>NW_027362762.1:908069646-908669646 GCF_046119375.1 Phyllobates terribilis | reverse complement strand
CTTCACGGCTTCCCAGATGGGGCCTCCGGGCCTCGTACCTTCAAAGGCTACTGGTATCTCAAAACACAGGGAAGATCCAGCCTCTGCCTTCCAGGCTAGTGGAGTCCCACACAGGGACCAGGCCTCTCGCCCTCCAGGGCTACTGGCATCTCTTATACACAAGGATCCAGCCTCTGCCTTTCAGGACTCTCTAGGCCTCTCTTTCTAGGCCTCACCAGGCCAACGGTGTCCCACACACAGGGAACACGCCTCACGCCCTTTTCACCTGTTTCAAAACTACCGGGGTTTATATATCTTCCAGTGCACACAGGACCTGTGCTGATGTCACAGTCATGTGATCAGTCACCTGAGGGGGAGGTACATGGTCAGCCAAAACACACCCTGGACCATTACAGTAATGCCGCAAGCCGCTGAATTACTCGGACCCATTGACTTGTATTACCGATTTTGATCCGACATCTCCATGATTTTCTGTGTCCGTGAAAAATCACAGACATGTGAATGGCCCCATAGACTATCACGGTACAAGTGCTATCCGAGAAAACCATGAAAAGCACTCATATGAGAAAATCAGACTTCCGAATGAGTCCTTAGGCTACAGTCACACATCCGTGTAACATGTCCTAGGGCTTGTGCATTTTTTTCTCGGACAACACACTGACCCATAGAGTTTTATTCATCCATTCATGCATCAGTTTTTCAAATGGATCAGTGTTTCCGGTCCATGAGACTCAGATCTCGTCCTACTGTCCTTCTTGTGGACCAGGCTCAGCCATTAAAGTTCTATGGAGATTCATGTTAAACTGATGCCACTTTGAATATAGTCTTTATACTTCCATCCAAGTTTCATCCGTTTTTAACTGATTCATTCATTCCACCTCTACCTGAAGATTAATTGGGTTGTTTCATGAGGAGCCCTTCTCTAATGAGAGCCTCTGTGGTGGTCAGATAACCGCGGTGGTTCCTGGCTATCACCCGCTATTGCATGGGAAGCTGCATTTGGCCCTACATATTACATGCTGAATAGTGAAATAAGACATCAGATAGCACTCGTACCTATGATATTCTATGGGGCTGTGCACGTCTGATTTTTTTCTACTGACCGCAGAAAAAATCGGTGACATGTAACATTTTGATCCGAGTGTTGGATCAAGTCGGCAATGCAAGTCTATGGGTCCATCAAAAAAAATCGGACCTCACTCGGATGACATCTGAGCGCTGTTCGATTTTTATGAATTAACAGAATGGAGAATTTTTTCTTTTTTTTTTTCTCTCCAAGTCCAAGAAAAACTGATGTCATTCTGATCAAACTCTTATCAAAGTCTGATCAGAATAATCGGACAGTTTTTCTCGGATGCGGAGAAAACGGTCGTGTGACCCCACTCTTTGTGACAATCCTTTTATTGTAATTGCCCTGCAAGAAGCCAAGCAATGCACTGCAGCACCGTCTTATATCAGACATATTACTTTTTTTTTATTTTCATGCAGCTGTATTAATAAGTGCACCCGGCTACACATGTAATGTCTTTTTCAGGCCAGATTATAGCCCGTATTAGTTTATTCTGATGGGGATTTTTTACACAATTTATGTCGTTTACATGAACGTCCTTCATCGCTCTCTATTGTATAACTTTAACAGCTGTGAATGATTTTCCTACATGCACATTTTTTTTCTAAATTAATCAAAATTTTGGCTTTGTGTAATATGCAGCCATATAATAATAATATGAGCTGTGGTATGATAATTAAAGTAAATGTTATTGCCTTTAAATTATTGAGCAAATTGCTTTCCAGAAAGGACAAATATGTATCATTTAATTGTTTAGGAAAACCAATAGCTGTAGAACTACAAATATCATCATAATTAACTTAAGGGAAGGGAATGGTGATAGTCACCTGTCCTGACCTCCATGCCCAATGCCATAAATTAATGTATCAGATGTTATTCTTCACAGATACTGGAAAACATATGACATGCAACATAGGGGTATGTACACACACACGTTACATATTTGCAGCTATTATTTCTGCACCAAAAACGTGGCTCTTGGCAGGTAAAACGCCTTGTAAATTACATGCATTTTTTCTGCTTTTTTTATGAGTAACTAAAAAACGCTGCAAAAATGCTGAAAAAAGTGACATGATGCAGATATAGTTGTGCTCAAAAGTTTACATACCCCGACAGAATTGTTCCTTTCTTGGTCTTGTTTCAGAGAATATGAATGATAACAAAAAAACTTTTTCTCCACTCATGGTTATTGGTTGGATGAATCAATTTATTGTCAAACTACTGTGTTTTCTCTTTTTAAATCTTAATGACAACCAAAAACATCCAAATGACCCTGATCAAAAGTTCACATACCCTGGTGATTTTGGCCTGATAACATGCACAGAATTTGACACAAATGAGTTTGAATGGCTACTAAAGGCAACATCCTCACCTGTGCCCTGTTTGCTTGTAATCAGTGTGTGTGTATAAAAGCTGAGTGAGTTTCTGGGATCCAGACAGACTCTTGCATCTTTCATCCACCCACTGACGTTTCTGGATTGTCAGTCATGGGGAAAGCAAAAGAATTGTCAACGGATCTATGGGAAAAGGTAGTTGAACTGTATAACACAGGAAAGGGATACAAAAAAATATCCAAGCAATTGATAATGCCAGTCAGCAGCGTTCAAACTGTGATTAACAAATGGAAAATCAGGGGCTCTGTAAAACCAAACCACGGTTAGGTAGACCAACCATGATTTCAGCCACAACTGCCAGGAAAATTGTTCGGGATGCAAAGAAAAACCCACAAATAACATCAGTTGCAATTCAGGACTCTCTGAAAACTAGCGGTGTGGCTGTTTCAAGATACACAATAAGGAGGCACTTGAAGAAAAATGGGCTGCATGGTCGAGTTGCCAGAAGAAAGCCATTACTGCGCTAATGCCACAAAGTATCTTGCTTACAATATGCCAAACAGCACAGAGACAAGCTTCAAAACTTCTGGAACAAGGTAATTTGGAGTGATGAGACCAAAATTGAACTTTTTGGCCACAACCATAAACGTTACATTTGGAGAGAAGTCAACAAGGCCTATGATGAAAGGAACACCATTCCTACAGTAAAGCACGGAGGTGGATCGCTGTTGTTTTGGGGATGTGTGAGCTATAAAGGCACAGGAAACTTGGTAAAAGTTGAAGGAAAGATGAATGCAGCACATTATCAGCAAATACTGGAGGCAAATTTGCACTCATCAGCCCGGAAGCTGAGCATGGAACGTACTTGGACGTTCCAATATGACAACGATCCAAAACACAAGGCCAAGTCGACCTGTCATTGGCTTCAGCAGAACAAAATGAAGGTTCTGGAGTGGCCATCTCAGTCTGCTGACCTCAATATCATTGAGCCACTCTGGGGAGATCTCAAGCGCGCAGTTCATGCTAGACAGCCCAGGAATTTACAGGAACTGGAGGCTTTTTGCCAAGAAGAATGGGCAGCTTTACCATCTGAGAAAATAAGGAACCTCATCCGCAACTACCACAAAAGACTTCAAGGTGTCATTGATGCTAGAAGGGACAATACACGGTATTAAGAACTGGGGTATGTGAACTTTTGATCAGGGTCATTTGGATGTTTTTAGTTGTCATTAAGATTTAAAGAGAAAACACAGTAGTTTGACAATAAATGGCTTCACCCAACCAATAACCATGAGTGGAGAAAAAGTTTTTTTTGTTATCATTCATATTCTCTGAAACAAGGCCAAGAAAGGAAAATTTCTGCTGGGGTATGTAAACTTTTGAGCACAACTGTATGAAATAGCTTCAAATCTGCAAGGAAAAACTAAGCAGTGTGTGCAGGAGATTTCAGAAGGCTCATTTACTTTGCAGGTACAGTAAAACGCAAGAAAAAAAACCTCAAAGTGTGAACAAGCTCTTAATGCAGCGTTGTCACATTGCAACATAATATGTCATTTCATAGCAGAGACAGCATGATAACAAGCCAGGTAGATAAAAGAAATGGACGTGTCTATATGCAAAAAAAAATAAATTATGAAAACATTATCAGTGCATAGAAAAGGTGCTTAAAGGGGTTGTCTGGTCCAAATCGATAAGTCTGCAGTCACTCTGTGTGACTGCAGACTTATGAATACCGCCAGTATGCACTGTGAAGATTCACCGGTTTCTGAGCCGGGACCGGAGGGTATGTATGTGTTATATATACTCCCAGCCAGAACCTATCCAGTGGGCACAGCTTTGCTCTATACGCTTGTATTGAGTATACAAGTGTATGGAAGCAAGGCCTCGCCCACTGGCCGGGAGTATGTATAACCTCCAATCCCGGGTCAGAAACTGTCAGATCGTCGCGGCGCACAGTGTGTGAGTTGGGGGGATTCATAAGTCTGCAGTCACATAGTAGTGACTGCAGACTTATCGATTTGGACCGGACAACCCCTTTAAAGGGCTGTTCCCTTCTGTTCATCGCCATGATAGGAATATCAGTGACAAGTGCCCACCATGGCTTGTAGGGCTCTGGAAACGGTGTAGCACCCATAACTCACCTTAAAGAGGTTTTCCACTCTTCGGACATCCCTTTCTCAATCCTCATGTTTCTCCTCATTAAAATAATAACAGTTAGACTCACCTCCAATGGTGTCGGCACTGGCTGTCCTGGGGATTGCTTAACATTGTTATGTCAGGCAATTCCGGCGGTCAGTCAGTGCTGGCTTCATATTCTCTGCCTTTGGAGGTATCACATACATCCGGAGGAACTGAGAGAGCAGCAGCTTTCTCACCTTCTCCGGATGTCAATTACCTCCTGTGAAGACCCGAGGTCTTCCGTGGGTGTAGCGCTACTCAGACAACACAGGGTGAGGGTAACACAGCGTGGCAATATTTTATTGAACCACAAAGCGGACAATAAACACACAGAACAGTCCCAGCAAATGTCCAAGATGGTACAACATTACAGCCTGGGATAGAACAGCCGCGACTTTGAAGACTTCCATGGCCAGCTACCTCAACCAGTGGCCCCCCGCTTCTGGCAGGCCCCCACAGAGAGGAGGTAGCGGCAAGCTTAGGAAGCTAGCAGTCCATCGAGGTACAAGACCAGGAGACCCAAGGGTCTAAATCTGGCCTCTCCGAGAGTTTCCATGGGTCCAGGTGACCAGTGGGTCCCTCCTGGCAACTTCAAATGTCTCCATGGGTTCTAGGCGACCGGTGTGTCCCTCCTAGCAACCCCAAAACAAAATATCCATGGGGCCAGGTGACTTCTTCGTCCTCTCCTGGACTCCCCAAAATGTATCCATGTCTCTCTGATGGTTAATGGAGCAGATCCAAATCTTTCCAGTCAGGACCTGTACCCTTAGGCTAGAAAAATATAGAATTCAAATCTGTGTCTTTTTGGATGGAGACGCCATGCAATCCATCTCCTGTCCAGGAGGATGTCTCTCATTCTCCTTTCAAAGTCGGTCGGACTCTGTCTCAAGTCTCATTCTGTCTCAGAAACACATGTCCCTTTTGCTTCTCTGGGCTCAGCCCCCTGAATCGCAGAACTGCTCTCACCCTCCTCCCCCAAAGCTTAGTGTTTATATCACATGTCAGAGGTAAAGGTGCAAGGCTCACCTATCATTGTTTGAGATAATCTATTTACATAGTTGGTATCACAGGGGTTCTTGTAAATACACATCATTGTTTCAGAATCCAAGAGCAGATAACATTCAGGGTTATACAAATAATAGTCTGTTTTAATCAATTAAAGAAGAACAGAGATTAAAGAGTTGACATAAAAATAAAGGAATGCTGCTCTTGCCATCAGAAAGTATGTCTGGCATAATTAAGATTTTACTCTGCATCGTCACACCTCCATAGGATGGAGAGTGAAGCCAGCGCTGATTGGCCACAGGGATCGCATGGCACAATGTCAAGCCATCCCTGGAAGAGCCAGTGCCGACAACACTGGAACATTGCTGGCACTGGAGGTGAGTATAGGTATTATTTTACAAGGGGGAAACACGAGGATTGAGAAGGGGTTGTCTGAGTAGTGGACAACTCCTTTAAAGAACACCTATCACTTTCCATAAATGTGTAATATTTTACCTGGTGTAAAACCTCTCTACTCCTGAATCCGGCGATTTTCTTTTGTTCCTGCACCCCTCCATTCCTGAGATATAGCCCCATTTTCCCTGCTATCCAAGTGGGCGTGATATAGTCTCTTCTCTGCTGGCATTTTCCAGTGGACCACACACTTTGATAAAAGAAAAACAGGATTTGCACCAAGAGAAAATGCCATATTTATGGCAATAGCTTGACTGTAATGCCTTCTTCTTAAAAGGCTTGTGAAAATAAAATTCTGACTTCTCTTCAATCCACACTTCTGTAGTTTTATGTAATGAGGTGTCGCCATAAAAAGAGAGAAATAAAAAACTTAAAAAAAAACAAAGACTGTGAATTTGCATGTAGATTTGCTCACATACTTTCACGAGTTTGATGAATAGACCTCTTCTAGACAAGTGGCTCAGCGTCCCAGCATCATTCTGGGGCTAACAAAGTGAATAATAGATTCCTGCTCCGATCCCAGCCGTTAATGGACAATTAAAGCAGAATCAATAGGAGAAAACAATTAAAAGTGAGTAGATTTATAGAGGCCTGTGGTCCTCAAAGAATGAATGACCTGACAATACTTGCAATTTAATGGGACGCATCAGCTGTGTCCATGGCCCCTAAAGTATCCTCTGTTAGGAGAAGTAGTAATTAAAGAGAATGTGCTGTGTAAAAGGCAATTTTCCCATTCTCTACCAGTTTAGAACCAACATTTCTGCAGAGAAAAAAAAAGATTACCATCGCTTGTTAACGAACAGATATCAGTCCATCTAAATGGGTCTTTACTTGATATACTTTCTCACAATCCCATCAAGACATCTGTCCATGAATCCCAAAAGAATGTGTTGCAGCAAGACAACGGCCCAAAGCACACAAGACGTTCTACAAAACAATGTGTTAGGTTCATTTGGTGAAGTTGATCCTCCAAGCCCATGGTCTGGGTGGGCACATGGGCCGCAAGCATCTATGTAGCTGATGGGGGAGGCATGTAGGACACAGAAAGCAGAAATACTGGAAGCAGAAAATGTCCTGGAGACTGCAGACAGGTAGCAGAGTTACTGGAAGCCGCAGGCAGACAGAAAACTTCCTGGAGACTGCAGACAGGTAGAGTTACTGGAAGCTGCAGGCAGACAGCAGATGTCCTGGAGACCACAGACAGGTAACAGTGTTACTGGAAGCCGCAGGCAAACAGAAAACTTCCTGGAGACTGCAGACATGTAGCAGAGTTACTGGAAGCTGCAGGCACACAGCAGACATCCTGGAAACCACAGACAGGTAGCAGAGTTACTGGAAGCCACAGGCAGGCAGCAGATGTCCTGGAGACCACAGACAGGTAGCAGAGTTACTGGAAGCCACAGGCTGACAGCAGATGTCCTGGAGACCACAGACAGGTAGCAGAGTTACTGGAAGCCTCAGGCAAACAGGAAACTCCCTGGAGACTGAAGACATTTAGCAGAGTTACTGGATGCTGCAGGCATACTGCAGACATCCTGGAAACCACAGACAGGTAGCTGAGTTACTGGAAGCTGCAGGCAGACAACAGATGTCCTGGAGACCACAGACAGGTAGCACAGTTACTGAAAGCCGTAGACAGACAGCAGATGTCCTGGAGACAGCAGACAGGTAGCAGAGTTACTGGTAGCCGCAGGCAGACAGCAGATGTCCTGGAGACCACAGACAGGTAGCAGAGTTACTGGAAGCCGCAGGCTGACAGCAGATGTCCTGGAGACCACAGGTAGCAGAGTTACTGGAAGCTGCAGGCAAACAGGAAACTTCCTGGAGACTGCAGACATATAGCAGAATTACTGGAAGCTGCAGGCACACAGCAGACATCCTGGAAACCACAGACAGGTAGCCGAGTTACTGGAAGCCGTAGGCAGATAGGAAACTTCCTGGAGACTGCAGATAGGTAGCAGAGTTATTGGAAGCCACAGGCAGACAGGAAACTTCCTGGAGACTGCAGACAGGTAGCAGAGTGACTGGAAGAGCAGGCAGACAGGAAACTTCCTGGAGACCGCAGACAGGTAGCAGAGTTACTGGAAGCCGCAGACAGATAGCAGACGTCCTGGAGACCAGAGACAGTAGCAGAGTTACTGGAAGTTGCAAGCAGACAGCAGACATCCTGGAGACCACAGACAGGTAGCAAAGTTACTGGAAGCCGCATGCAGACAGGAAACTTCCTGGAGATCGCAGATAGGTAGCAGAGTTCCTGTAAGACGCAGGCAGACAGGAAACTTCCTGGAGACCGCAGACAGGTAGTAGAGTTACTGGAAGCCACAGACAGACAGCAGACGTCCTGGAGACTGCTGACAGGTAGCAGAATTAATGGAGCCCGCTGGCAGATAGGAGCAGTGCACTGACAAACTGAAAGTCTTAGGAACGCTGAAGACTTAAAAGGGTTGTCCACTACTATTCAAAATAGCCCAATGTGTTTTTATGATGAAAAGTAGCTTCTTCCTAATTACCTCCCGCTACTGTTTCTGCCTGTGAGCGGCACTATCACTCGCCGCTCATAGGCAGCACGTGATCCCCTGCTGACGTCACATCAAGTGAGGAGTGACTCGGCGCTGGTGTCCCCGCGGTGGCTGCTGGGTTGTGGGTGGGTTTATCACACGCATCACACCCATCATCCACCGTGCGCTTTCCCAATGAATGGGGAGAGGGAGAGCACGCGGTGGATACTGGGTGTGACGCGCGGGGTAACCCCGCACACAACCCAGTAGCCATCGTGGAACGCAGAAGAGAGAGACCCCCAGCTGCATCCGGAATCATGATGTGACATCAGCGGATGTCAGAGCCGGCTGCAGCCGGGGTTCACGTGATGCCTGTGAGCGGCCAGTGACAGCACCGCTCACAGGCAGAAACAGCAGAGGGAGGTAATTAGAAAGATGCTTTTCATTATAAAAATACATTGGGCTATTTTGAATAGTAGTGGACAACCCCTTTAACATCAAGACACATGTGTGTAACAGAATGGTTAAGGAGAATAAAGTTACAATTTTAGAATGACCAAGTAAAAGTTGTGACCTTAGTCCTATAGAAATGTCCTGGAAGGACCTGAATCGAGCAGCTCATAGGAGAAAACCCACCAATTTCAGAGTTGAAGCTGCTTTGTAGGGAGGAATGGGCTAAAACTCCCCCAAGCCGATGTGAAGGACTAATCAACAATTACTGGAGTTATTTCTGCACACGGGAATCATGCCAAATCCTGAGAGCAAAGGGTCACATACTTTTGTCACTCACAGACTTGTGATGTTGATCATTTTCTACAGTAAAAAAGTGGCAAAGTCTAATATTTTTGACTCACTTGATTTGTTTTTCATTATCTTCTTTTTGGATTTGTGTGAAAATCCGATGTACTTTTAGCCCAACTTTATGCAGAAATAATGAGAATTTTGATTCACAAACCTTCACTTACCACTGTATAAATGTATATATACTGAATATACCACTGTTTAGTAGTCTATTAGCTTCTGGAGCTTGTAGCTTCCACTCCCTGCACTGATGCCAGTCAGGAGAGACTGGCACAAGACGAGATGTCCCTGCAGTGGGAGAGCTCTAGAACTGATTGGCTTTGATGGGCAAATGTAGAGACAAAAGCCAAATCCTTTGCCAATGCAGTCCGGGAACCACCTGAGTTGACCTCGTCTTTGCTGGGTTTCTAACTGGATTCTTTTATGTCCTTATGTCAAGTCTATAATCTGAAAATCCCTTTATGGATATACCAATGACTGGAGATTTGTATAAAGTTTGCATTTTTCTGGTAAACTGGTTGTTTGGGATTTGGAAAAAAAAAATTAACTGGAAGAAACAGGAAAATAAAAATTAAAACAACTAAAATTACTCCTTATGAATCCCCTGCTAATTTTACTCCTGTAATTTTCCTGCAGTGGTGTTATACCTTGTATCAAATATGACTTCTCCAGCCAATAGCTGGCCCCATCGGTTTCACGTGGTCCATACAAGCATCAGCACTGAGGCAAGAAAATGGTTGAAGCACTTTATTATTCCAAATACTGGACGACCTATTTAATCTGAATGTGCATAGTAATCACGCCCGACAGAGTGACTTTGTGGAAATTACATAGTGAACCCCAAGGAATGTCCCACCAGAGTATCGGTGGCCGCAGGCATTAGAATAAAGTAGTTTGATGACTGAACAACCAGTTGTCTCGTGAACACTATACAGTTGGGACACATTTTTCTCCATACATGCTCAATATCATCAGGCTACAATTAAACAATCGTTCTGGAAATTAGTGGTAATAATGGATAAAAGATTTTTCACAGCTCAAACACATCCGACTTCATTTCAGCCGATAATTGTCTGTGATAGGTAAGCTAAAATGATTGTCTTTTGCTCTTTGGTTGAGCAAAAGGTAACTATGTCCCTTACACACCTGCCCTGGGATTCCCAGGCATCGTTTCCTTCCCATGGGTCCGCTGCCCTCTGCTGTGCTCCACATTGCGTTTTAATAGTTGCTTGGAGTGGATCAATGACATAATCTCCCTAGATCTACAGTACAGACCAAAAGTTTGGACACACCTTCTCATTTAAAGATTTTTCTGTATTTTCCTGATTTTGAAAATTGTACATTCACACTGAAGGCATCAAAACTATGAATTAACCCATGTGGAATTATATACTTAACAAAAAAGTGTGAAACAACTGAAAATATGTCTTATATTCTAGGTTCTTCAAAGTAGCCACCTTTTGCTTTGATGACTGCTTTTCACGCTCTTGGCATTCTCTTGATGAGCTTCAAGAGGTAGTCACCGGAAATGGTTTTCACTTCACAGGTGTGCCCTGTCAGGTTTAATAAGTGGGATTTCTTGCCTTATAAATGGGGTTGGGACCATCAGTTGTGCTGTGCAGAAGTCTGGTGGATACACAGCTGATAGTCCTACTGAATAGACTGTTAGAATTTGTATTATGGCAAGAAAAAAGCAGCTAAGTAAAGAAAAACAAGTGGCCATCATTACTTTAAGAAATGAAGGTCAGTCAGTCTTAAAAATTGTGAAAACTTTGAATGTGTCCCCAAGTGCAGTTGCAAAAACCATCAAGCGCTACAAAGAAACTGGCTCACATGAGGACTGCCCCAGGAAAGGAAGACCAAGAGTCACCTCTGCTTCTGAGGATAAGTTTATCCGAGTCACCAGCCTCAGAAATCGCAGGTTAACAGCAGCTCAGATTAGAGACCAGGCCAATGCCACACAGAGTTCTAGCAGCAGACACATCTCTACAACAACTGTTAAGAGGAGACTTTGTGCAGCAGGCCTTCATGGTAAAATAGATGCTAGGAAACGACTGCTAAGGACAGGCAACAAGCAGAAGAGACTTGTTTTGGCTAACGAACACAAGGAATGGACATTAGACCAGTGGAAATCTGTGCTTTGGTCCGATGAGTCCAAATTTGAGATCTTTGGTTCCAACCACCGTGTCTTTGTGCGACGCAGAAAAGGTGAACGGATGGACTCTACATGCCTGGTTCCCACCATGAAGCATGGAGGAGGAGGTGTGATGGTGTGGGGGTGCTTTGCTGGTGACACTGTTGGGGATTTATTCAAAATTGAAGGCATACTGAACCAGCATGGCTACCACAGCATCTTGCAGCGGCATGCTATTCCATCCGGTTTGCGTTTAGTTGGACCATCATTTATTTTTCAACAGGACAATGACCCCAAACACACCTCCAGGCTGTGTAAGGGCTATTTGACCAAGAGGGAGAGTGATGGGGTGCTACGCCAGATGACCTGGCCTCCACAGTCACCAGACCTGAACCCAATTGAGATGGTTTGGGGTGAGCTGGACCGCAGAGTGAAGGCAAAAGGGCCAACAAGTGCTAAGCATCTCTGGGAACTCCTTCAAGATTGTTGGAAGACCATTTCCGGTGACTACCTCTTGAAGCTCATCAAGAGAATGCCAAGAGTGTGCAAAGCAGTCATCAAAGCAAAAGGTGGCTACTTTGAAGAACCTAGAATATAAGACATATTTTCAGTTGTTTCACGCTTGTTTGTTAAGTATATAATTCCACATGTGTTAATTCATAGTTTTGATGCCTTCAGTGTGAATGTACAATTTTCAAAGTCATGAAAATACAGAAAAATCTTTAAATGAGAAGGTGTGTTCAAACTTTTGGTCTGTACTGTATATAAGACCTATTTAGATGCTCCTGAGACTTGGGACTGAGACTCTACTAGCCAATGTTTGTTTTTCTCCATTATCTGCTCTTGCTATGGTTTCAACTTGCATTCATCCCTGTTGGGATCCACTCCATCCATCCAGCTGTTCCTGAGATTCCTGTGTCTGCCAAGTCCTCGCTGCCCATGTGCAACTGCAATTATGTCCACCTGACCTCAGGCTTAGAGGATCCACCTTACTTGATGAGTCTAACACCCTGGGATTGGCTTTGCATAAAATAACAAAATCAACGCTATTCACCTACTGGCACCCTCTTGATCAGGTCACTCCGTGTCCTGCACCAGCACAGGAATAAGCTGTTCTAGTCACCTGAGGGTGATTAAACGGTAACGGGTTTACTTCTTTTGCACTGGATCCAGGTGGGTGCCAGGAGTTTAGTGTAGTTGGAGTAACTGAGCCCCGGAAAGGCATCTCGTGTTCCTTTCTTCAGGAGCTCACTGCTCCTTTGCCTCCTGGCTTTTGGTTTCACAGGTTTTCGGTGCACTCTTGAAGATTAACAGTTTGTACCGGCAATATGTTCCCAACTGCTGGTCCGAGTTCTTTGAGAGGCTGCATGGCAGAAGGGCGGTGGAACTGCATGTGGTTGGATACAGAGATGTGGACAGCTTCAGAGCAGCTTTTGCAAGCTGTATAGCAAAGAGTATGCAAGCGAGCACTGCACAGAAGACCAGCCATCTAAGAAGTAGCCGTTAATCTTGCCAACAAATAGTACACTACAGAATCAAAAATCCATTCGATCTTGAAAGCGAAGACGATTTTTAATAGAAGGTAAATTGCAGAGTGACTTCTTTTTACAAGCATTTTTCAATTAAACCTATTTAATTAGGTGAGAAAACTTTTAGTTGAAATCATCTATTTCATCTAACCCTTCCCATCTATCTATCATTTATCTACAGTGGGAAAAAAAAGTATTTAGTCAACCACCAAATGTACAAGACCACTGATAATCTCCCTTGATCTGGGGCTCCACACAAGATCTCACCCCGTGGGGACAAAATGATCTCAAGAACGGTGAGCAAAAATCCCAGAACCACACTGGGGAACCTAGTGAATAACCTGCAGAGAGCTGGGACCAACATTACAGGCTACCATAAGTAACACACTATGCCGCCAGGGACTCAGATCCTGCAGTGCCAGACGTGTCCCCCTGCTTAAGCCATTACATGTCTGGGCCCGTCTGAAGTTTGCTAGAGAGCATTTGGATGATCCAGAGTATTGGGAGAATGTCATTTGGTCAGATGAAACCAAAGTAGAACTGTTTGGTAGAAACACAACTTATTGTGTTTGGAGGAGAAAGAATGCTGAGTTGCATTCAAAGAACACCATACCTACTGTGAAGCTTGAGGGTGGCAACATCATGCTTTGGGGCTGTTTCTCTGCCAAGGGACCAGGACGACTGATCCGTGTACATGAAAGAATGAATGGGGCCATGTATCGTGAGATTTTGAGTGCAAACCTCCTTCCATCAGCAAGGGCATTGAAGATGAAACATGCCTGGGTCTTTCAGCATGACAATGATCCCAAGCACACCGCCAGGGCAACGAAGGAGTGGCTTCATAAGAAGCATTTCAAGGTCCTGGAGTGACCTAGCCAGTCTGCAGATCTAAACCCTATTGAAAACCTTTGGAGGGAGTTGAAAGGCCATGTTGCCCAACGACAGCCCCAAAACATCACTGCTCTAGAGGAGATCTGCATGGAGGAATGGGCCAACATACCAGCAACAGTGTGTGCCAACCTTGTGAAGAATTACAGAAAACGTTTGATCTCTTGTAATTGACCAAATACTTAATTTCGACCAAAATTTGAAAAAAATAATTCTTTCCAAATCAGACAATGTGATTTTCAGGATTTGTTTTCTCATTTTGTCTTTCATAGTTGAGGTCTACCTATGATGTCAATTACAGGCCGCTCATCTTTTTAAGTCGGAGAACTTGCACAATTGGTGGCTGACTAAATACTTTTTTCCCCACTGTATCTATTATCTATCTATATCATATCTCTCTATCTAACTATTATCTATCTATCTATCTATCTATCTATCTATCTATATCAAATCAAATTAAATGGTCTTTATTGGCAGGACTAAGTACATGTTAGCATTGCCAAAGCAAGTGGTAAAATAATGGGGGGATGGGGAAAGGGACACATCCAGAGTGGGGTATCGGGGTCGATGACATATCAGGCTCCTCTTAGTCTGTGGCAGGCACTGACATATTGTTCTGCTATGGCCGCTGCACTTTCCTCTTCCCCCAGTAGTATAGGCAGTTTGTCTTCCTCCTCCATGAAGGTGAAGTCTGGGAGGAGATCGGACCGTCTCATGAAGTGAGTGTCCCTCACTGTGGAGTATTTGGGGCACCTCAGCAAGAAGTGGGCCTCGTTCTCCACGGCCTCCTGGGGGAACTGCTGGCACAGTCTGCTCTCTCGGGGCTTGTAGTTCTGTTGGTGCCGCCCGGATTCGATAAGTAGGCTGTGGGCGCTCAGTCTGTACCGGCTCAGGATCTGTCACTCTTTGGGGTTTGCGAGTTTCTCTAGATATGGGGCCAGTTTGTATTCACTCTGTGGATTCTGGTATGCCGTCAGTTTCTGTGATTTGGTAATGTCTTTCCTCCAGACACTGAGATATTCCTCTTTGCCTTTGTGTACCATCTTCCGAATATCCCCTTTTGTCAGGCTATGCAGGTTGGTGGCTTGGTCAGGCTGGTTTGGGGTGATTTGTGTTGGGGGGCTTCGTTCTCGTACGGCTTCCTGGTGTAGCAAGGCTTTGTGATGGTAGGAGCTGGGACTACTACTTTGTAGATGAGCCTTGAATGATAGCGCCTTCTTCTGGATCGCAAGGTGTAGAGGGAATCTGCCCAGCTCTGCTCGGCAGGCGCTGTTTGATGTGCTCCGATGGACTTGGAGGAGGTGTTTGCAGGACTCTAGGTGGAATATTTCTGTTGGTCCAGCATCCCACTTTGACCAGTTTGGGTATGAGACTGGACCCCAGACTTCACTGCCATTCAGAAGGATTGGGGCAATTATGGTATCAAAGATTTTTAGCCAGACAGTTACAGTTGCCTTGAGATGGTACAGACGTCTTCTGATGGCATAGAAGGCTTTGCACACCTTGTCCTTTAGCAACTGTATGGCTTGCTTAAAGCTCCCTGATTGGCTGAGTTCTAGGCCCAGGTAGGTATACCTGTTGGTTTCCGTAAGTGGACAGCTGCCTATTATGAAGGTGGGATGGCCTGCTGTTTTCTGGTTTCTTTTTTGGAACACCATGATATTAGTATTCTTCCGGTTGATTGGTAGTGCCCACGTGGTGCTGAAGGTCTCTAGGATTTTCAGATTATCCTGGAGGCCTTTCTCAGTTGGTGATAACAGCACGAGGTCATCAGCATACAGCAGAAATTTCACCTCTGTGTCATGGAGGGTAAGTCCTGCTGCTCAGGAGGACTATCTATCTATCTATTTATCTATCTATCTATCTATCTATCTATCTATTTATCTATCTATTTATCTATCTATCTATCTCATATATATCTATCTGTCTATCCCATATCTATCCCATATCTATCCCATATCTATCCATCTATCTATCTATCTATCTATCCCATATCTATCTATCTATCTATCTATCTATCAATTCATCTATCTATCCCTTCTATTTATCTAATCTATCCCTTCTATTTATCTGTCTGTCTATCTATCCTGTACATTAGGTGAGGGGGTTCGTCTGTGATTTATAAGACCCTTTGCAATTCAGTTACACTATACAGTATTTGTCAGCAGCTAACTGTGAAATAATCAGAAGCCGCCACCTTCCCGGCAGCTTGCTCAGCCCTCCGGCCTCCATTCCCCGCTTTGTAGGAGTATTGCATACCACACATTTCATAATGATATGAAGCCTACACTTTACATCTACGTGACGCGATTCTCCTGTACTCAGCAGCACATTTCATGGCCATTTATGAACCGATCTTTTCATAGTATATAAAACATACAAAACGCTGCTCCAGGACACACTGGATAAACATTGTAATCGAAAGTATACATTTTATTATAAGAGAAATTACTAAATTGTAAGTTGGAAATTTTACAGAGTGGGTTAATAAATGTAAGCTAATCTCTGATTGGCTGCTGCGGGCCGTAGGACAGTATTTCTCCAATCTGGCTTCCAACTGCACCATTCTACTGAAACTTCCCTGACTAAAGTCACCAACGACCTACTAATTGCCAAATCCAAGTGACACTACTTTGTCCTCCTCCTCCTGGACCTCTCATCTGCCTTCTACACAGTAGACCATTCCCTCTTGCTACAGACTCTCTCATCTCTCGGCATCACCGACTTGGCCCTATCTTGGATCTCCTCATACCTAACAGACCGGACATACTCACACACCACCTCCTCACCTCGCCCCCTATCTGTTGGTGTTCCCCCGTCTCAGTTCTAGGACCCCTACTCTTCTCCATCTACACCTTCGGTTTGGGACAGTGCATAGAGTCTCACGGCTTTCAGTATCACCTCTATGCTGATGACACACAGATCTCCCTCTCTGGACCTGATATCACCTCCTTACTAACCAAAATCCTACAATGTCTGTCTGCTATTTCATCTTTCTTCTCTGCTAGATTCCTAAAACTTAATATGGATAAAACTGAATTCATCATCTTTCCACCATCTTGCTCATCTGACCTATCTTTCAAAGTCAATGGCTGTCCACTCTCCCCAATCCCGCAAGCTCGCTGCCTCGGGGTAACCCTTGACTCTGATCTCTCCTTCAAACCTCATATCCAAGCCCTTTCCACTTCCTGCCGACTCCAACTCAAAAATATTTCTCGGATCCGCACATTCCTCAACCACGAATCTGCAAAAACACTAGGCATGCCCTCATCATCTCCCGCCTCGACTACTTCAACCTCCTGCTTTGTGGCCTCCCTTCTGCCACTCTCGCACCCCTCCAATCTATCCTAAACTCTGCTGCCCAACTAATCCACCTGTCCCCCCGCTATTCCCTGGCCTCTCCCCTCTGTCAATCCCTTCACTGGCTCCCCAGAGACTCCAGTTCAAAACCCTAACATTGGCATATAAAGCCATCCACAACCTGCATTCTCCTCCATACATCTGTGACCTAGTCTCCCGGTACTTACCTACACGCAACCTCCGATCCTCACAAGATCTCCTTCTCTACTCCCCTCTTATCTCCTCTTCCCACAATCGCATACAAGATTTCTCCCGTGCATCCCCCCTACTCTGGAACTCTCTACCCCAACATATCAGACTCTCGCCTACCTTGGAAACCTTCAAAAGGAACCTGAAGTCCCACCTCTTCCGACAAGCCTACAACCTGCAGTAACCCTCACTCCACCATACCGCTGCACGACCAGCTCTACCCTCACCTACTGTATCCTCACCCATCCCTTGTAGATTGTGAGCCCTCGCTGGCAGGGTCCTCTCTCCTCCTGTACCATTCGCTGACTCGTTTTTATTCAAATTATTGTACTTGTTGTTTGCTATGTATACCCCTTTTAAACATGTAAAGCGCCATGGAATTAATGGCGCTATAATAATAAATAATAATAATAATAATAATGGATAAACTGTTTTTTTCTTTTAATTCTCCACATCTGAGAAAATCGGATCACGCCCTGATCGGAAAATGATTAGCATAGCCAGAACAATTTTCTTGGATGGAGAACGTACGGTCGTCTGCAACCTGACTGTTGGCGATCCGGCAGATATCAGCGGGTTTGGACTACTTTAATCTAATGTGTATGGGGGCCTTAAGGGTTCAATAAAGAGAATATAAAACTAAAAGGAAACGCTAATTATTTTCTTTAAAGGTTAACTTTTATGACTCCGAGATTTCACTTTGATTCACTTCAATAGGGATAGGCCATGCATGAGCAGCCTCCAGTCCACCTAAAATCAGGAATTGGCTCCCTTGTAATTGGGATCAGTGTTATAAAAGTTAATTAGCGGAAACCTTTGTTCACAGCACTTGAGAAAGCGATGCCATACAAACATGTAACAAGCCTACTGCATAAATGGAAAGCTAATGCATTTCTATTTACGCTTTTTTAGTTTTTTTATATAAAGAGTGACCTTTTTTTCTTTTTCAGATGGATACAATATTAATGTAGTGATTGGCATATTCAGCTTTTCAGCTGCCTCCTCCTGCACTGAACTAAAATATGCAATATATCAGAGTTAAATGGCCACAGTGTGAATGTGCACCTACGCACTGCACTTATACCAACATACAAAAAGGAAAAAAATACTTATCAGCTCTCCTGAAGTTAAGTGTAGCACTGGGATCTTTAAATCAAGGTAGGGAGGCACAGAAGGAAAAAATCCCAGCTGGAGGGTGGGTGAGGCACAGGAACAATAGAAAAAATCCAGCAATCCTAAAAGAAAAACAGTCGAATATTAAAACTTCACATTTAATGAAAAACAATTAAAAACATGTTAAAGGGGGAATAGAAAAGGGGGCATAAAAATTAGTGAAAGGATAACGCGTTTCGAACCAGCATGATTCTTACTCATAAAATTAGAGAAAGGATGATTTGTTTTGAACCGGCATGGTTCCTACCCATAAAGTTAGAAAAAGGATGATGGATTTTGAACCAGCATGGTTCTTATTTATAACGTTAGAAAAAGGATGACGCGTTTCAAACCAGCATGGTTCTTACTCAAAAAATTAGAGAAAGGATGATGCGTTTTGAACCAGCATGGTTCTTACTCATAAAATTAGAGAGAAAATGATGCGTTTCGAACCAGCATGGTTCTTACTCATAAAATTAGAAAAAGGATGACGCGTTTCGAACCAGCGTGGTTCTTACTCATAAAATTAGAGAAAGGACGATGCGTTTCGAACCAGCATGGTTCTTACTCATAAAATTAGAGAAAGGACGATGCGTTTCGAACCAGCATGGTTCTTACTCATAAAATTAGAGAAAGGACGATGCGTTTCGAACCAGCATGGTTCTTACTCATAAGATTAGAAAAAAGGATGACTCGTTTCGAACCAGCGTGGTTCTTACTCATAAAATTAGAAAAAGGATGACGCATTTCAAGCCAGCATGGTTCTTACTCATAAAATTAGAGAAAGGACGATGCGTTTTGAACCAGCATGGTTCTTACTCATATCCATTGGATATGTTATGATATCAGTAAGAACCATGCTGGTTCGAAATGCATCATCCTTTCTCTAACTTTTTTTATCCCTCCTTTTCTAACCCCCTTTTAACATGTTTTTAATTGTTTTTCATTAAATGTGAAGTTTTAATATTCTACATTTTTTTCTTTTGGGATTGCTGGATTTTTTCTACTGCACTTATATCAACATGTGTTCTGGCGCATTTCTTTGGTTTTGCTCTAGTTTTTTGTAGTTTGTATACTACTGGCTCCTCCTTTATGGGCTGTGCATCTTGTCTATATAGCTTTTCATAGACAGGGGCAAAATAGTCAGGTCTGGGTCCTGCACCCCCCCCCCCCACCTCTGTCTGTCCATTTTGGGGTCTGCTGACATATAGCAAGGTGATCTACAAGAGTTAGGGTCCATACTGATTGGGTACGCCTTGTCACAGTGGGATGGCTTTTACGTTGTTTTGATCAACATAATGTCAAGTAAGTACTTTATGATATTTACATGTACACACGTGGTCAAAATTGTTGGTACCCCTCGTTTAATGAAAGAAAAACCCACAATGGTCACAGAAAGAACTTTAATCTGACAAAAGTAATAATAAATTAAAAATCTATGAAAATGAACAAATGGAAGTCTGACATTGCTTTTCAACCCTGCTTCCACAGAATTTAGAAAAAATTAAACTCATGAAATAGGCCTGGACAGAAATGATGGTTCTCTTAACTTAATATTTTGTTGAACAATCTTTTGGGGCAATCACTGTAATCAAACGATTCCTGTAACTGTCAATGAGACCTCTGCACCTCTCAACAGGTATTTTGGCCCACTCCTCATGAGCAAACTGCTCCAGTTGTCTCGTGTTTGAAGGTTGCCTTTTCCAGACAGCATGTTTCAGCTCTTTCCAAAGATGCTCAATAGGATTTAGGTCAGAGCTCATAGATGGCCACTTCAGAATAGTCCAATGTTTTCCTCTTAGCTATTCTTGGGTGTTTTTAGCTGTGTGTTTTGGGTCATTATCCTGTTGCAAGATCCATGACCTGCGACTGAGACCAAGCTTTCTGACACTGGGCAGCACATTTCTCTCTAGAATCCCTTGATAATCTTGAGATTTCATTGTACCCTGCACAGATTCAAGACACCCTGTGCCAGATGCAGCAAAGCAGCCCCAGAACATAACAGAGCCTCCCCCATGTTTCACAGTAGGGACAGTGTTCTTTTCTTGATACGCTTCATTTTTCCGTCTGTGAACATAGAGCTGATGTACCTTGCCAAAAACTTCCATTTTTGTCTTATCTGTCCATAGGGCATTCTCCCAGAAGCTTTGTGGCTTGTCAACATGTAGTTTGGCAAATTCCAGTCTGGCTTTTTTATGATTTTTATTCAACAATGGTGTTCTCCTTGGTATTCTCCCATGAAGACCACTTTGGATCAAACAACGACGGATGGTGCGATCTGGCACTGATGTTCCTTGAGCTTGAAGTTCACCTTTAATCTCTGTAGTAGTTTTCCTGGGCATCTTTTGTTATCATTCGTATTATCCGTCTCTTTGTTTTGTCATCAATTTTCCTCCTGCGGCCACTTCCAGGGAGGTTGGCTACAGTCCCATGGATCTTAAATTTCTGAATAATATGTGCAACTGTTGTCACAGGAACATCAAGCTGCTTGGAGAAGGTCTTATAACCTTTACCTTTAACATGCTTGTCTATAATTTTCTTTCTAATCTCCTGAGACAACTCTTTCCTTTGCTTCCTCTGGTCCATGTTGAGTGGGGTACACACCATATCTGTAACCCTATATACAGGCCCACTGACTGATTACAAGATTGTAGACACCTGTGATGCTAATTAGTGGACACAACTTGATTTAACATGTCCCTTTTGTCACATTATTTTCAGGTGTACCATCCTTTCTGTCCAGGCCTATTTCATGAGTTTAATTTTTTTTTTAATTCTGTGGAAGCAGGGTTGAAAAGCAATGTCTGACTTTCATTTGTTCATTTTCATAGATTTTTAATTTATTACTTTTGTCAGATTCAAGTTCTTTCTGTGACCATTATGGGTTTTTCTTTCATTAAACGAGGGGTACCAACAATTTTGACCACTTGTGTACTATTACTCATTTACTTTCTACAATGTATTTGCTTATTTTGTTTTTATACTAGGTTTTTTCAGTGCAGGGCAAGAAGTATTAAGGATTCTATTGCACAGATACCAGCTTGGTGACTTTTTCATGCCGTTCTGTTCATACTTCCCCATTGTACATGCAATCAATCGTATGAGTTCCTGTCTAGATGACAGACCATCAATACTATGGATCTGTAATAATGATTCTGTACAAATGACACTGTGCTGCTATATGACCCGTAATAATGGGGTATTATTGCAAATCCATATTGTGCATATGCAGGCATAACGATTGTTTGGTAAAGTGGTGCCCCCAACCAAGCAAAATAAACCGCAGCACTTTGCCATCTTCAATGCTTATTTATATGCAATAGTAAATACTCCAGATTGTATGTACGATGTACAATTATATTGTGGTACCTTGTTAGCCAGAAAAATATGTAGAAATGTATGCGAAAAAATATAAAACTGTTCTAACAGTGCTAATTTTATTGTACAACCAGAAATTTTTTATTTGCGAGCTTTCAGGGGAACCTATTTTTGTGAAACTAAGCAAAAATTACAAACAAGGATGAATTCTACAATAAGGAATGAGCTGGACCTGGACACGCCTGAGGAAAAACACAGTGACAGATTTAAAAGTTTTAATATTAGTCATTTAGGCTATGTGCCCACGATGCAGAAATGCTGCGGATTTTTTCTGCTTCTCCCTGGCAGGAAAAAGGCATGCGGATTTTACATGCGTTTTTCCTGCCATGTAGAAGCGTTTGTCAAGCGTTCTTCACATGCATTTCTGCATGCGGGTTATCAAGCGCTTTTCCAAGCGATTTTAGCATCACTTGGAAAAGTGCTTGACAACTTGGTCACACTATATAAATCCATCTAACCGGCATGAATTTATATAGTGTGACCAAGTTAATAGTTAAAAAAAGAATAAGAATGGTAAAAAATAAAAAAAAAACATTATACTCACCTTCTGATGGCCCGTGGTCTTCTCTCCGGTGCGTCCTGGCTCCCCGGTGGCTTACGATGGTGTAAAAGGACCTTCCATGATGTCATTTAGTCATGTGACAGGTCACGCAACTGTCACATGACTAAATGACGTCATGGAATGTCCTTTTACACCATCACGAGCCACCGGGGAGCCAGTATGCACCGGAGAGAAGACCGAGGGCCATCAGAAGGTGAGTATAATGCTTATTTTTTATTTTAAATTTTTTTTTTTAACAGGTACTATGGTACCCGGCTCTGGAGGAGAGTCTCCTCTTTTCCAGACCCGGGTACCATCCGCACATTGAATCGCTTAATATCCGCATGTGCGCATGTAGTCATGCAAGTCAATGGCGGCAATTGCGCCGCGTTTCCGCAAAAATAATGGACATGCTGCGGATTTTTCCGCAATGATAATCTGCAGCGGAAATTTCCGCAGCATGTGCACATGCGGATTATCATTGGGGACCATGGGGCACCTATTACCAAGCGTTTTTTAAGCGTTTTCGCTGTGGAAATTCAGCGGCAAAAACGCTTGAAAAACGCATAGTGGGCACACAGCCTTAAGAACGACAGAGAGAAAAATCAGAGAATTCAAGCTGGTAAGGACATTCAAGTTTTTGACAAAATGACTCAAATACCTGGATTTATGACATAGATACACTTCACACCTCTACAAGACTAAAGCCCCCCAGACAGATTAGACCAATGTTGGACGTCACTCTAATGTGTAAAGGGGTGCCGCTCAACTGATCGTTAGGGAAGATGACGATCGGGCATGTTCAATTTCGGGCTGCCAATCACATTGTCTTGATGAACAAGGTTGTCTGTTGGCGACTTTCTCATAGGGAACACAGGAGCACTGGGCAGAACGAGCGCTGCTGGGTATAGGAGAGACAGCTGACATGGCAGTCGAACGATCGGCCGAAGCATTGTTTAACCCGCAGCCATTAGCTGGGTTTACATTGACTAATTTGTTGCATTAAACTGCCACTGATTAGTAAATATTTACTGATCGGAAGTCATTTGTTAAACTGTTACACTACAAAATTATCATAAATGAGTGGCCCTAGCAAGACGCACGTTCGTAAGGTGAAATGATGGGTTGTGCTGCCCAAATGTTCATCCTTCTTGGCAGCGCTTTGGGACTTGTGCTGCTGAGAACAATGGGGCCCATGTGCACGGAACAATCAATCAATCATTCAATGCACATTTGAAGCCGAGTCGGCTTGTGTAAACAAGGTATTGAACAATCGCCAATTAGCCAAAAACAGCTGATCATGATCGTCTAATGCCCCAGGTCGGCCCTTTTAAACAAACCGTAATGGAGATCCCTAAACTCCTAAATCATAACCCCTCTTACCTCTCAATCTATAACAATAGACTCAGAAATTATTACTTGGGCTTACCTTTAAGGTGCCGCACCCCATCCTCCCATAGATAAATGTCTTGTTGTAACATCTTATAAAATGTATTGCTTTTGAGTTAGTCATTCATTTGTAAAATCTCCTGATGAAGGGGCCTCTGTTTTCCGAAAGCTTGCAATCATAATTATTCCGGTTAGCCAATAAAGATATCACTCATAGACAGCATTTGTCTTTTTTTACATAAAAGTATTTACAAACACTGCGCCCAATTCACCAAAGCTTTTACTCCAGAACTTTGGTGCAAAAAGCTTTGAAAAATCACAAAATTTGTGTGCAACCTGAGACTGTGCTAAAATTTTGAGACTTATGGCATTCCCACACCATTTTTGCCCAGCTCCGACAAAGTGGGCGCAGCTGAGGTGGAACGGGGGCGTATCAAGGCTTGCTCATCAAATTCATGGCGGTGTACCTTATACTACAAATCTTACTCCAGTCTCTGACTGGAGCAAGATTTCTGGCATGGTACCTGGAGGAGCCCATCATTTGTCAGACGCTCCAGATTCATTAAGAGGTGTGTAAATCTTCGTTTTAACAAAAAAAAATCATAACATCCACTAATATAATCACCATCATGACATTGAGTCCAATGTCAAGGTTCTTAGGCTTAGCAAACAAGTGAAGCCATGGATCAGTAGAAACAATGGAAAGATGGAATTCAGTTGTGATGTTTCCATGTTTCATGCAACAGGTGTGGATGCTGAATTTATTTTTCTTGGTCTGAATTATACTTAACCACTTCGCACCAGAGCCTGTTTTTGCCTTCGTGACCGGGCCAATTTTTTCAATTCTGACCACTGTCACTTTATGAAGTAATTACTCTGGAACGCTTCAATGGATCCCACTGATTCTGAGACTGTTTTTTCGTGACATATTGTACTTCATGATAGTGGTAAAATTTCTTCAATATCACTTGTGTTTATTTGTGAAAAAATCTGAAATTTGGCGAAAATTTTGAAAATTTTGCAATTTTCAAACTTTGAATTTTCATGCCCTTAAATCAGAGAGATATGTCACACAAAATAGTTAATAAATAACATTTCCCACATGTCTACTTTACATCAGCACAATTTTGGAACCAAAATTTTTTTTTGTTAGGGAGCTATAAAGGTTAAAAGTTGACCAGCAATTTCTCATTTTTCCAACAAAATTTACAAAAACATTTTTTTAGGGACCACATCACATCTGAAGTGACTTTGAGGGGTCTTTATGACAGAAAATACCCAAAAGTGACAACATTCTAAAAACTGCACCGCTCAAGGTGCTCAAAACCACATTCAAGAACTTTATTAACCCTTCAGGTGCTTCACAGGAATTTTTGGAATGTGGAATAAAAAATTAACATTTAACTTTTTTCACAAAAATGTTACTTTAGACCCAATTTTTTTTATTTTCACAGGGGTAACAGGAAAAAATGGACCCCAAAATTTTTTGTGCAATTTCTCTTGATACCCCATATGTGAGGGAAAACCACTTTTTGGGTGCACGGCAGGGTTCGGAAGGGAAGGAGCGCCATTTGACTTTTTGAATGTAAAATTTGTTTGAATAATTTGCGGACGCCATGTTGCATTTGGGGGGCCCCTAATGTGCCTAAACAGTGGAAACCCCCCACAAGTGACACAATTTTGGAAACTAGACCCCTTAGGGAACTTATCTAGATGTGTGGTGAACACCTTGAACCCCAAGGTGCTTCACAGAAGTTTATAATATTGAGCTGTAAAAATAAAATTTTCACATTTTTCCCACAAAAACGTTTTTCATCCCTTAATTTTGCATTATCATAAGGGTAATAGGATAAATTGCACCATGAAGTTTGTTGTGCAATTTCT
The DNA here is from genome assembly GCF_046119375.1 of Phyllobates terribilis. Classification (NCBI taxonomy): domain Eukaryota; kingdom Metazoa; phylum Chordata; class Amphibia; order Anura; family Dendrobatidae; genus Phyllobates; species Phyllobates terribilis. Next base: position 908,643,864 of record NW_027362762.1, on the reverse strand, counting down.
CCTGAACACGCTGATACCCCATATTTGGAGGCAAACCACTGTTTGGGCGCATGGCAGGGTTTGGAAGGGAAGGAGCGCCATTTGACTTTTTGAATGTAAAATTTGTTTGAATAATTAGCGGACGCCATGTTGCATTTGGGGAGCCCCTAATGTGCCAAAACAGTGGAAACCCCCCACAAGTGCCACCATTTTGGAAACTAGACCCCTTAGGGAACTTATCTAGATGTGTGGTGAGCACCTTGCACCCCCAGGTGCTTCACAGAAGTTTATAATATTGAACCATAAAAATACAATTTTCACATTTTTCCCACAAAAAATGTTTTGCATTCCCTAATTTTGCATTATCATAAGGATAACAGGATAAATTGCACCATGAAATTTGTTGTACAATTTCTCCTGAGTACGCCGATACCCCATATGTGGGGGAAAGCCACTGCTTTGGTGTACGGCAGGGTTCGGAAGAGAAAGGAGCGCTATGTTGGCTGGGATAGGCAGCAGACACCATGTCACATTTGAAGAGTCGCTGACATGCCAAAACAGCAGAAACCCCCACAAGTGACCCCATTTTGTAAACTACACCTCTCAAGGAATTCATCTAGGGAAGTAGTGAGTATTTTTTAATTTTTAAATTTATACCATTGGGCAGTGAAAAAAGCATAATTATATTTTTACCACAAAAAAATATTTTACCCTCAGATTTTACATTTTCACACAGGGCAATGGGTAAAAATGGTGCCAAAATGTGTCACACAATTTCTTCTAAAAGTGTCAATACCCCATATGTGGCTGTATCGTACCGCTTAGCCATACGGCGAGATCTGGGGGGGACGGAGTGCTATTTGACAATTGGAGAGCAAATTATTGTAGAATAGGCATTTGGGAGCACAAAATGTTCTGAATTTCTTTTGGGGGGCAAGGGCCATTTCGCTTTTCCAGAGCCTTTCTGCTACCAGTAACTTGGAAGTCCCTTATATTTTTAACAGATGACGGACCTGAGTGGGGACTAGCTTTTTTTGAGAACTGAGTTGAAGCTTTTATTGGGAACATTTTACATAACATTTATCCGGCGCTCTAGGCTGAGCACTTACATCGGGGTTTCCATCTAAATTTCCAAGTGATGTAATTCAGATGAAACCCCTGTGGGATCCATTCACTGTAATGAGGCAGCAGAGTTACTCTGGACTCCGTCTGGCCTCTGTTTAGCAGTGTCCTTTTTTTCAGAAGTCCACAAAACTGTGGCCAACCGCACTTTTATGCACGACAAATGACACCGTGGGATCCCAGGCTAGATGGTGTCCACAGTGGCCTATATCTGCCTCATTACAGGGAATCTTCCGTCATGGGTTCCGTCTGAATCACATATTTCAGAGATTTACACGGAAACTCTGGTGTAAGTGCTCAGCGCAGAGCGCAGGATAAATGTGAGCAGAGCCTTACTGCGATCTTTGGGAGACATAATAAACAAATCAGTAGCAGGTGAAGAATTGGTTTTATTTATTTTTTACGCCGTTCCTCGTGCAGTATAAGTGATAAAATTACTTTATTCTTCGGGTCGGTGCGATTACAGAGATACCAGATTTATATCGGGTTTTTATGACTGACAGCTGTCACACACTAAAAGACGCTTCTTTTTGCAAAATCTAGTTTTTGCATCGCCATATTTTGAGAGCTATAATTTTTCCATATTTCGGCTGACAGAGTCATGTGATGGCTTGTTTTTTGCGGGACGAGTTGATCATTTTATTGGTACCATTTTTGGGTACGTGACATTTTTTGATCGCTTTCTATTCCGTTTTTTGGGAGGTAAAATGAACAAAAACAAACAATTCAGGAATTGTTTTTTGAGGTTTTTTTTATGCCGTTCTGCGTGTGGTAAAAGTGATCAGGCAGCGTTATTCTTCGGGTCAGTACGTTTACAGCGATACTACACTTACTGTATTTTTTTATGTTTTGGCGCTTTTACACAATAAAACAATTTTAGAGAAAAAAATATTTTTTTTGCATTGCTTTATTCTGAGCGCTATAACTTTTTTATTTTTCGGCTGATGGAGATGTATGGCAGCTTTTTTTTTGCGGAACAAGATGACGTTTTCAGCGGTACCATTTTTATTTCCATTTTGCTTTTTGATCACATTTTTTTCCACTTTTTGTTTGGCGATATGAGGAAAAAGCATATTTTTTTGCTCCGTTTTTTATTTATTTTTATTACGGTGTGCACAGAAGGAGTTAATTAGTGTGACAGTTTTATAGCTCAGGTTGTTTCGGACGCGGCGATACCAAATATGTGTACTTTTTTTATTTTTGCATAGTTTAATATTTTATTTATTTATTTTAATTTATTTTGTATTTTTTTTTAACAGTTTCAAAACATTTTTTTTTACTGTTTTTTACATTTTTACTTAGTCCCTGTATGGGACAATAATTTTTATTTTTCTGATCGCTGATTTCATGTAATGTAATAGACATATATGACATTACATGAGATCTTCACACAGTCAGTGTGTCCTGCCAGGCTTCAGCTGCAGGCTGACGCTGGCAGGACACCATATATGGCAGAGCTGGAGGCGGTCATGTGACCTCCAGCTGCCATAGCAACCCAAGGTCCTTGAAGGTATCAGGGGTCTTCGGAGAGGTAAGTATACCACCCCCTCTCCTCCTGCTGTCTTCTATATGCCGCGATCACTATAGATCGCGGCATATAGAAGACAGCAAAGGGTTAACATCACTGGGACCTGATCCAATCAGGTCCCGATGATGTTCCCTGTCAGAGCTATCGCTCTGCACCGCTCTCGCAGCGCTTGCAGGACCCTGGGGGTCCTGAGCGCTGCGAGACCATCCACCGTTTTTAAACGTCCGCGCTGCACAGAGCCCAGGCAGCGCGGACATTTATGTACAGTGGGCGGTCGGGAAGCGGTTAAGCAAGAATCTGCCATGGGCACTAGAATAATGGATCTTCACTGGATTTCTTCAAAATGGTAATCCCATTATACTCACTCACCCATTGGGCATGCAGAGATGCTGTAGCATGTTGAATGGTAAAGCTGCCAAAGAAACTGTCCTAAGTGTAGTTATGGGTTATAGATATCAAAGGCTGGGAGCATTGGATCACTGCCTGTGCCCCCCTGCTGTGAACAGATAATTGAAGTAGGTTATCTGATGAAGAGCAGACATGGAGTGTGTGTATACAGAGTAATATACAGGTAGCTGTCAATGTTGGATAACCATCTGGGCCAGCAGATGTGTCCCTTTATGGCTTCACTGGCACATAGGTGTTAAACGTTGAGCATCAATTCTTTCATCTTGTACAGCTGCTTTGTCTGTTCTTCATAGACAGCACAAGGTAAAACAATATTTTAAGCTTTTTTGAATTATAATTCTAGCTTCACAGAATCCATGGATATATCCATGATAGGGGAGCATATTCGCATCTGTGGGTGAAGTCGTCAAAGTTTTGGTAACTGGCAACCCACAGAAACGCAATATCTTCCTGAATTATGGATATATCCCATTCATGTGTGGTATGTAGAGAATGCTTGAAGGATGTTTCGTAAGATGATGGCCATATTGTTTTTCTAGGAGGTTCCTGGGGAAAATATGGACCACAGCAGAAATAAGGGCTAAAAACTGGATTAGAATAGAATCTAATCAGCTGACCCCCTCTTAACTCACCTGAGAGAGGAGTGAGGGATCTGATGAGACCCTTCTTAACATGTCATCTAAAGAATACCTGTGTCAGACCCCAGGAGAAGCAATGAGTACTGCAGATCTCTCCATATTTCCTGCAGCGCTCTCCGCCAGAAGCTCTCGTGAATCCAGTTTGTTAGACATATCTTTATTTTATCCCTTTTATTTTGTACTGTTTTTGCCTGTTTTTATGTCTTTTTGTTATTCCATCTTTTGTAGCTTTGTTTTTTTTAAAGCGCTTTATTTTTTTGGTTTATTAAATAAAAAATGTAATAAGCTTGTTCCTCGTTGCTCTAACATACCCAAGATCTCGAGGAGATAAAATAGCTTGGTTGTGTTACCTTGAGTGCAATAAAAGTTCCTTTTGGGTGCTTGGGAGAGCTGGGTGGCGCGTTGCTGGTTTGTGGCCCAGTGCAGGCGTCTCACTGGCCTATCAAAATGATGAGAGGTGGCCACGAAAAGTGTAGTGTGGATGTGGAAACTGGCTGTGAGGTGCGTTTAGCTCATTGTCAGCCGATAGGTGACTGAACGAGTGTGGGAAGCGGAGTCCCCCTGACAGCGGTAGTGGTGATCCTTGACAGCAACCATTTGTGACCAGGTGTGTTTCATGCGTCCGTCTGCTTTACTATAATAGGGCCCATGAATGATACACGTTGGGCATCAGACATTGCCTCAGCAACTCTAGCCTTCAGTGGTACTTCTCTCCACACCTCAATGTTCAGTAAGGCTGGAGATTATGTTGGGCGACCACCTTATGTCATCACTGTCATTTCAGCAAACTTTCCACAAGAGGAGAGTCAAGAACACTTGATGTATTTCAGAGAAATATTATTATTATTTATTATTATAGTGCCATTATTCCATGGTGCTTTTCTTGTGAAAAAGGGGGTATACATCGCAAAAACACAATAATCTTGAACAAAATGAGTCAGCGACTGGTACAGGAGGAGCGAGGACCCTGCCCACGAGGGCTCACAGTCTACAAGGGATGGGTGAGTACATGGTAGGTGAGGGTAGAGCTGGTCATGTTGCTGCATAGTGGAGTAAGGGTTACTGCAGGTTGTAGGCTTGTCGGAAGAGGTGGGTCTTCAGGTTCCTTTTGAAGGTTTCCACGGTAGGCGAGAGTCTGATGTGTTGGGGTAGAGAGTTCCAGAGTAGGGGGGAAGCACAGGAGAAATCCTGATGGTGGGAAGAGGAGATAAGAGGAGAGTAGAGAAGGAGATCTTGTGAGGATCGGAAGTTGCGTGCAGGTAAGTACCAGGAGACTAGGTCACAGATGTATGGAGGAGACAGGTTGTGGATGGCTTTGTATGCCAAGGTTAGGGTTTTGAACTGGAGCCTTTAATATGCTTCTTTCTCCTTTTATCAGCCACTTTTTCTCCTCTCCACCGCCTCCTGAACTCATCATTCACTCTAAAAAGGCAAAAATCCAAGACAAGGTAGACTTCAGGTGGCTGTTGAAGTCTATGGAGATGGAAAGAGGAGAGAAAGAGAGAGAGAGAGACAGATCATGCTGTTGCTTTCTAATAAGTGTTTATATCACTTTAGAGCTGGATTCACAGCTTCACTGCTCAGCACTAATGTACAATATGTGCTACATAAAGGTGGGAGAGCAGGAATCCCTCATGTCTGTGTGTGCTGCTTATGGGAGATATCATAGCAGCTAGTCGCCACCCAACTGAAAATTAGAGTCCCCAAAGGGCAGAACTAGTGAAAAATGCAGGACGTATAATGGTGAGAAATAGCGTTAATCTTCACATACACACATAACAGCTTACTCTGTAAAGTCTCCTGAAATGACAGCTATATGGTTAGATTACTAACTTACAATGGCTCCTCTCTTTTGTTGCACTATTGCAGTTGATGATTGTTTTTAATTTTTGTCATTTTTGTATGTTTATTGTTTCCCTGCATTGTAAGTAAAAGACGGTTCATACTGTCTTCTAAGTTCACCAAAACTGAATAAACTAGCTCTTTGTTTCCAGGGTCTTTATAGGCGTCCATACACCTTAGTAGCCCATCAGCTGACTTTCATCACAGGTCGCTGGGAACCCAAAGTATGTGTTACCCACACTGCTGTATACTGCTATAATCATCCACAAGAGAAGCTATCCCGCACCACTACTTCTATCACATTTCTGTAACACATTCCACCAGGTTACAGGTTAAAGTGGATGTTGGGGTTAAATGTGGAGTTAAATCCTTGTGTCCCTGGTGGTCTCTGTGTGCTGGTCTGTGCCCTGCCTAATCTGTCTGCATTCCTCAGATAACAGGGCTCTTGAAGTCCCTGGTACAAGGTGGGGGCTGGGGGGCTTTCCAATGTTGCTGGGATTCTCTTGCATATTGTGTTTTATTTTAGACCTTCAAATCTCTGCAGCCAGAGAGATCTACAGGATACAGAACAGTGATGAAGTATATACAGAATGGTCTATTGCATCTATATACTGCATGCACACAGAGTTGTGTAAGGCTATCTTCATAAGTTGCGTTTTGCTGCATTTTTTAATGCAATTAAAAGCTGCTTTTTATAGTTACAGCAAAAGCTGTGAGATTTCAGAAATCTCATATACACGCTTGTTTTTGTTTGCTTTTTTTACTGAATTGGAAAAACTGCAGCGTTATTGAAAACTGCAGCATGACACTTCTTCCAGCATTTTTGAGTTTTTTCAACCATTGAAAGCAACGAGTAAGTACAATAAACCAGCAAAAATATTGTCATCTGTTTTTGCAGCATTTTTGGTGACAAAAACACCAGTACAGCCGGATGTGAAACCCATTTATTTTTGAGATTTTCCCAAGTTTAAGCCATAATGTCTTTGTGTCGTCACCTGAGCATAGCTGTTAGTATTAGTACAGTTTGATTAAATTAGTGATATGTGTTAAAGAATACCAGAAAAATTTGATGCCCTACCAGTGTGTGGAAGTAAACAATGCCCTACCAATGTGTGGAAGTAAACAATGTCCTACCAATGTGTGGAGTAAACAATGCCCTACCAATGTGTGGAAGTAAACAATTCCCTATCAATGTGTGAAAGAAAACAATGCACTATCAATGTGTGGAAGTAAACAAAGCCCTAACAATGTGTAAAAGTAAACAATGCCCTACCAATGTGTGGAAGTAAATAATGCCCTACCAATGTGTGGAAGTAAATAATGCCCTACCAATGTGTGAAAGTAAACAGTGCTCAATCAACTCAATGCCCAACCAATGTGTTAGGTAAACAAAGTCTAACCAATTCAACTCCCCCCACTGTTATTACATTCGCAGTTGTGTATATTTTTCACGAACTCATGAAACCTTAGTTCACGGCTGTACTTCATGCATGAATTCAGCTTTTTTGTTCAGAATACTCACTAGTTTTTCAGACATAAAAACTTTTTTCACTAAATAATTTGATTAGATTGCTAGTTTTCCAAAAATGTTTTATGGTCTTGCATTAGTGCCCTAACAACTTGTATTGTTCATGCTTGTATGGTGGGAGCAAAGCTGAACTTTGGGACCCTGAAAAACGCAGCAAAAACGCAGCAAAAGAAGCAGAAAAAAAGCCAGCAAAACCTGCGTTTTTGCTGTAGCTTTTTTACTGCCAAGGGATCAGGTTTTGGCTGCAGAAAAAAAAATAGTAAAAAAAGCAATGTGTGAACGTAACCTGATATATCTATAATTGTATACAGAGCAGTGTAATACATCTATAATTCTGTATTAGACTGCAGTAGTGTGCACAGCGCAAGAGAAAAATAAATATATAATAACAATAATTATAATAACAAATAAACAAAGAAGGAGAGGCAATGAGTCACATTTACATAGTAAAACTACCATGTGTGTGCCAATCATTATGGGTGCACTCAGCCTCATTTACCTAAGAAATAGACATGAAGCTTCCATGATGTTTTTTTCTAACTTAGAAAGAAGAATTATACTGCTGCCTACTTAAAGGGAACCTGTCAGCTGATTGATGCTGCCCAAACTGCGGGCAGCATAAATCAGAGCCTGGATGCAGGATTGCAGCCAGGTATCTTTTTCTCTGAAAAGCTCTGAGAACATATAGTTTAAGGGTCTGGTGACCAGAGACGAGACTAGTCCTGCTCCACCCCCGGCTCTAGATGATTGACAGGCCACTGGCTATGGGAGAGATCTGCGGGGGTGCTGGAAGAAGCCAAACGTCAGACTGGTCCTTTCTTCAGTGTGTTTTTTAGGTGTTTAAAAAAGTATTATTTCAAGCGAAAATCACTTAATGTAATGCTCCTATGTTTAGGAGAAGTTTTTAATTTCCCGATTCAGGTACAGATTTTTGGCAGTTCACAGTTGGTAGCAATTCGGCCCGGTGATCTTTTATTTCACATCCATACAAAGGCTGCACTTTCTTGGTTCTGGTCCACCTTTGTTTCCCGCTCCCCTCTTCCAACAGTATTCTGCTTTCCCTTCACCTTAACCACAACCCCTTAAAGTGTTATCCAACTTTTGTCCAAAATTTTATAAAAACAACTGGATGTTCTAAAATAACAAAAATCATCACTACTCCCCCACTCTCTTCCCCGGCAATTCGGTGCTGACCCTCCTGTGTCCCCTGATCTCTGCTTACATTTGGGCAGCACATGACCGCTGCAGCCAATCAGTGGTTGCAACATGTCGTTCCTACATGCATCTATGTTCTGCCAAAATTCACATTTAAAGGGAACGCGTCATCAGAAAATTACTTATTTTGAAATAAGGTTTTTATGTTTAATGTATCTTTAAAATCACCGGCAGGAGTGGTCAGCAGAGATCTGTGAAGGGCACATCTATCTGCCTGTAAGTTCTTAGCCCCATAGCAAAAAAATAGTCTTGGACAACTCCTTTTAGGATCATTGAAAGGATGCAGACGGAATGACTCTCCAGGGTTAATATGAATTATGTCCCCAGAAGTCTGCGCTTCACAAGAGGTGAATTTGCATAGACAACATAACAGTAATAAGTGTGATAACTCCATGTGCGAAGAGGACGTTAGTCTGCGCCATTAGCTGCCTGTCATCCTGCGTGACACATATATTAATGCTGTCATTACACCAGATGAGTGAACTTTATCCTCCGCTCATAATCATGTACTTGCTGCTCGGCACTCCCTGTTATATGAGCAGAACATAATCCCCACGTTGCTAATCCAGAATACAGCCTAGAATAATATTTATACAGTCATGTGTACGTTTCTCTGCTTTTCTGAAGAAAGTTTAAATAAAGCAGATCAGAAAGTTACAAGTCTGGAGGAAATGCAATGTAGCCAAATGTTTATCCTGAGACAACAATGGATCCACCAAGGACATATACACTTCTATCAAGTCAATCATGACATCCGACCTACTAGACTTCTATAATTCCCCTACAATCTCCACTCATGGAAACTCTTCCTGAAAATACAGAAACAAGAAACAAAAATGGATTTCCAGTTGTCCACATAGCACAGAAGTATTCTGCAGCTACATGGAGATTGTACAATTAGGTCCAGTAATATTTGGACAGTGACACAAAGTTTTGGCCTTTTAGCTGTTTAACAAAAAATATTCAAGATACTAATAATACTATACTCAATATGTATACTAATAATACTATAATCATAATACTATAATATAGTATTATAGTATATATATACTATATATACTACTATACTATAATAATAATAATAATACTATAATCAATATGGGCTTAAAGTGCAGACTCTCAGCTTTAATTTGAGGGTATTCACATCCTAATTGGAGTAAGTGTTTAGGAATTAGAGCTCTTTAATATGTAACCGCCTCTTTTTCAAGGGACCAAAAGTAACTGGTCAAAAGCTCTTTAATGGGCTGCATTGGCTTTTCCTTCATTCATTCAAAATCAATTAAGCAGGTAAAATGTCTAGAGCTGATTCCAGGTGTGGCATTTGCATTTGGAAGTTGTTGCTGTGTACCCACAACATGCGGTCAAAGGAGCTCTCAATGGAAAAGAAACAGACCATCATCATTAGGCTGGAAAAAAAAAAGAAATCCTTCAGAAAGATAACAGAAATGTTAGGAGCTGCCAAATCAACAATTTGTTACATTCTGCAAAAAGGTTTTTTTCTATACCGATGTAGTATATCTGTCATCAGGACTTTCCAATACAGTTGGGGCTGTAGCATCTTGAAGAATACTGACCAAATATCAGGCAAAAAGTCAGCCTTTTGGTACAGTTGCACATTTAAAGCGCATGACTGGCGCCGCTCACATCCGTATAATTAGAATAGGACTGTGACTGTTCTAAGACGGTGCTGGGTAGAACAGGTAGGTAGCAACTACCTACCTGTCAGTTTTTGGGCCCATAGTAAAAGAAAAGAAGTAGTCTTAGATAAACCCTTTAAGTAAATAAATATGTTGCCGTATACAATTACCCGACTAAGCTATCAGTACAGGGTACCGCTCACTATTACGGCTCATAATAACAATGACAGCAGGCAATATGGCCATTGTATGTTCATTTATTTTGGCAATAAAACCATTTTAAGAGCCGCGTGATGAAGCAATTCCAGCACATTATGTAATTATAACGTGTTCCTGTACACTTGATATAATTACATTATGACCGGTGGCACGGTCTAGCACCTGCCGCTGCACTAATACCTGGAATGCTTTTATATTTGTATCACTAAAATGTTCTTGTCTCACAGAATAGATTTCTGAATAGTAAACCCAGAACTATTTCCACTCTGTATAATATCACATGTTCTTATACGGTTATAGGATGAGAAGTCTCCCCGGCTTTTACATTTTAGGAAATTGCATAGCGTTGTTTTCCCATCAAGAAATAAAAGTTTTAGAAAAAAAAATTCTTATCACTTTGAGTTGTGATGTTCCTCTGTTATTCCTCATGGAAATATATGAATAAACATATGAATGGGGGCATCCCAGCACTGTCTGAGAATGTCAGCACTGATAGGACAAAGGAGTTGACAATCATACAATTTCTTGAGGATTAAGGCTATGTTCACACATGGCATTTTTGCTCCCTTTTTTTCTGGAGGCAGAGGGACATGTTGGCCTATCTCCCAGGTGCCAGCAAAGCCTCCTAAGGGTATGTGCACATATTGAGAATTTGGATGCAGAAATTTCTGCACCAATTCTGCATCTCTTGGCAGGGAAAACGCAGAGGACAATATGCACGTTTTTACGCGGTTTTGATACGTTTTTGCATGCGTTTTCATCCGCATTTTTGTTCACCAATGATTGCTATTTGTAGCTTATAAAGCTAGGTGAAAAAAAAAAGAAAGCTTATATAAAAATATAGATAGATATCCAGCAGATGTATAATTTCACAACCCCACGACATAGGGCTAGATCAGATCTGCATGAGATTTTTTTTTAATAAAGTGGTGAACCAGGGAAAGTGTGGGGGAGTGCTTACTTCAATAAAGTATTTTTTTTGTATGTGTGTGTTTTTTTTTATTACTGGGTTAGTAATGGGGGTTTCTTCATAGACACCTCTCCATTACTAACCTCAGGGGTTAATGGCAGCTGTGTTTTTGGACAATTCACAGCTGACATCAACTCCAAAAACCATTACCACGATTGCCACCATACCAGGGCAATTCGGAAGAGCCGGGCAAAGCGCCAGAATTGGCGCATCGAATGTGATACGCCACTTCTAGTGTGGCTGAATGCTGGTATTTTTAGGCTGGGAAAGGCCAATATCCATGGACCTTCCCAGCCTGATCATATCAGCTCTCAGCTGTCTGCTTTACCTTGGCGGCTTACAAAAAATAGAAGGGACCCCACGTCTTTTTTTTCATTCATTTATTATTAAGTTACTACAAAGCTCCACATGTAAGGCAATAAAGGGTGACATTTTATAATATGTCTTGGGGTTGTGAAATTATATATCTAATGGATATCTATATGTATATACAGTATATAAAAAGACACATTTGCATGTTTTTCTCAATATTTGACATGAAATCAGAATAAACCTTTCCCATTTCAGGTCAATTAGGATTACAATAATTTTTAATATTTGCCAAATTACAGAATAATGAGAGAGAGAGAATGTTTTAAGGCATTTTTATTACTTACTGCAAAGTCAAAAGTTTACATGCACTAAGTTTACTATGCCTTTAAACAATTCTGGACTGCCCATATGATGATGTCATGTGTTTCGAAGCTTCTGATAGGTTTTTTAGCAACATATGAGTTAATTAGAGACATACCTGTACATGTATTTTAATGCACACCTGAAACACACTGCTTCTTTGTGTAACATCATGGGAAAGTCTAAAGAAATCAGCCAAGATATCAGGAAGAGAATTGTGGACTTACACAAGTCTGGCTCATCCTTGGGTAAAATTTCAAAATACCTGAAGGTGCCTCATTTATCTGTACAACAATTATACGCAAGTACAAAGAAGATGGGAATGTCCAGCCATCATAACGCTCAGGAAGGAGACGGGTTTTGTGTCCCAGATATGAACGTGCATTTTTCCGACATGTGCATATCAACCCAAGGACAAAAGAAAAAGACCTTGTGAAGATGATGGCGGAAGCTGCTAAGATTGTGTCAATATCCACAGTGAAACGAGTACTGTATCAACATGGGCTGAAAGGCCACTCTGCCAGGAAAAAGTCATTACTCCAAAAGAAACATAAAAAAGACAGATTAATGTTTGCAAATGCACACAGGAACAAAGACCTTAATTTTTGAAGACATGTCCTGTAGTCTGATGAAACTAAAATTTAACTTTTTGGGCATAATGACCATCGTTACATTTGAAGAAAAAAGGGAGAAGATTGGAAGCCTAAGAACACCATCCCAACTGTGAAACACGAGGGTGGCAGCATCATGTTGTGGGGTTGTTTTGCTGCAAGAGGGACTGGTACACTTCACAAAATAGATGACATCATGAGAAAAGAAGATTATGTGGCAATACTGAAGCAACATCTGAAGCCATCAGCTAGGAAGTTATAGCTTGGGCGGAAATGGGTCTTCCAAATGGACAATGACCCGAAGCATACTGCCAAAATGGTAACAATGTCAATGTTTTGGAGTGGCCATCACAAAGCCCTGATTTCAATCCTATTGAAAATTTATGGGCAAAGCTGAAAAGGCAGGTGAGAGCAAGGCGACCTACAAACCTGGATCAGTTACACCAGTTTTGTCAGAAGAAATGGGCCCAAATTATTGTGAGAACCTTGTGGAAGGATATCCCAAACGTTTGACCCAAGTCATTCAGTTTAAGGGCAATGGTACCAAATACTAATGAAATGTATGTAAACTTTTGACTTTGCAGTAAGTAATTAAAATGCCTTAAAACATTCTCTCTCTCTCATTATACGTGCATTTGGCAAATATTAAAAATTATGGTAATCCTAATTGACCTAAAACGGGAAAAGTTTATTCTGTTTTCATGTCACATATTGAGAAAAACATGCATATGTGTCTGTAACATACCTGTAAAGGATTGGCCCTCGAATTCCCTGCGGAACATTCTGGCAGGCCTGATGAAGAGGGGGCGTAAGGGGGGGGTACTGTAACATACCTGGCGGCGTCCTTGCATAGTGGTCCATCTCCCACTGTGCAAGAGCGCGCACTTGATCTCCTGTCCAGTCTGCTAGCCTGGCTTCCCTCCATGCTGTCTGCTTGCCTCTGTGTCTGCTGCTTAAGGGCGGCGCCCGATCACTTCCTGTTTCTAGTACCTGCTGCGGGCACACCCCTTGTGCGTCCTCAGCCTATTGCTGTCTGTCACCTGGTATTTAACCCAGCTGCTCCAATGAATCCCTGCCTGAGCATTGTGTTTCATTCAGTGTGCTCTTTCACTCTGAATGTGCCAGGTCCCTTTCTGTGTTTGCTTGCTTGCCTTTCTTGTAGGCTGTATTTCCAGTCCTGTCTGAACACGCTCCTTGCCTGTTCGTTCCGCCTTCTAGGGGCCGCATACCTAGACCCGCTCCCGTATCTTGTCTGTCCTGTCTGAACACGCTCCTAGCCTGTTCCTCCCGCCTTCTAGGGGCTGCATACCTAGACCCGCTCCTGTATCTTGTCTGTCCTGTCTGAACACGCTCCTAGCCTGCTCTGCCTTGCTCACCGCTCCGGCGGTTCTAGCCTGCTCTGCCTTGCTCACCGCTCCGGCGGTTCTAGCCTGCTCTGCCTTGCTCACCGCTCCGGCGGTTCTAGCCTGCTCTGCCTTGCTCACCGCTCCGGCGGTTCTAGCCTGCTCTGCCTTTGCTCACCGCTCCGGCGGTTCTGGCCTGCTCTGACCCTTTGCTCACCGCTCTGGCAGTCTTGCTCCGCTCTGACCCTTTGCTCACTGCTCCAGCAGTCTCGCTCCGCTCTGACTCTTTGCTCACTGCTCCGGCAGTCTCGCTCCGCTTTGACCCTTTGCTCACTGCTCCGGCAGTCTCGCTCCGCTCTGACTACTCTTGCTCACCGCTCCAGGCGGCCTCGTCCTGCTCTACTCTTGCTCACCGCTCCAGACGGCCTCGTCCTGCTCTACTCTTGCTCACCGCTCCAGGCGGCCTCGTCCTGCTCTACTCTTGCTCACCGCTCCAGGCGGCCTCAACCTGCTCTACTCTTGCTCACCGCTCCAGGCGGCCTCGTCCTGCTCTTCTCTCGCTCACCGCTCCAGGCGGCCTCGTCCTGCTCTGCTCTCGCTCACCGCTCCAGGCGGCCTCGTCCTGCTCTACTCTTGCTCACCGCTCCAGGCGGCCTCGTCCTGCTCTACTCTTGCTCACCGCTCTAGGCGGTCTCGTCTTGCCCTGCTCTCGCTCACCACTCTGGGCGGCCTTACTCTGCTGTGTTTGTCCGCCACATCTGTGGTTCTGTTTCTGAATCCCAGTGTGTACTGGGTCCTATCCCGCCTGTGTTCCTACCTGCTAGTGCCTCCCTGTCTGCACTCTAGCCGTGCTTGCCTGTACCCCCCTGCCTGCATACCCGCCTGCCTGCATACCAGTCGTGCCTGCCTATACCCACCAGTCTGTGTGCCAGCCTAACCTTTCTGTTCCTGTATTCCCCTGTGTGGGTCTGTCCTGGAGTAGCACCTGGTCCCTCTGCTCGGTTTCTCCTTGGCGCACTGGCGTCGTATGCCGTCGTGCGACCCTGGTCAGATCGGGTGAATACCTAGTTACGCCCCTCCAGGCATTCACTCTCCGGCACGGTCCAGTGGAATCACACGCACACGCCGCTCAGCCCAGGCGTGTGCATTACAGCATGCTCAGGCCATGGTTACCGTTGAGCCCTACGGCCTTCGCTCTCTGAGACGTTTTCCAGCAAATACGTGCATTAAAAATAAATTTAAAAAAATATATATATTTTTTTTCTTTAGCTGAGTTCCAGGTGAATTATGCACCCGTCCAGATGGATCTTTCTGCACTCGTTCCTGCGGATCCGCCACGGTACTATGGGGATCCAAGACAGAGTCGTGCATTTGTGGAGCAATGCTTGCTACACTTCAAGTTCTACCCTCTTTGTTTTCCCACCGATCGGGTTAAGGTGGGATTCATTATGTCTAACCTAGCGGGTGATGCCTTGGAATGGATCAACCCCCTATGGGAAACACAGGATCCTATCCTCCTGGACCTTCAGGCCTTCCTGGTGGCCTTTCTAATGGTCTTCGATGACCCTAACCCGGAGACCCCTGCTGAAGCTTCACTTCCCAAAATCCCGGAGCAGCCCCGATGGGTAATGTGTGTGGGTAGCGCACTAGTCCTCCTGCCCGAAGAGACTACTGCCCATCCAGAATCCACACAGGATGACTACGCTCTCCGGAATACTTCTCCCAACCTCAAGAGGCAGTCCAGACGTGCTAGGCGTAGAGGCAAGCCGTCACGCCTGGGTCTGTCCTCCCAAAGACCTCCTGATCCCAACCTTGAAGTCCCTGCTGAAGCTTCATTTCCCGGTATCCCGGAGCAGCCCCTATGGGTAATATGCCTGGGTAGCGCACCTGTTCTCCTGCCCGAAGAGACTTCTGCCCACCTAGAATCCTCCGGGATACCACCTGATGACAAATGGAGAGAGACTTCCCTACACCCGGTACCCGATACTTCGTCCGCTCCGTCCTGTGAGCCTGACAATGGGTACCTCAAAGCGGTAGTTAACCCCGAGTCTCTACACCCCTCCGACCAGGCGGAGGACCTCCAGTTGTCTCCAGAACTCTTCGGGGTGCTACCTGGTAGCAAATGGACAGAGTCTTCCCTATACTTTGTACCTGATACCTCGCTCGCTTCGTCCAGTGAGTCCGACCTAGTGTACTCCGAAGCAGAGGTTATCCCCGAGTCTCTACACCCCTCCGACCAGGCGGGGAACCTCCAGTTGTCTCCTGAACCCTTCGGGGTGCTACCTGATAGCGAATGGACAGAGACTCTTCTATGCTCGGTACCTAATACCTCGCCCGCTTCTTCCAGTGAGTCCGACCTAGTGTACTCCGAAGCAGAGGTTACCCCCGAGTCTCAGCACTCTTCCGACCCAGCGGAGCACCCCCAGTTGTTTCCTGAATCCTCCAGGGTACCACCTGATAACAAAGAGACAGTGACTTTTCTACACCTTGTACCTGATACCTCGCCCATTTCATCCTGTGAGCTTGACAAGATGTACCCCGAAGCAGAGATTACCCCCGAGTCTCTGCACCCCTCCAACCCGGCGAAGGGCTTCCAGTTGTCTCATGAACCCTCTGGGGTGCTACCTGATAATAAGTGGAGAGAGACTTCCTTGTGTGCTGTTCCTGGTACTCCACCCGTTTCGTCTGTTGCTGAGGATGGCAGGATAGGAGGTAGCATCCTAGCTACCCAGAGGAGACCAGTTTTTCCGGTGGACAGTGGAAGTGATCTCCTTGAAGTAAAGGATTGGCCCTCGAATTCCCTGCGGAACATTCTGGCAGGCCTGAAGAAGAGGGGGCGTAAGGGGGGGGGGTACTGTAACATACCTGGCGGCGTCCTTGCATAGTGGTCCATCTCCCACTGTGCAAGAGCGCGCACTTGATCTCCAGTCCAGTCTGCTAGCCTGGCTTCCCTCCATGCTGTCTGCTTGCCTCTGTGTCTGCTGCTTAAGGGCGGCGCCCGATCACTTCCTGTTTCTTGTACCTGCTGCGGGCACACCCCTTGTGCGTCCTCAGCCTATTGCTGTCTGTCACCTGGTATTTAACCCAGCTGCTCCAATGAATCCCTGCCTGAGCATTGTGTTTCATTCAGTGTGCTCTTTTACTCTGAATGTGCCAGGTCCCTTTCTGTGTTTGCTTGCTTGCCTTTCTTGTAGGCTGTATTTCCAGTCCTGTCTGAACACGCTCCTTGCCTGTTCGTTCCGCCTTCTAGGCGCCGCATACCTAGACCCGCTCCCGTATCTTGTCTGTCCTGTCTGAACACGCTCCTAGCCTGTTCCTCCCGCCTTCTAGGGGCTGCATACCTAGACCCGCTCCTGTATCTTGTCTGTCCTGTCTGAACACGCTCCTAGCCTGCTCTGCCTTGCTCACCGCTCCGGCGGTTCTAGCCTGCTCTGCCTTGCTCACCGCTCCAGCGGTTCTAGCCTGCTCTGCCTTGCTCACCGCTCCAGCAGTTCTAGCCTGCTCTGCCTTGCTCACCGCTCCGGCGGTTCTAGCCTGCTCTGCCTTGCTCACCGCTCCGGCGGTTCTAGCCTGTTCTGCCTTTGCTCACCGCTCCGGCGGTTCTGGCCTGCTCTGACCCTTTGCTCACCGCTCCGGCAGTCTTGCTCCGCTCTGACCCTTTGCTCACTGCTCCGGCAGTCTCGCTCCGCTCTGACTCTTTGCTCACTGCTCCGACAGTCTCGCTCTGCTTTGACCCTTTGCTCACTGCTCCGGCAGTCTCGCTCCGCTCTGACTACTCTTGCTCACCGCTCCAGGCGGTTTCGTCCTGCTCTACTCTTGCTCACCGCTCCAGGTGGCCTCGTCCTGCTCTACTCTTGCTCACCGCTCCAGGCGGCCTCGTCCTGCTCTACTCTTGCTCACCGCTCCAGACGGCCTCGTCCTGCTCTACTCTTGCTCACCGCTCCAGGCGGCCTCGTCCTGCTCTACTCTTGCTCACCGCTCCAGGCGGCCTCGTCCTGCTCTACTCTCGCTCACCGCTCCAGACGGCCTCGTCCTGCTCTTCTCTCGCTCACCGCTCCAGGCGGCCTCGTCCTGCTCTACTCTCACTCACCGCTCTAGGCGGCCTCGTCCTGCTCTACTCTTGCTCACCGCTCAAGGCGGCCTCGTCCTGCTCTTCTCTCGCTCACCGCTCTAGGCGGTCTCGTCTTGCTCTGCTCTCGCTCACCACTCTGGGCGGCCTTACTCTGCTGTGTTTGTCCGCCACATCTGTGGTTCTGTTCCTGAGTCCCAGTGTGTACTGGGTCCTATCCCGCCTGTGTTCCTACCTGCTAGTGCCTCCCTGTCTGCACTCTTGCCATGCTTGCTTGTACCCCCCTGCCTGCATACCCGCCTGCCTGCATACCAGTCGTGCATGCCTATACCCACCAGTCTGTGTGCCAGCCTAACCTGTCTTTTCCTGTATTCCCCTGTGTGGGTCAACAGCCGTGTACGGGGTCTGTCCTGGAGTAGCACCTGGTCCCTCTGCTCGGTTCCTCCTTGGCGCACTGGCGTCGTATGCCGTCGTGCGACCCTGGTCGGATCGGGTGAATACCTAGTTACGCCCCTCCAGGCATTCACTCTCCGGCACGGTCCAGTGGAATCACACGCACACGCCGCTCAGCCCGGGCGTGTGCATTACAGTGTCTTTTTATATATTGTATGTAAACTTCTGGTTTCAACTGTATATATATCCGGCAGATGTATAATGGCACAACCCCACGACATATTATAAAATTATATACATACATATATCTCCGGCAGATATATACCGTATTTTTGGGACCATAAGAGGCACTTTTTTCCCCCAAAATTTGGGAGGAAAATGGGGGGTGCGCCTTATGGTCCGAACATTATCTGCGGAGGTGGTGAAGCAGGTTCGCAGGGCCCACCCTCCTTCAGGAACGCGGTGGTGGTAACAGCGGCAGCAGAGGTGAGGCAGAGCGGCAGGGGTTGGGACCTTTGCTTGGCTGGTACTGGGGCTGGGGCCGGTGTCAGGCTGTGAGCGGCGTTGGCCGGTGAAGCAGAGCACCCTGCGCAGGTTTCCGGTGTGCGCGGGCATCTTCCTAGAGCTATCATCTACAGGAAAATGGCCGCCCGAGCTGGCACATGCGCAGACCGGTAGCTCCGGTGGCCATTTTCCTGAAGATCACAGCTCTAGGAAGATGGCCGCGCACACAGGAAACCTGCGTAGGCTGCTCTGCTTCACCGCCGCTCACAGCCCGGTACAGACCCCAGCCTCATCCCCAGCCCGAGGCCCCGGCCTCAGCCCCAGCCCGAGGCCCCGGCCTCAGCCCCGGCCCGAGGCCCCGGCCTCAGCCCCAGCCCGAGGCCTCAGCCCCAGCCAGAGGACCCGGCCTCAGCCCCAGCCCGAGGCCTCAGCCCCAGCCTGAGGCCCCGGCCTCAGCCCCAGCCAGAGGCCTTGACCTCAGCCACAGGCCCTGGCCTCAGCCACAGCCCCCAGCATTAGCTACAGGCCCCAACATCAGCCACAGGCCCCAGCACAGGAACCGGCCAGGCTAAGGGCCCCAGCCAGGCACAGGCCCCAGCACAGGAACCGGCCAGGCACATGCCCCAGCCAGGCACAGGCCCAACAGCATCTCACCTCTTCTGCGCAGTCGCAGGCTACCTGAGGGACCCTGCCTCTTGTGACCCTCGCTCCTCCGCCCCAGGTAAGATACCATACCTATTCAGACTATAAGATGGATCCCCATCTTATAAAAAATATTTTTTTCTATTTTCCAGCCCAAAATTTGGGGTGCGTCTTATGATCCGGTGCGTCTTATAGTCCGAAAAATATGTTAATTATATCTGTGAGTGAGTGTGGGTGTGTATATATACTATATATATATATATATATATATATATATATGTATATATATATATATATATATATATATACAGTACAGACCAAAATTTTGGACACACCTTCTCATTTAAAGATTTTTCTGTATTTTCATAACAATGAAAATTGTACATTTACACTGAAGGCATCAAAACTATGAATTAAAACATGTGGAATTATATACTTAACAAAAAAGTGTGAAACAACTGAAAATATGTCTTATATTCTAGGTTCTTCAAAGTAGCCACCTTTTGCTTTGATGACTACTTTGCACACTCTTGGCATTCTCTTGATGAGCTTCAAGAGGTAGTCACCGGAAATGGTCTTCCAACAATCTTGAAGGAGTTCCCAGAGATGCTTAGCACTTGTTGGCCCTTTTGCCTTCATTCTGCGGTCCAGCTCACCCCAAACCATCTCGATTGGGTTCAGGTCTGGTGACTGTGGAGGCCAGGTCATCTGGCGTAGCACCCCATCACTCTCCTTCTTGGTCAAATAGCCCTTACACAGCCTGGAGGTGTGTTTGGGGTCATTGTGCTGTTGAAAAATAAATGATGGTCCAACTAAACGCAAATTGGATGGAATAGCATGCCGCTGCAAGATGCTGTGGTAGCCATGCTGGTTCAGTATGCCTTCAATTTTGAATAACTCCCCAACAGTGTCACCAGCAAAGCACCCCCACACCATTACACCTCCTCCTCCATGCTTCACGGTGGGAACCAGGAATGTAGAGTCCATCCGTTCATCTTTTCTGCGTCGCACAAAGACACGGTGGTTGGAACCAAAGATCTCAAATTTGGACTCATCAGACCAAAGCACAGATTTCCACTGGTCTAATGTCCATTCCTTGTGTTCTTTAGCCCAAACAAGTCTCTTCTGCTTGTTACCTGTCCTTAGCAGTGGTTTCCTAGCAGCTATTTTACCATGAAGGCCTGCTGCACAAAGTCTCCTCTTAACAGTTGTTGAAGAGATGTGTCTGCTGCTAGAACTCTGTGTGGCATTGACCTGGTCTCTAATCTGAGCTGCTGTTAACCTGCGATTTCTGAGGCTGGTGTGACTCTTGGTCTTCCTTTCCTGGGGCGGTCCTCCTTTCCTGGGGCGGTCCTCATGTGAGCCAGTTTCTTTGTAGCGCTTGATGGTTTTTGCAACTGCACTTGGGGACACTTTCAAAGTTTTCCCAATTTTTCGGACTGACTGACCTTCATTTCTTAAAGTAATGATGGCCACTCGTTTTTCTTTACTTAGAATTTGTATTAGGGCAAGTAAAATGCAGCTAACAGTCTATTCAGTAGGACTATCAGCTGTGTATCCACCAGACTTCTGCACAACACAACTGATGGTCCCAACCCCATTTATAAGGCAAGAAATCCCACTTATTAAACCTGACAGGGCACACCTGTGAAGTGAAAACCATTTCCGGTGACTACCTCTTGAAGCTCATCAAGAGAATGCCAAGAGTGTGCAAAGCAGTCATCAAAGCAAAAGGTGGCTACTTTGAAGAACCTAGAATATAAGACATATTTTCAGTTCTTTCACACTTTTTTGTTAAGTATATAATTCCACATGTGTTAATTCATAGTTTTGATGCCTTCAGTGTGAATGTACAATTTTCATAGTCATGAAAATACAGAAAAATCTTTAAATGAGAAGGTGTGTCCAAACTTTTGGTCTGTACTGTATATATACAAATTTGTATAAACACATATATAACAATATATATATATATACACACACACTAACCTATACACAAAAATGGTGGAGTTTCCTCTTCCTCTTGGTCACATTACATCCTTTTCCTTTTATTAACACCCCTGCTATTTTTTGGAGCAAAAACGCTCCAAAAACTCAGCAGATCTGCAGCAAATCCATAATCATTTTTATACCTGTGTTTTTACAGCATTTTTTACTGACTTCATTGAAGTCAATTGGTAAAAAAAAAAGCTGCAAAAATGCTGAAAGAATTGGCGCGCTGTAGATTTGAATCTGCACCAATCTGAAGTCACAAATAAGCAATGTGTGGATGACACATCAGGAAATCCTTCAGGTTTTGTGTCAAAGCCACACTGCAAAAACGCTGTGTGTGCACATGGCCTGAAACTTCCCAGGATGGAGGCTCTAGGAGGCTTCTTCATCGCCCAAACACACAGTCACGGGCTGTGGAGGGCGAGTGTCTAGAAACATGCTGCCATGTTTTTCTAATCTTCTACGTTTACGATTATTTACTAATTTGTTCCTATTTTTTCTTCTTCATCGTTAGTTTTGTAAAGTTTTCCGACCTTATCAAGGCTTTGGCTCTTCAAGGTGACTTCGTTATTACTGTCTTCCCCATATTCTACGGTTCTTCGTGAAGAGGAATTGTTTGTGTCAGACTGGCTGTGAGCGCTCTCGGAGCCATCAATGTGATGCAGCGTCCTCACATCCTCATCATAATTTAATGTTTCTGATGGACGTCTTTTCTACGTTTTAACCACAAATAATGTGGTTTGTGTTATTTTTCTTTAATAATTGATTCGATCCCTGTAAAGCTCCACTGCTGTATGACAACAGACTGTCACAATGTATCGCCTCTCACTAAAGATCATGCGGTGAGAAGATGATTTATTGTGAATGAGGGAGAGAAGTTTGAACATGCCTTAACTAAAAAAGTGCTGATGTATTATTACAGGAGACATCTCAAGCGTTGTCCAGGCTGTCAAAATTTCAAATTGATGAATTTTCCAGCATTGTTTGGTGTTCAAAAAGCACTTTGCAGTGCCCATTGGTGTGCTGGGTAGCTGCCATCCAAGGTGACCCAGTGTAAGCAACACACTGCTTTTGGAATAATTAGGCATAAATGTGACATTTACGTCCTTCCCCCATCTCTGCCCCTAAGCTCCTCTATACAGAGTATGATGGGCGCACAGCTCCCCTATACACAGTATGATGCCTCACACCTCTCAAATACAAAGTATGATGGGCGCACAGCTCCTCTATACACAGTGTGATGGGCCCAAAGCTCCCCAACACAAAGTATGACGGGCGCACAGCTCCTCTATACACAGTATGATGGGCCCACAGCTCCCCTATACATGCTATAATGCCCCCACAGCTCCCCTATATACACTATAAAGCCAACACAGCTCCCCTATATACAGTATGATTTTCCCTTAGCTTCCTCAAAACAGTATAATGACCCCCACAGTAGTCCTCATACTGTATAATAGCCCGCACACTGTATAATGGCTCCCTCAGTAGCCCCGACACTATATGATGGCCCTCATGGTAGGCCCCAAACTATATAATGGCCCCACACTTTGTGAGGGCCCCACTCTGTATGAGGGCCCCCCATAGTAGTCCCTACAATGTATGAGGAGTCTCTATAGTAGTGGACGGGGTTATACTATGGTATATAGTGGGCGGGATTATACACAGAAAGCAGCCAAACAGTGGTGTGGGCAGGGTTACACACTGAAAGCAGCCAATCAGGGCAGCACAGTGGCTCAGTGGTTAGCACTGCAGCCTTGCAGCACTGGGGTCCTGGGTTCAAATCCCACCAAGGACAACATTTGCAAAGAGTTTTGTATGTTCTCCCTATGTTTGCATGGGTTTCCTCCGGGTTCTCCGGTTTCCTCCCACACTCCAAAGACATACTGATAGGGAATGTAGATTGTGAGCCCCAATGGGGACAGTGCCGATAATGTCTGTAAAGCACTGTGGAATTAATGGCGCTATATGAGTGAGTAAAATAAATAAAAATAAATAGTAGTTGCTACAATGTATGAGGAGCATCCCACACTGTATGAGGCTCCCTATACTTTATGATGCCCCGACAGTCACACCACAAGTTTTAATTTAAATAAAAAAATTCATGTACTCACCTGGATCAGAGTCCACCGGCAAAGCGTGGGTGGACCAACGTGTTGATGTCATCATGCCAGCGCATGCACAGGACATACACAATTACATCACTGCGACAGTACTCTGACGTCCTATGCGTGTGCCGGCGCCTCAGCCAGTTCATCAACCCCAGGCTTAAAGTGAACTGCGGTCTACAGAACAGGGCGCAGTAGTGCCGGGAGATCATGTCTCTCTGCTCTACCGCATTTCTAAACTAAATTGGTGTGCTGCGTACATCAATATAGTTAAAAGTGTCAGTAGTTCTGAGTGGAGCCCCCTAGTAGCTACACTACCGATGTTACAACCTTATAAATGAAGTAATTATTTTTATGCTGTATGGAGCGGTATTTGCTCTTATTGTATGGGAGCTGCATCGGGTTACAGAGGAAAAATCGCCTCTGTAACTGTCCTAGGTGCCACCATAGCAGAGTCACAGAGAGACGCCGCTGATGACGTAGTAAAGTAACATCACGAAGGATCTGGGGGATTAACAAGTGATTGACAAGTCCAGTGCACACAATGCGGGTCTGAGGGGCCGGCGCGGTGGTGATGTGATCTCAGGCGCACCTGAAGGAGGAGAGACCAGAGATCGTACATAAGCGAGGAAAAGTTCTGCTGTTGTGAAACGTTTAAAGTCGAAGCAGCTCCATATTGGACGTCTGTAATAAAGCCATGTTAAACTGTTCCTATCATTTGGTTACAAACATTCATGCTGTGTAAGAATTATACAAGAGTCAACTTTTATTTCATTTATTTTTTTTACACTACATACACATAATCCTATTTGTGAAGTGGGTGAGATTCATTGCAGACCACCATTGTCCATACTGTAGGCGCTTGCTTTTCTTGGCACTCCGGAGAGCCTCTGCAGACAGCTGCCCTCACTCTGAAGGACTCTACAACATGGGTCATTTTGCTCCAGTTGACATCAATGGCTGCCATGTTATATAATTCATATGGACATTCTCGAAGCTTCTACTCTCTGGGATGGTTTCCACCAATCAGATCTTAAAAGATCAGCTCTTTCTCGGAGACTTACAAGGAGAAGACTACAGAAGGGTCTAGTTTGGAGACAAAAGTAAGTCAGACAATTGATACCCAAGAGCTGGAATCAGGGACACTGAGGAAAGATTGTCCTTACATTGAGGATAGAACAAACTTCTAGAAACAACATCACAGGCAACTAGAATAAATATTCAGTGGGAAATTGGCCACAAGAAGAGAGAATCCAGGAACGAGCCACTAAAGGTTCCACTGCTTCTAACAACATATAAAGAATTGTGCGGCAAGACATGGAGGCGCTCCATCTTTTTCTTTCAAATTCTTCCGCTCCGTTACCACATCCTCCTTCTCCATCTAACGCACTGAGGTTCTCCTTGCCTTGGAGCAGGGACAACATTTGTGCCTGCAGCTACTCAGCAAATTCATGGATCATGTACTGTAGAATGATCAGGGGGATCTGGTCTGACAAACGAGCGGTTGTGTTCTAGAAGAAATATAGAAGCTGAATATTAATGGTTGGACGGATCTACTCATATTATAGATCATATCTAAATCTGAGCTCATATTAATAATCGCAATGAACTAACCTTGAAATACTCTTCGATGTGTTGAGAGTGACATCTCCACTACAGATAATTCTGTTTTTCTTTTTTGTTTTGACTTTTCCAAAATTCCAAATGGAGACGCAAAATTAATAATAGCTGGCTTTTTAGCTGCCTCTGCCCGGACTTTCCTCAAAGCTCCACCATAAAGTCAATCCTGGCAGTAAATGTTCTTTTCCACCTGGAACTGTCTATGGATCATTTTCTCAGTTTTGTTGCTCGTTGAGATATCTTCTAGATTTTCCTTAAGAATTATATAAAAAAAAGACAATTAAAAGGACTGTAAAGGATCCCACAAAATATGGGGATGAAAAAAATTACACCATTCTCCATCAGTAAACCTTCTGACCCTCAAATTTAGACTGGATTGGCATCAATATTATGGGCGTCAGGAATCAAGAAAGTCCGTCATCTCACCATAGTTAGGGCACGGCCACTTCTCTTCATTAGTAATCCATCGTATATCCTCAAATGGCAGCACAATGTTCCGGATAAAATAAGGTGTCTACTTATATCTTCACCAACACGTCAAAAGCAGACACAATCAATATGGAGTAAGAAACATGACAAGGACTCATCCTGGCATTTGTGGAAACACGATGGATTACAAATTATGGTCGTCAGCAGAGTTGAAGTCTGACCATACACTGCAGGTAGCTGTCGGCAGAGTGGACAGAGAATCATCCCTTCTTCCCTTACACATGCATGCTCGGCTTGGAAGAGAATGACCTCTGGCGGATACCACTGCTGACAACTTATCCCCTGTGACACAGATAAGATGGGCCTTATTGTAATCCTAACTGGACTCACACATGTTCGACTGGCCAGTTCAGCAAAAAAACGTCCTGTAGCGCCATGTGCACATGGAGTCTTTTTGCTGAGTTTTTGGAGCAAAAACTCCAAGTTTTTGAGGAGTTTTGCATTTTTGAGGAGGATTTGGAGAGCTTCCTCTCAGTTTCCACAGTTTCTGCTCCAAAAACACCTCAAATAACTCTGTGTGCACATAGCCTTAGGGTTAAAGTCAGTTTTAGAAAACAGTAAGTCTGTGGGTAAGATGGACCATCAATATCAGGTCAGTGGGGGTCTGACTTGAACTCCAGATGATCAGCTGCTGGAAGAGGCAGTGTCAGTCACTTAAAGGTGGATAAAGTTGCACAACTTCTTCTAAATGTGCAGAATTCTGGTGAAAGGAGTAATGTGAGTAATGAGGAGAACTCAGGGTTGGTCCGAGCATAATAGCTCCTTCCACCAGGTGATCGGCAGGTGCCCTGCGTTCCATCCCCACTGATCTGATATTAATTTTTATTTTTCAAGATGGATATTACAAGGCAGTCTTCATAATCAATTTGTCTTATTTTAGAGAATTTTGCAAATGATAAAACAAAATACTGAACCTACTTTTACACTTCTGTAAAGATTTTAATAATGTGTGAATTGCTTCACTGTTCTATCATGGAAAGTTCATCTGATGAAAAAAACAAAACAAAAGATAAGCGCAGTCAGTGCCTTGTACCTAAACAGTCCAGAAATGTAGTGAAGCTCATTTACTATGGCGTATAGCAAAGTTGTAAGACTACCCAGTGCTTCCTAATGCTGGATTATAATCTCTTTGATCTGTGAGAAATTTGCTCACCATAAAAAAACATAAAACAGGTGGACCTACAGCCCCAAAGTGAGCTTTTGTGGCAGGAACTGATATTATACTAATATGGTGGAGGGGCCTATTGGTGCGTGCAACTACTAATTCTGTAATCCATCATTGTTGCGCACCTATAAGACCCCTTACACCATCATTATGGGTGGAGATAATATGTTTGCACTTTACCCGAAATGTTCATGCTCCTGGAAGAAAGTTTGCTCATTTTGTAGGTCGATCTCCAGGGAGTTGAAGGTCTCACTCTGCCCCCGACACTTCACTATCATGTCACCATTCTTAAGCTTCTGCAACAAATTTTGGATGACACTTGTGACATCTTGTTCAGATCTTTTGTCAACTTAATTGGGCTTAGTCAGGATCACTAGGAAAGGAACCAGATTTGAAAATGAGGTGTAGTCTATATAGTGACCGCAGCACTGAGAAGTGGAGAAGCTGTCATGGAGGCGTTATGTGGACCCAAACCACCATCCATATCAATACCTACATCCAATATTGGCCGATACATGTGTGAATATTGTTGTAAATGGAGATTTCTACCTACACAAAGTCTCCATCACAACACTTTGCCTAAATGGATTAATACTTAGTGGCCTTTTATCCCGTTAAGATGACCTGTCACCGGGTGAAAAGTGGCCAGTTGTTGCTCTTATTTTATTCCCACTGATTCCCTGAAGATAAATCCATCATACAGTTCCAAAAATCTTGTCCTCTTTTTCAAAGTTAATTTCAATGAACTTTACCAAGCATGCAGAACATCCTAAAGACATGCCTCCATAGGATCTTATGAGTCATATCACTTTGAAAAAAAAAAACTTAGAATGTTCAGGGAAAAAGGGAGAATAAAATAAGAGCAAAAACAGCTGACGTTTCACCTGGTGACTGCTCCTCTGGTGACTGCTCCTCAGGTGACTGCTGCTCTGGTGACTGCTCCTCTGGTGGCTGCTCCTCAGGTGACTGCTCCACTTTAAGTTTACATATGGGCCCAGTGTGGGAAAAGGATATGAACACAGAAAACCTACTGATTCCCCAGAGCTCCTCCGTTTTGCTGGCTGTGCTCCCCTCAGGTCTCTCCTCTTTCTGGCATGGTAAGTGTTTCACAGCTGCAGACAATCGTTGTGGGCCCCTACTGGCAATCATCAGTCTGGAAGCCACATAACAGGCGTCTGAGGAATCTGCAGGAGATAAGACCACGGTGAGACCTGTCCATTCTTGGGAATGGACAGGTCTGGTGGTGACAATGGTCTCTGTGGAGAAGGCTCTATACTGGGGAGTAGAGGGGATTATTGGGGGGATCACTCCTGTACAGTCTTGGTACAGGTCATAGAGATCCCACATAATTTTGGTGAGTCCTGCACATGAGTCCTCCCACAATCATTTGCTTTTACAGGAGGGAAATGTTTGGGAAATTCCCCAAGGAAAGATAAGTGTTCACTGCAGGAGGGTAAAGGATCTTCTAAAGCTTGAGTATCTTTGCCCTCAGTAATAGATTGAGGTCCTGATAGGAGTACCCTCTTCTATTACTTCTGTTGGCTTTAAGGCAGGAAACTTTGATACTTACTTTGATGTCTGTTTTTTCTTTTTGTCACTTCTGCTGGTAAAGAAAGACAATATTTTTTTATTAATGAACTCATTAAAAGAGAAAAAGTAGAGGAGATCCTAGTGCCTGCAACAGCTCCTCCTCCACCGCTGGAGCACTCTAAGCAGGGTTAAATAGGATCCTTCCTTCTGCCGCCATTTGAGGGCGCTCACCGCAGACTGATTTAATATACAGTTTAATGGGAGTTCTATAACTCCATATGAGCGCCCTCTAAAAGCAGAAACACATAAACTGAAGGTAAGCCGTCACTCACATATTCCCCTCTTTGTTTCTTCTTAGAAACTTTGGTCTCCACCACCTGCGTTTTTTCCTAAGAAAGAAATTCAAGTAGAAAAGATTAGTGATGAGTGGACGACATTCCCCAGGATCAGTCTATACAATACACTAAGACTGTGTCATGTTCATTAGCCAGTGAATGAGGCAGATTGAAAGTATGTGACCCCCTGAGCTCCAGCAGTGTAAATCCAGTCTGGTTTATACTATATTCCTAATGAATAGACTCCTTAATTGACCTCATATAGTCTAAGCTCTGAGATCACTGCATGGACGGTGATCCCGTCGTTTTATATCCAGATGTAGGAAATGTTAGATACAATGAGAAACGTTACATCTGCAGCTCCAGGACATTCTTATTCATACACATGATACAATGTATCACTGTTTCCATAGTGACAACCAATCACATTGCTGGGTTTATCCTAATTCTGTTGTTCACTTTTGTGGCTCAGTAACAATATGAAAGGCACGAGGAGACAGAAGTGATCAGGGAATATTGTATGATCAGTATTGTGTATGTAGATTACATAATATGGGGGAGGGGACGAAACAAGTGCAAAATGAAGCTGGAGAAGTTTCTCATAGTGACCACATGATTTCTACTCAGTAGGAAAATGTTAGCTGTGACCTGACCGGCTGCTACAGACAAATGCTTCACTCTTACTTATTAATTTTGTTGATTTATAAAGGAAAAGACAATCTAAAATTTTTCAGTGATATACATACAAATATGGCTGATGTATCTGCTTGTCTTTCATCTCTTCAGCTTTTGTCTGCTTCTCCATACTTTCCTCCTCTTCTTTGATGTTGATGACCTTCTCCTTGTTATTCACGGTTTCTTCCACCACCTCCATCTCCTTGTTGTTTTTCATTATCTCCTCCACCACCTCTGTCTCCTCCTCGTAGTTACTCACTGGCTCTTTCACTTCCTCTACCTCGATATCACTGACTGGCTCTTCCACCATCTCCACCTCAATGTTAATCCCTGGCTCTTCCACCACCTCCACCTCGATGTTACTCACTGTCTCTTCCACCACCTCCTCCTTGATCATTTCCACTGTCTCCTCCACCACTTTCACCTTGATGTTTTTCACTCTCCAATCCACCATCACAACCTCGATGTTACTCACTGTCTCCTCCACCTCTACATTGATCTTATTCACCATCCCACCCACCATCTCCACCTCGACCCTACTCACTGTATCTTCCTTCACTTCCACCTCGATGTTACCTACAGTCTCTTCCACTCCCTCCACCTTGACCTTACTCACTGTCTCCTCCACGACCTCCTCCCTGGTCATTTCCACTGTCTCCTCCACCACTTTTACCTTGATGTTATTCACAGTCCAATCCACCATAACAACCTCGATGTTACTCACTATCTCCTCCACCACCTCCACCTTGATCTTTTTCACTGTCGTTTCCACCACTTCCACCTTGATGTTATCCACATTCTCCTCCACAACCTCCTCTTTGATCTTATCCACTGTCTCTTCCACCAACTCCACCTCAATGTTAATCCCTGGCTCTTCCACCACCTCCACCTCGATGTTACTCACTGTCTCTTCCACCACCTTCTCCTTGATCATTTCCACTTTCTCTTCCACCACTTTCACCTTGATGTTATTCACTCTCCAATCCACCATCACAACCTCGATGTTACTCACTGTCTCCTCCACCTCCACATTGATCTTATTCACCGTCCCACCCACCATCTCCACCTCGACCTTACTCATTGTATCTTCCTTCACCTCCACCTCGATGTTACTAACAGTCTCTTCCACTCCCTCCACCTTGATCTTACTCACTGTCTCCTCCACGACCTCCTCCCTGGTCATTTCCACTGTCTCCTCCACCACTTTCACATTGATGTTATTCACAGTCCAATCCACCATAACAACCTCGATGTTACTCTCTATCTCCTCCACCACTTCCACCTTGATCTTTTTCACTGTCATTTCCACCACTTCCACCTTGATGTTATCCACATTCTCCTCCACAACCACCTCTTTGATCTTATCCACTGTCTCTTCCACCACCTCCACCTCAATGTTAATCCCTGGCTCTTCCACCACCTCCACCTCAATGTTACTCACTGTCTCTTCCACCACCTCCTCCTTGATCATTTCCACTGTCTCCTCCACCACTTTCACCTTGATGTTATTCACTCTCCAATCTACCATCACAACCTCGATGTTACTCACTGTCTCCTCCACCTCCACATTGATCTTATTCACCATCCCATCCACCATCTCCACCTCGACCCTACTCACTGTATCTTCCTTCACCTCCACCTCGATGTTACTTACAGTCTCTTCCACTCCCTCCACCTTGATCTTACTCACTGTCTCCTCCATGACCTCCTCCCTGGTCATTTCCACTGTCTCCTCCACCACTTTCACCTTGATGTTATTCACAGTCCAATCCACCATAACAACCTCGATGTTGCTCACTATCTCCTCCACCACCTCCACCTTGATCTTTTTCACTGTCATTTCCATCACTTCCACCTTGATGTTATCCACATTCTCCTCCACAACCTCCTCTTTGATCTTATCCACTGTCTCTTCCACCACCTCCACCTCTTTGTTGTTATCCTCCACCATCTCCTCCTCACCTTCCTTCATCCTATAAGCAGATAATAGAGTGACAGTTCAGGACTTACTCTCTTTTCTTTACAGATGTATAAATGATGAACATCAGACAATAGAGAAGAATGGAGCCATAAACAAGTCTAATTTACCAACCTTGTGGTAAACTTATGGGCTTACACTGCTACTATCAAACTCAGTGGGGGCTGTATGCTCCCCCTAGTGACCGCTGCAGAAAACCACTTAGGCAATAAGTCAGGTTGCAGAAGTAGCAGCTCAGTACAAGACCGCCAATCACCAGGGACCTCATACTGAGGGGTCCTTCTATAACTTGTCCGATAACTCAACGAATCCCCATATGTACAGGACAATATGGAAAGACAAAGAAATAAAATTTGTCAGACGAATGTATGCAATGTCTGCCACCTATGACGTACAAACTTTCAGTTATTTAATAATACACTGCTCAAAAAAATAAAGGGAACACTCAAATAACACATCCTAGATCTGAATGAATGAAATATTCTCATTGAATACTTTGTTCTATACAAAGTTGAATGTGCTGACAACAAAATCACACAAAAATCATCAATGGATATCAAATTTATTAACCAATGGAGGCCTGGATTTGGAGTCACCCCAAAAATTAAAGTGGAAAAACACACTACAGGCTGATCCAACTTTGATGTAATGTCCTTAAAACAAGTCAAAATAAGGCTCAGTATTGTATGTAGCCTCCACGTGCCTGTATGACTTCCCTACAACACCTGGGCATGCTCCTGATGAGGTTGCGGATGGTCTCCTGTGGGATCTCCTCCCAGACCTGGACAAAAGCATCCGCCAACTCCTGGACAGTCAGTGGTGCAACGTGGTGGATAGAGCGAGACATGATGTCCCAGATGTGCTCAATCGGATTCAGGTCTGGGGAACGGACGGGCCAGTCTATAGCTTCAATGCCTTCATCTTGCAGGAACTGCTGACACACTCCAGCCACATGAGGTCTGGCATTGTCCTGCATTAGGAGGAATCCAGGGCCAACCGCACCAGCATATGGTCTCACAAGGGGTCTGAGGATCTCATCTCGGTACCTAATGGGAGTCAGGCTACATCTGGCGAGCACATGGAGGGCTGTGCGGCCCTCCAAAGAAATGCCACCCCACACCATTACTGACCCACTGCCAAACCGGTCATGCTGAAGGATGTTGCAGGCAGTAGATCGCTCTCCATGGTGTCTCCAGACTCTGTCACGTCTGTCACATGTGCTCAGTGTGAACCTGCTGTGTGTGAAGAGCACAGGGCACTAGTGGCGACTTTGCCCATCCTGCTGTTCTGTGGCAAATGCCAAGCGTCCTGCACGGTGTTGGGCTGTGAGCACAACCTCCATCTGTTGACGTCGGGCCCTCATCCCACCCTCATGGAGTCGGTTTATTACCGTTTGTGCAGACACATGCACATTTGTGGCCTGCTGGAGGTCATTTTGCAGGGCTTTGGCTCCTAATGTTCCTCCTTGCATAAAGGCGGAGGTAGCGGTCCTGCTGGTGGGTGGTTGCCCTCCTACGGCCCCCTCCAAGTCTCCTGGTGTACTGGCCTGTCTCATGGTAGCTCCTCAAGCCTCTGGACACTACGTTGACAGACACAGCAAACCTCCTTGCCACAGCTCGCATTGATGTGCCATCCTGGATGAGCTGCACTACCTGAGCAACTTCTGTGGGTTGTAGAGTCCGTCTCGTGCTACCAGGAGTGTAAAAGCACAACCAACATTCAAAAGTGACCAAAACATCAGCCAGAAAGCATTTGTACTGAGATGTGATCTGTGGTCCCCACCTGCAGAACCACTCCTTTATTGAGGGTGTCTTGATAATTGCCAATAATTTCCATCTATTGTCTATTCCATTTGTACAACAGCATGTGAAATTGATTGTCAATCAGTGTTGCTTCCTAAGTGGACAGTTTGATTTCACAGAAGTTTGATTCACTTGGAGTTATATTCTGATGTTTAAGTTTCCCTTTATTTTTTTGAGCAGTGTAGTATAATTTAGCATAAATTAATATGAACTAAATTAAAATCAACTCTAGAAAAGATAAGGGGGGACACATCCATATCAATGTTAGTGTGTGGCTATATAGTAGATCCACCACCTCTGGCCTCTTCCCGTCTAATGGTCCCATCTGCCGGTGATGCATCTGCAGGTGGAGACAATGATAGCTGAAAATGTGGCTCCATCCAGTGAAGATGAGAACGTTCTCTGGTTATAGTCAGCAGTTGAGCGTTATCATAGACACAATATACATTCACAGGAAAAATGGACTTACCCAACTCTATCCAAACCAAGAACTCCGAACATCCAATACTGAAATAATAACGCCGGCACCGTCACTGGAGAGCAGGAGACAAGATAGAAGAGAGTGAGGGACACAACAGCAGGAGAACAGAGCACAGACTTAGAGCTCATTCAGATGTCCATACAATTCGGTCCGAGCACAGACCGCTAAAGCACAGACTATCCATGGCTCTTTCCACCCGAGTGTGACAGCTTCATATATTTCTATCAGTCTGTCATATTCAGGTTGGCAGAGCCGCAGCCAGTCCGTGCTTTAGCGGTCTGTGTTCGAACCAGTTGGCACGAGCCTTTACTCTCCACCTGAAACTACAACACCTTAACACCTTCTGGACCGGAATTTTTTATTTTTTTTTTTAAGTTTTGATTTTCCCTCCCTTTCTTCCAAGAGCCAAATTATTTTTATTTTTTCCAACAAATATAGCAGTTTGAGGTCTTGTTTTTTTTGTGGGAAGAGTAGTAATTTTAAGTGACACCATTCACTTTACCATATCATCTACTGGAAAACAAGAGAAAAATTCCAAGTGTAGTGAAATTGTCAAAAACGGACAATTCTCCATTGATTTTTAGATTTTTTTTTTACAGTATTCATTGTACAGTAACTATGACCTGGTTACATGATTCTCCAGGTCAAGATGAGTACGGTGAGAACAAACTTGTATATATATTTTGCTTGAAACAAAGTTCGGAAATTGATAAACAATAAAATGCAGTTTTGTCACCATTTTCTGAGACTCTGATATTTCCATCAATGGAGCTGTGTGGGGTCTTATTATTTTGCATGCTGATGTGTTTATTGATACCATTTTGGAGTATGTACGACATATTGATCACTTTTTATTGCATTTTTGGCAATCATGCTACTTAAATGCCCCTGTCAGTGATTAAAGGCAGCATTTAAATTATTAAAATGCAACAATCAACATTCTGTGACATCACAATATTCCGTGACATCACGTGTTGCAGCTGTAACGGCTCCAGTGCAGAATATACTAGAGAACAAAAAATATAAATACTACCTATATGGTGGAATATCTATATACTATCACTATACATATATATCTAATATGAATATACTAGAGAACAAACAATATAAATCCTACCTATATGGGGGAATATCTGTATGCTATCACTATTTATATATATCTAATATGTATATACATTGGGATCATACAGGATTCCCAATATTGGTTGGATTTATACTTTTGGATCTGCATTGTATGTTGCTCTTTGTATCAGTAACACACGACAATTACATCATTATCTTTAGGTTTCCATGTGTTCCCTTTACAAGATATGACTTTCATGTCCCAGATTTGGATGATTTTAAAATTATATACAGCCAAAATAATGGAGAAGTCATCGTATTCCAGATATGGCCGATGGGATTAACGCTGTCCATTATACTATTCTATGGAACCGATAAGCAAGAAAGTCAGAAACCAATAAAGTGTGATGAGAAATGGGTAAATCATTGTCATCTCGGTGCAGAATATACAGAATGTGACTGGACAGAGCTCTCCTAACTGTAAGGAGAAATGGGGGTAACGTTGGACGTCACCCGTTCACTCTTTGCTTTGGACTTGTTTGTATTATATATATAAAAAAAGACTTTAATTAATAAGTAATAAATGAGAATAAAATGAGAGATGGGAATGAAAGACACACCAGGAGGAGAGATAGAGCGAACTTACCTCTCTCTCCACCAACTACAACCCTCAAACGGAATGTTGGCCCTGCAGCTCCTTATATAATGTGGGTGATGTCATAATGCAAGGGGTGGAGCCAGAAACATTCCGTGACATCATAAGCTGGAGCAGCAGCAGTTATTTAACCCTTTAAGGACCCAGCCTGTTCGCATGTTAATAATCATAAACATAGTCTATATATAATTTATAATGTGTGGG
This sequence comes from Phyllobates terribilis, assembly GCF_046119375.1. Classification (NCBI taxonomy): domain Eukaryota; kingdom Metazoa; phylum Chordata; class Amphibia; order Anura; family Dendrobatidae; genus Phyllobates; species Phyllobates terribilis. The sequence goes on along the minus strand of NW_027362762.1, from coordinate 908,608,448 downwards.
AAAAAAAACCCTTGAGATCTTTTGCAAGTACTACTGCCAGAAGTCTCACTATCAAGATGGAGGAATTAAAATTAATATTGTTGGAGGAAAATGATAATATGGTGGGGATAATGGAGATGTGGCTGGACAAGACCTATGACTGGTCTGATAATTTACAGGGCTACAGTCTATTCAGGAACATCAATACAATATAAGTCAGGGGGAGGGGTGCGTTTATATGGAACATTTTCCCTAAAACCCATCCTACGTGACAATATGCACGACATATACCCTATGGGAAATAGGAAGAAACCACTGTGGCTAAGTAGAGCTGTAAGGGGCGCAGTAAATGACAAAAAGAAAGCTTTCAGAGAATTAAAGCAAGAGGGGAGTGACAAGGAAATAAGACAAGAGGGGAGTGACAAGGAAATAATACAAGAGGGAGGAGACAAGGAAATAATACAAGAGGGAGGAGACAAGGAAATAATACAACAGGGAGATAAGGAAATAAAGCAAGAAGGGAGTGACAAGTCATTAAATAATTATAGAAAAAAACAATTGTGTAAAAAGCAAATCAAGGCAGCAAAGACTGAGACAGAGAGACTCATTGCCAAAGAAAGTAAAAATAATCCCAAAATATTCTTCAACTACATAAACAGTAAGAAACTCAAAAATGATAGTAAACCAGAAATTCTCCATTAAAAGTCACCTGCTTAATCCAACAGTAAGTACGGCGCCGTCTTAACATCACAAAAGAAGACAAATCCCTGGGCCCAGATAGCAGACACCCCCGAGTACTGCAAAAATTAAATACAGTGACGGACAGACCGTTATGTATAACATTGACAGATTCCATAATAACAGGGACTGGGCCACAGGACTGGCACAGAGCAAATGTGATGCCAATATTTAAAAAGGGGACTGCCACACCCGTGTCTGAACATGTTGCTGCTACCTCTGCCCTCTGCTAGGTCGCTAATACTAGCTGGATAGTTTCCCCTTTGTTATTCTGTTGTGTTTTGCTGCAGTTAGCTGGTAGGTACCGTATTTTGCAGACTATAAAGACGCACTGGACCATAAGATGCACCCCAAATTTTGGGGTCAAAAATAGGAAAAAACATTTTTAAATAAAATGGTGGTGCATCTTACAGTCCGTTTTAACAGCTGCTTACCGGGGGGCAGCGGCAGTGGAACGGGGTCACAGGAGGAAGGGTTGCTGCTTCAGGAGGCTGGCGGCGGCAGAAGTGGGGTGATGCCACGGGCCCAAGGCTCTCATAATATGTCGGCGCCGGTAAGCGGAGTTCCCTTTCCCATAGATTTCCCTGCGGTGGGCTTTAGGAAAATGGTCACCGCAGGCGGAGCTTGCGCAGATTGAGATATCATTTGCGATTCTCCAGCAGGCGAGCTGCCCAGCTACAGATGACCATTGACCTCGCGCCACTGATCTCTAAGGCTATCATGGTGCAGAGCAAGACGGCAATGTAGGCTAGAAGTGAGGTCTATCCTCTTGAATGCAATGATAGCCGGAGATTTGCCTGTAAAGCACGTGGCAATGCATGAAGAAGCCTTCATGATGAGGAGCGTCACATCAGTCCTACTCCTGGGATTATGGTGTCAGGTGGCATAATTTATGGTAGCTCGGTGTTACATTTGATTTGATTTGGTCATAGGTCCAGTGGTGCAGCCATTTGTGCAAAGTGTTCCTGGAGTCATTATTCAACATGACAAAGCCAGACCACATGCTGCTGGTGCTACTGTGAACTTTCTGTTTGGCCTAATCATGCCACCAGGTCCTGCAGCGTCTCCGGACTTGTCTCCCATCGAGCACATCTGGGATGTCATTGGTCGATGATTACACAGGATCTGCCAGCAGAGGATCTTGATGATTTAACCAAGTGCATTCAGTGGCAGAACTTTCCACAGATGACCATTAATAACCTCACTAATAGCAGCGAGGCTGGAAGTGCCTGGATTTCTACACGAGGCTCAGACTCCTGACTTATTAAATCAAAATGTTTTGAAAATGCTGTTTCCATATTTTCATCATTTGCAGATGAATAACGTCGCCATCCGGGGTTTTCTATAACTATACAAGTATTTAAACTTGGTGTTGCAATTTCAATGTTGTGAAGTGTAGTAAAGTGTAGAACTGAGTATATAGTGCACCATAAATTATATGAATAGGAACAGCTTCACACTGTGTAATATATACACAGCTCTAAGCTATATAGTATATTATAGTATATTGTATGAAGTTGTGTATACAGTATAGAGAGTGTGGACTATATTACAGTATATAGTGGGGAACTGGGTACACTGGGTGTAATTATACACTGCACAGTACTACTTCTCCTGTCCTGTATACAGGGTGTAATGATCAGTATCAGCATTATTCTGTATATACACTGCACAGTGCCACTTCTCTTGTCCCGTATACTGGGTATAATTATCAGTATCTGTTTTATTCTGTATATATATACAGCGCATGCAGAATTATTAGGCAAATGAGTATTTTGATCACATGATACTTTTTATACCTGTTGTCCTACTCCAAGCTGCATAGGCTTGAGAGCCAACTACCAATTAAGTAAATCTGGTGAAGTGCATCTCTGCAATGAGGAGGGGTGTTGACTAATGACATCAACACCCTATATGAGGTGTGCTTAATTATTAGGCAACTTCCTTTCCTTTGGCAAAATGGGTCAGAAGAGAGATTTTACGGGCTCTGAAAAGTCCAAAATTGTGAGATGTCTTTCAGAGGGATGCAGCAGTCTTGAAATTTCCAAACTTTTGAAGCGTGATCACCGAACAATCAAGCCTTTCATGGCAAATAGCCAACAGGGTCGCAAGAAGCGTGTTGGCCAAAAAAGGTGCAAAATAACTGCCCATGAATTCAGGAAAATCAAGCGTGAAGCTGCCAAGATGCCATTCGCCACCAGTTTTGCCATATTTCAGAGCTGCAACGTTACTGGAGTATCAAAAAGCACAAGGTGTGCGATACTCAGCGACATGGCCAAGGTAAGGAAGGCTGAAAAACGACCACATATGAACAAGAAACACAAGATAAAACATCAAGAATGGGCCTAGAAATATCTTAAGACTGATTTTTCAAAGGTTTTATGGACTGATGAAATGAGAGTGACTCTTGATGGGCCAGATGGATGGGCCAGAGGCTGGATCAGTAAAGGGCAGAGAGCTCCACTCTGACTCAGACGCCAGCAAGGTTGAGTTGGGGTACTGGTATGGGCTGGTATCATCAAAGATGAACTTGTGGGACCTTTTCGGGTTGAGGATGGAGTGAAGCTCAACTCCCAGACCTACTGCCTGTTTCTGGAAGACAAATTCTTCAAGCAGTGGTACAAGAAGAAGTCGGTATCGTTCAAGAAAAACATGATTTTCATGCAGGACAATGCTCCATCACATGCATCCAACTACTCCACAGCGTGGCTGGCCAGTAAAGGTCTAAAAGAAGAAAAAATAATGACATGGCCCCCTTGTTCACTTGATCTGAACCCCATAGAGAACCTGTGGTCCATCATAAAATGTGAGATCTACAGGGAGGGAAAACAGTACACCTCTCGGAGCAGTGTCTGGGAGGCTGTGGTGACTGCTGCACGCAATGGTGATCAAAAACAGATCAAGCAGCTGACACAATCTATGGATGGAAGGCTGTTGAGTGTCATCATAAAGAAAGGTGTCTATACTGATCACTAATTTTTTTTGTTTTTGTTTTTGCATGTCAGAAATGTTTATTTCTAAATTTTGTGCACTGATATTGGTTTACCTGGTGAAAATAAACAAGTGAGATGGGATTATATTTGGTTTTTATTAAGTTGCCTAATAATTCTGCACAGTAATAGTTACCTGCACAAACAGATATCCTCCTAAGATAGCCAAATCTAAAAAAATCCCACTCCAACTTCCAAAAATATTAAGCTTGGATATCTATGAGTCTTTTGGGTTGATTGCACAGTACCACTTCTCTTGTCTGGTATACTGGGTATAATAATCAGTATCTGTATTATTCTGTATATACACTGCACAGTGCCACTTCTCTTGTCCTGTATACTGGGTATAATTATCAGTATCTGTATTATTCTGTATATATATATACACTGCACAGTACCACTTCTCTTGTCCCGTATACTGGGTATAATTATCAGTATCTGTATTATTCTGTATATATATATACACTGCACAGTACCACTTCTCTTGTCCGGTATACTGGGTATAATTATCAGTATCTGTATTATTCTGTATATATATATATATATATATATATATATATATATATATATATATATACACTTCACAGTACCACTTCATTTGTCCCGTATACTGGGTATAATTATCAATATCTATATTATCATGTACCTATACAATGCACCGTATCACTTATTCTGCCCTGTATACTGGATGTAATTCTCAGTATCTATACTATTCTGTATACTGGGCATAATCCTCAATATTTGTATTATCCTGTACATATTGTGAGGCAGTGACTGGGATCGTATACGAGGGACGGTATATATCCCCCAGAATGTGTACAGAGACCTATTAAACCCATTGGAGTGCATTGCAGTCACAGACACAGCTGCGGCTGCAATGCAGGAATGAAGGTGAGCATTGACCTGGTCAGGCTATCTGGCTAAGGCAGATTAAGTAAAACCCGGCAGGGCCTTCATTTCTTGGAGGAGGTCACAGGAAGGCAGTGGGGCGGCCTCCTCCCTCTAACCCGGGTTTTCTAGTGGCTCTTGCCACAGGTCCTTTAAAAACCCTGCATTAAGGATTAGTGTTATTCAGTGTTGGGAACTGCTAGGAGTATAGCAGGAAAGCTCAGCGGATCTGTGAGTAGCTGAACCCACGCCTGGGAAGGCTCTGCACCCGTCAGGCTCTGAGCGGCCCGGCGCGACCGTTGCCCCCGGCAACCGTTATTATGGACTTGTGTTAACCTGGCTGCGAACCGGAGGACTTTCTGTTTACCTGTGAGTTTTTGCTGAATAAAAGCTGCTTGTGTTGGACTTGCTTGGGTCATTGCCTCAGTTACTGCATGGTGTGAACACCGCCGCCTTACAATATATACTGCACAGTATCACTTCTCCTGTCCTGTATACTGGTTGTAATTCTCAGTATCTATACTATTCTGTATATATACACTGCACAGTACCACTTCTCCTGTCCTGTATACTGGGTGTAATTCTCAGTATCTATATTATTCTGTATATATATACTGCACAGTACCACTTGTCCTGTCCTGTATACTGGGTGTAATTCTCAGTATCTATATTATTCTGCATACATATACACTGCACAGTAAAATGTTTCCTGTCCACTGGATGGTTTTCACGTCTGCTACTTGCTCAGCAGCTTTTTCTTCTTTCTGCTGTCACATTTCTGTAATTTGAATCAGAGATGCAATTCTTTTCATGTGTTTAACCTGGGTGCAGTCAGGAAGACCCCGAGCAAAGTCCGGGATGGGCTTTTTCTGACGGGATCAGAAGCACTGTCAGTAAATGAATGCAGTGCCAGAACCACAGTCAGTACATGAGTGCAGAGTCAGAACCACTGTCAGTACATGAAAGCAGTGCCAGAACCACCGGTACAATACAGCACAGTGCGCCACCCCCTGACCCTGTTGGGTTCAGCTGTGCAGTGCGATTGTGTGTGCAAGGCAAGCTAATGCTGCCTAGCGTACATGTTGCTGAAGAGCGAGTTGAGGTGACGATAGATTGAGCGGCCCACTACAGGGACCGGCTCTTCTGGCATTTGCCAGAAATGCCAGATCACCAGTCCGTCCCTGAGCAGCACTCTATGCTCTAAGATGTATGCAAACATTGAATACATGAAATTTGGATGGCATTACTGCTATATAAAATATACTTAGAATAAATATATATAGAAATAAAGATACTTAGAGTATAAATTGGCCAATGCATGAGAGCCCATCAGTTGTGACAAGGCACACGTTTATTTGATGGGACCCTAACCTAATATTTATCAAACATGTCTCACCCGTGCTAAAAGCTATAAATTTAAATTAAATGAATTAAAAACAGGAAGCTGATTTTTAAGCAAGCTCATCTGTTTTGCTCGTACGTCGGGTGACTGTTAAGACACCCCGATAATCAGGAAATGAGCGTTCCTGTTTAAATGGACCCTAACTAAAATATGTCTATTAGGCCAGGTGCCCCTATCAACTTCCTTCCCCGTCCTGCACTTGTCACAGGACAGTGTTTTCTGTTTTGGTATGTGAGCTGAGAAGTACATGAAGGGGGGTGGCTGACTGATTAGATTATTGGAATAGCTAAACCAGCCCCCTTGTCTGTTAATACAAAAATAAAGGAGGCTGGCTTAGCTATAATGAACAGTCAGCTAGCCCACAACACACATTGCTCTGGACACAGGCAGACATGGGTAACAATGTTTTGTGCCAACGACAGGACCAGAAGTGAAGGGGCTAAATGATAATGGGGTTGCGTAGTCTAATTGCACTCTGTTAGTATCACCATAATAATATAGTAATATATACTATTTCAAGGTCATTTCTGTATATTTTTTTGGGCTATAAACCCCTTTTACTATGATTACACAAGATGTCTTGTACCAGGCAGGGGAGTCAGATGCCGTTGCCTCCTGTGCCTGCCTCTCGTCCTGCAATGTGCATGGATGGATATTAACACTCCATTAGTCATATTGGCCTATGATTCATGAGTAAGGCCTCCAACATTTAGTAATTCTGTCAGCATTTGTACAGGAGTCAGATCAGCACAGGGGTCGGGAGGCTTCTCATGTTCTAGTTACTCAGGGACACTCTTACACTTGGTTTCCATTATGTTTTGATCTGTTTTTCAGTAATTCTTTGTTGTTGACCTCGGCTTGTTTTTGCATTTATTTTCAATGTTGATTTCTGCTTTCTAACATCCTTGAGATGGGGACGACATGCAATAACATTTTACGTGATTTGTATGAATTACCACAACAACACAAACCGTGCGCTAACTTTAAACAAGGTCGGCTTTCAGGATACACATTGGTCTACTGTTCCCTAGCGGCTTATTGGCTCCTAGATTCTTGGATTTAAAGGGAACCTGTCAGATCCGATAACACTATTATCCTGCAGATACAGGGTTAATCTGCAGGTTAATAGCGTCAGGAAGGTGCCCATCTGCAGGGCTGACAGTGCAGCACCTGGGATAAAATGAACTTTATGTCTACCAGAAGCCGCCGGCTTTCAGTCATGTAAGTGTGCCCAGAGCAATTTTCGTCACTCCTCACAGCAATGAGAGCAACGACGGTCTATTTTCATCTGTTACAGTGAGAATAATAACCAAACAACTCAAAATGTACAAAAATACATTTCTGACATTTCAAAAAAAATCTCAGTGACTGATATATCCCCCCTACTTTTCAATATCAGTCATAAACTCCATCTATGGAGTCTGTCAGTTTCATAATCTGTTGACGATCAGTTTTTGGACAGCACCAACCACAGCTCCAGACATTGATCGGAGAGGTGATTGTTCTCCGTCATCGTAAATCTCCCATATAAGAAGGACCCACAAGTCCTCAGTAGGTTGGAAGAGGAAGGGGCCATGTTATTACTCTTTCATCTTTAAGGCCTTTATTGGCAGCCGAGCAGTGGAGACATCAATGCTGTGATGAAGCGTTGTCCTGCATGAAAATCATGGTTTTCTTGAAATATGCAGACTTTTACCGGTATAACTGCTTGACAAATTTGTTTTCTAAAAACTGGCAGTAGGTTTGAGAGTTGATTTTGAGTCCATCTTCAATCTAAAAAGATCCAACTAGCTCATCTTTAATAATACCAACCCATAGCAGTATCCACCTCCAAGTAGCTGGTGTCTGAATCAAAGTGGAGGCCTGTGCCCATTACTGATCCAGCCACGACCCATCCATCTTGTCCATCACGGGTCACTCTCATCTCCTAAGTCCAAAAAACTCTTGAAAAATCTGACTTCAGATATTTCTTGGCCCAGTCTTGACGTTTCTGTGTCTTGCTCAGTGGTGGTCAGGTTCGGCCTCCTCACCTTGGCCATGTCTACGAGCATGGAGCACCTTGTTCTTCTGTGTCTTGCTCAGTGGTGGTAGGGTTCAGCCTCCTTACCTTGGCCATGTCTCTGAGCACTGAGCATCTTGTACTTCTGTGTCTTGCTCAGTGGTGGTCTCGTTTCGGCGTTCCATACCTCGGCCATGTCTCTGAGCATTGAACACCTTGTACTTCTGTATCTTGCTCAGTGGTGGTCTCGTTTTGGCTTTCTTTACCTCGGCCATGTCTCTGAGCACTGAACACCTTGTACTTCTGTGTCTTGTTCAGTGGTTGTCAGGTTTCAGCCTCCTTACCTCGGCCATGTATCTAAGCACTGAACACCTTGTACTTCTGGACCTCCAGGGAGGTTGCAGCTCTAGAATATGACAGCACTGGAAGATAATGGCTTCCTGGTCACTTCACATTTAATTCTTCTCAAATCTTTGAAGTTAATGTAATTTTTTTTTTCTCAACACTTTTTTGTGACCCTGTTGACTATTTGTAACAAAACTTTTGATGTTTCTGTGATTATGCTCCAATATCTCATCAATTCCAGGAGTGCAGCATCCTTTGTAAGACTTCTAAGCAATTTTTGACTTTCATAGTCAGTTAAATCTCTTTTTTGGCCCATTTCCCCTGAGAAAAACAATCTGCCTAATAATTCTGCACACCTTGATAAAGGGTGTTGTATCCTTAGGCCTCATCCTCCTCATTACACAAATGCACATCACATGATCTGCTCCATCCAAAAAGTATTCACTTCTATACAGCATGGAGTTGGAAAATCTGCATAAAAATGATGATATGGTCAAAATACTCACTTGTCTAATAATTGTGCTCACAGTGTACTACACCCCATATCCTTTGGTAAGTGGGTACAATGTTGTGCATAGTGCTGATTTTACACTAGTGGAACGCGGCTGTTAAACAAACAATCAGCGTCATGCAAGATCAAGTCATTTAGTAAACTGCTTAGATCTGTCAACCACACTTCAGTGTACACGGAACGATTTTCATAGGTTAACATTTTTTTTCGTCCTGTTTAAAATCATCGCACCCGACAAACAATCTTTTTGCTCGATGGTAGGATGATTGTTGGCCTTGCAGTTTTATTGTCTGGAATAAGAAATCCTAGGAACGTTGGAGTGTTTCAGTGAAAAATATACCTGGCTGCAATCTTACGGTCAGGCTCTGCTTTATGTTGCCTGTGGTTTGGGCAGCATGAATCAAATGACAGGTTCCCTTTAAAGACGTGTGATAGTTGGAGGCCTTGTTGGAGATCTTACATTGGGGCCCATGAGCATCAAGTTACACCACTGATCAGGGATGATTTTCTTTACTCATTAATTTCTTTGTGCCTATGTGGAGTCTACATCGGGCAAATATTGTCTATAACATTGGTTAACCAACACCGACTGCATCTCCAAAATTATTATTGTGGTCAAAGCCTTGTCATTTTCTAAGCCACTAGTGTGGAGCAATCAGTTGCAAAGGAGGCACCTGCTTTGGCCCATTTAGACAAGTCAATAATCGGCAAACAAGGACAGCCATCGCCCACCGAACATAAACAAGCAAAATACTTATTCTTAAGGTGTGTTGATTTTTAGGCGGGCGTAAAAAACACTATCGGAAGCACATCGTCCTGTGAAACCATCGGAAGCACATCGTCCTGGATATTTCTATATGAAGGCCAAGGATTCCAGATCAGTAGAAGACATATGCAGTGCCTTAAAAAAGTATTCATACCCTTGAACTTTTCCACATTTTTTCCACACCCACCCACAAACTTAAATGTATTTTATTGGGATTTTATGTGATACCAACACAAGGTAGCAAGTATTTGTGAAGTGTAAAGGAAATGATACATGGTTTTCTAAGTATTTTTTTTTTTAAAGCTGAAATTTATGACATGCATTTGAATTCATCCCCTTGTAGACTCTCACCCCAGAATAAAATTCTGAGTGACCAATTGCCTCCAGAAGTCACATAATTAGTGAATTGAGTCTTCCTGTAAGTAAATACAGTAAGTATAACAACAGCTGTTCTGTGAAGGCCTCAGAGGGTTGTTTGAGAACATTAGGGATCAAACAGCTTCATGAAAACAAGGAACACATCAGACAGGTCAGGGATAAAGTTGTGGAGAACAGTAAAGCAGTAAAGAGGGTTAGGTTATAAAAAAAATAGCCCAAGCTTTGAACATTTCATGGAGCGCTGTTCAATCTATCATCCAAAAAATGGAAGGAGTATGGCACAACTGCAAACCTACCAAGACATTGCCACCCACCTAAACTGACAGAGAGCACTAATTAGAGATGCAGCCAAGAGGCCCATCTCTGGAGGAGCTGCAGAGATCCACAGCTCAGGTGAGAGAATCTGTCCACAGGACAATTATTAGTCGTATACTCCACAAATCTGGTCTTTATGGAAGAGTAGCAGGAAGAAAGCTAATTTTGAAGCCATAAGAAGTGTTGCTTGCAGCTTGCAAAAATCCATTTGGGGACACAGCGAACTTGTGGAAGGAGGTACTCTGGTCAGATGAGACCAAAGTAGAACTTTTTGTGCTAATGTTGGGATGTTTCTCTTGAGCAGGGATAGGGAAACGGATCAGAGTTGATGGAAAGATGGATGGAGCTAAATACGACGCAATCTTGAAGGAAAACCTGTTAGAGGCTACAAAAGACTTGAGACTGGGGCATAGGTTCAACTTCTAGTTCAACTTCTAGTAGCTCAACGACCCTAAAGATCCTACCAGAGCTACTATGTAATGGCTTAGATGAAAACATATTAATGTGTGAGATTGGTCCAGTCACAGTCCAGACCTTAATCCTACTGAGAATTTGTGGAAAGACTTGAAAATTGCTGTTCACAGACGCTCTCCATCCAATCTAACTTAGCTAGAGACAGTTTACAAAGAATGGGCAAAAATTCTATATGTGCAAAGCTGGTAGAGATCGACCCCGAAAGACTGCAGCAGTAACATTTAGAAAACCATGTATCAATTCCTTTACACTTCAAAAATACTTGCTGCTTTGTGTTGGTATATCACATGGAATCCAAACAAAAATGATTTAAATTTGTGGGTGTAATGTGAAAAAATGTGGAAAAGTTCACGGGGTATGAATACTTTTTTCAAGGTGCTGTATAGCCATATGATCAGATATGCTAATCGCAGCAGTGTGCTGGCTTTATGTGTCTGAACAGTACCAGTACAGTTTCTATATCAGACACAGCCTATAGACACGAGTGGTGCTATTCCAAGAAGATGCTTTTTATCACTTCTGGACAACTTCTTTAAAGTAATGTTCTCTCTTCTTCGCATCTTCTATAGACAATACATGAAATCTGAACCCTGACTCATTGATTATAACCTGCCAAACAGGTTTGTCCATAATAACGTACCACTCGGGGGTTAGGGAATAATGAACGAGCCTTGTGTGTGCTACAGAATTCATCTGCTGGAGCTGTGTATTTATCCAATGACGAGGTTTCTGTTCTTTCCGAGTGCTCCTGCAATAACGTCTCCATTATGTCATATAACATTGAACCTGCTCAGTTGTTAGGACCAGAAGAAACATTTGATATTCTGCCCAGACTTTATGGCTTCAAAGTGCATCGTATAAGGATGTGCTTAAGAAATAGCGTGGTAAATGAGTAACATCATCACTCACGTATCGTGAACAGAAACTAGCACATCGCCAGCCGATACCGGCAGATCCCCAGTGCAGGCTCATCTTACAGCAATAGATACACGGATGTGATGTCACTGAGTTCTACACAAATGTCGCAGAAGCTGACAGCAACCTACCCACCTGACATCAGTCTAACTAAAGGTGAAATCAGTGTGACACCCCAGGGGTCTGGTTGCCACAGTAACGTAATGTTATGTCTGAGAGCAGGTGGGAGGTCCTTTGGTCAGGGATCCTGTGCATGCCACACCTCCTGCCCAGTCTTGGGAGGGGAAGAACTTCCCCTGTATAAACTCGGGGCTGAGGCAGGGAGAGTCAGACAAGGAGAGTAGAGACAAGAAACAGCATAGGAAGAAACAGCAGTTACAAGGAGTCAGGGGCTGGCAGCTGCAGAGTTCGCCCTGACTAAGAAGACTTTTTACCGGACCCGGAGTCCGAGGCTGTGGGGACTAATTCCTGCCCAGCAGCAGAATCCGTCAGGCAGGGGATTTCAGGTCCTCTGGCCCAGAAGCCCGAAGGCACGGTCACACGCGTGGGACCAGCACCGCCATCGTGGAGCGGAAGCCATTAGAAGGCCCCGAGTCACCGGCCATACGGGTGAGCACCACACGGTACACTCAGGGACGTGGGCTACTTACATCAGCTCCTAGCAAGGTAGCCAGAAGAGTACAGTCAGTTTGGGAGGCCTACGACTACGCCTGGCCAGGGGAGATCCCATCTGCTCAAGGACTGACCAGGCCCCATCCGCTAGCAAGTACTCCGGGAGGGTCTTTTGTTGTTACCAGTAAAGACCCTGAACTACACCGTACCGTCTCTGAGTGGTTCCTGCTACCCCCATCATCCACGTCGGCTGCCCTGAGGCCATACCCCTCCCGTTGGGGGTTATACTATCACGCTGCACAATCCCACCATCGGCCTCAGCGGTCTGCCCTGCAGCAGCAGCCCCCTGGCTGCACTCAACGGGTGGCGTAGTCATCAACCATTTACTACTAATGGACTGCCGTCTAGTTTGACTCCCTGGGCACGGACCGGGTCACCGCCACGAGACTACAACCCTCCACAGATCCGGCTCCGGGTAAGCTCCCGCATGCGCAGCGCAGCGCGACACAGGCCCAGGGGCGCGTCAACTTTGGCGTAGTCGGCAGGATTTCGTGCCCGCAACCACCGGGTACTGCGTGCCTGAAAAGCAAAGACTGTTCAAACTTACCAGTGGTGAAGATTCCCGCTATCCGTGGAGGTTTCCCGCCATCCGGCGCCATCTTCTACCTTCTTCCCGCCATCTGCGAAGTTTTCCCGCCATCCGGCGCCATCTTCGACCTTCTTCCCGCCATCCGTGGTGTTTTCCCACCATTGGACGCCATCTTGAGGACGCCGCGCGGGAAGAAGAGGGGCGTGGACTCCGAAAGCGCGCGAGAACTGAAGCCCCGCCTCACGTCCGGACGTTGCGTAAGGTCCTGGAAGGAGCCCAGCAGACGCCGACGTCACAGGAGCGCGACGGAAGGTCCTCAACCCTGACGATCCACTGCGGAGCCGCGGCCTACGGAAGAGGATCATCGCAAGGTAGGCCACGGTCCACTAGGGGGGAGGAAGATGTCGGATACGGAGGAGAGCTTCACTGCCTCAACCCCCGCCAGCGCTACCGCTGCTGCAGTTATGCCCTTCACCATGCCCTATATCCCGGGAGCAGCTTGGCTACCCCAGTACTCAGGGGAGTCACATACCCTGCATGACTTTAGAGAAAAGCTGGATAGCCTCTTCCAGGTGTACCCCCTCACAGAAGAGCAAAAAGTGAGCATCCTGGTGGCCCAACTAACCGGGGCAGCCAAAAGAGAAGTAAAATCTTGGCCACCTGGGAGGAGGACTGTCGCAGAGATACTAACCCGGCTGAGGGACACCTTCGATACCCGCACCTCAGCCGAGATCAAGCTTAGATTCTACGGGTGCAAGCAGCGAGCGCATGAGAGTATAAGGGACTATGCACTAAACCTACAAGAGGCCCTGAGGGCCATAAAGCAGACCGACCCTGATGGGGTGGGAAACGAGGACAGGCTGTTGACTGAACAATTTATAGAGGGTTTATATTGCAATGCCCACCGAACCCAGTTGCGGGCAATGGCCTTACAGGATCCCCATCTGGACTTTGCACAGTTCAAGGATAGAGCTATCCGGGTACTCCGAGAACCAGCACCGGGTGGCGTTGTGACCCACAGGCGCCCAGCTATCACTTACCACCAGGAGGCGGCGCCCTTGTCGACAGGGCCTGTGGGAGCTCATGCGCAGGCTTTGGACAATGACCCGGCTCCAGACCTACACCATCAGGTCCAAGAGCTAGTTAAGAGCGTTGCTGCGCTAACCCGAACTGTGCAGTCTTTACAGGTTTCCACCCCAGGGAAGATCCAGCTGGCATCCGGACCGGAGGACATCCCGTGGCGTCGACCAAGGAGGACCCCACCGGCCAGAGGAAGACCCAGTGACCGATACAGCGAGGACGGACGACCCATCTGCCGCCACTGCAATCAACCCGGACATATGGAAAGGTACTGTTCTTTAAACGGGCACAACCTGGGGTAGAGGGCCAACCCCCAGGAAAAAGATCACCAGGCCCATCGAACTGGCGCGACAGATATGTGGGAGGACGTCCAGTCTTGCCTGTGGTACTGGATGGCATTCCCATGAGTGCCCTACTGGATACCGGGTCACAGGTCACCACCATCCCGTACGTGCTCTTCAAGCAGTACTGGAATGACTCGGATATTACCCGCTACCCTGACGACGACTTGAGTATCATCGCCAGCAATGGCCAGCCCGTGCCACAGATCGGATTTAAAGAGGTGACCCTCAAAATCGGTAGAGTCGAACTGGCCGCACAGGGACTGATCATTGTAGATATTGATAAACATGAGAGTCACCCAAAAATAACTCTAGGAACTAACGTAATTGAAAATTGTCTTGCAGAGGTGATTTTCCTTTTACAGCAGGTTGCCAAGAACGCCAGCTCCGGCGAGCAGCGGGTGCTCCAGAAAGAGATCCGGGCACTGATGCAACGGCAACAAGTGGAACTCTCCGGCGGTGAGATTGGTAGCGTAAGAATGTGTGACCCTTTTCCTATTGCCATGCCCCCAAAAAGTGAAATGATGATTTGGTGCCGGGCAGCTATTGGTCTGAGAGGTAGAGATTACCAGGCAATGGTAGAACCAGTTTACTCAGACAGTAGGCCCACCATTTTGACAGCACGGGGGGTGGTCAATGTACGCCATGGGAGGGTGCCCGTTCGCATAATAAATATCGGGGAGAGGGAAGTGTACCTGCCCCGGTATGCCACGCTAGCCAAATTATATACCACTAATCAAAATTCTATACAATCTGTGGAACCCTTGCCTCCATCTCACCCGGAGGAAGGTAACGGCTCTAAGAAAGACGTGGAGGACTGGTGTCAGCAACTACATCTGGGTACTGACTCCACTCCCTCACATCAGAAACAAGGAGTCTATCGGGTGGTTCAAGAGTATGAGAGAGTGTTTAGTAAACACCCGTTAGACTTCGGGCGAGTCAAGGGGGTAGAACACCGCATCCCCACGGGAGATCATCCTCCCATAAAAGAGAGGTATCGACCCGTACCCCCTGCACATTACCAACACGCCAAGGGGATGCTTAGAGACATGAAGGAGGCTGGGGTAATCCGGGATAGCTGTAGCCCCTGGGCAGCCCCACTAGTTTTAGTCAAAAAGAAAGACAACACCATGAGGATGTGTGTAGATTACCGGAAAATCAACCGTATCACACACAAGGATGCGTACCCCTTACCAAGGATAGAGGAGTCATTGGCTGCTTTAAGATCTGCTAACTTCTTCTCTACCTTGGATCTCACTAGCGGGTACTGGCAGGTTCCTGTAGCAGAGGCGGACCGGGAGAAGACCGCATTCACCACCCCGATGGGACTTAGCGAGTTCACCTGCATGCCGTTCGGACTCTGCAACGCCCCAGGAACCTTCCAACGATTAATGGAGTGCTGTCTGGGCCACAGAAACTTCGAGACGGTCCTGTTGTACCTGGACGATGTCATCGTATACTCCAAAACTTATGAGGACCACCTGAAACACCTGGCGGAGGTGTTCGAAGCTCTGGCGAGTTACGGCCTAAAGGTGAAACCCTCCAAGTGTCACCTCCTGAAACCAAAGGTGCAATACCTGGGACACGTGGTGAGCGCTGACGGAGTGGCTCCCGACCCCGATAAGATCACCGCAATTAAGGGATGGCCAAGCCCCTCCAGCGTAAAAGAAGTGCGGCAGTTCCTAGGGTTGGTAGGCTACTACCGAAGGTTTATTCCCGGTTTCACCAAAAAGGCAGCACCTATGCAGGACCTCCTGATAGGCCAGTCCCGGAAGGCCAAGAACCAGAAGCCGCCCTTCAAATGGGAAAAGCTAGAAGAAGAGTCCTTCCGCCAGCTGAAGATGGCCCTCACGGGGGATGAAATCTTGGCGTACCCGGACTATAGCCAGCCCTTCATCCTCTACACCGACGCCAGTAACATCGGGCTAGGAGCCGTACTGTCCCAGATTCAGCAGGGGAGAGAACGAGTAATCTCCTATGCCAGCCGAAAACTGCGACCCACCGAAAGGAACCCCGAAAATTACAGCTCATTTAAGCTAGAGTTCCTGGCCGTGGTATGGGCAGTCACCGAGCGCTTTAGGCATTACCTCGCTTCTTCCCGGTTCACCGTATACACGGATAACAACCCGTTGACACACCTGGACACGGCAAGACTCGGTGCCCTGGAGCAGAGGTGGATGGCCCGTCTGTCCAACTACGAGTTCACAATCAAATACCGGGCAGGACGCTCCAATACTAACGCGGACGCCCTGTCCAGGATGCCCAACCTGCCGGACGAAGGAGAAGATCCGGAGGGACTGGAAGAAGTTGAACTCCCTGCGTTCCACCGTCATGGGACTATCCAGTATTCCCACCGGGTAAGGGGTAAGCAGGCTGCTACGTTGAACCCCTTACCCCACTACAACTGGGCGGAAACGCAAGACAGCGACCCTGCCGTCCGACTGGTGAAGGAGATGCTGACTCGGCCGGAGGCTCGCCTTGAACCAGACGCTCCGGAGGAAGCCAAACAACTATGGGCGGAGAAGAGTCGACTATTCCTTTACAAGGGGAAGTTGTGCCGCAGAATGGTCAACTCCCGGACGCATGAACTACTCTGGCAAGTAGTGGTGCCCCGAAGAGACGCAGCCATGGTGATGGAGGCATACCACGACGGAGCTGGACACTTCGGGTGGAAAAAGCTGGAGTTCCTGCTGCGCGAGCGGTTCCACTGGGTAGGCATGAGGGGAACCATCGAGAAGTGGTGCAGAGACTGTGGCCCGTGCAATCTGAGAAGGAAGGACCGGGCCAGCCAGAAGACTCCCCTGCAGTCCATCGTCACCCGGCAACCGTTGGAACTGGTAGCCTTGGATCATGTAAAACTGACCCCAAGCAGAAGTGGCTACGTCTACGCGTTAACCATCGTGGATCATTACTCCCGGTTCTTGGTTGTCGTCCCCGTCAAGGACTTAACGGCTCAAACAGCAGCTAGGGCCTTCCAGCAGCACTTCTGCCGTCCACACGGGTACCCGGACCAAGTGCTGACGGACCAGGGACCTGCCTTTGAAGCGGAGGTCTTCCAGGAATTCTGCAATCTGTATGGCTGCCGGAAGATAAGGACGACACCCTACCATCCGCAAACTAATGGACTTTGTGAAAAAATAAACCAGGTGGTAATGGATCTTCTAAAAACATTGCCCCTGGAAGAACGCAGTCTGTGGCCTGAGAAGTTGCCCGATCTGGTGGACCTATACAACCACATCCCGGTAGGTTCCACCAACTGTACCCCGGCTTACCTAATGAGGGCGAGACCTGGTAAGTTACCTGTTGACCTGGAAATGGGAGTCCTGACACCTGAGGACACTTCACCAGAAACAGACTGGGACACAGAGAGGCAGCAGCAGTACCGGAGAGTACAGGAGAGCGTGGAGCGAAGTCTCTGTCAGGCTAGGGAAAGACAAGAGAAGACTTACAACCAGTATGCTCCCGCTGTTCCCCTGGTACCCGGAGAGCAGGTCTTGAAGAGGAAAAGACGGCTCCACAAGTTGGATGACCAGTGGGAGAAGGACCCGTACACCGTACTGCCCTCAAGCCACGAGAACCCGAAGGTCTGTACCATCAGTAAAGACGGAGGGGAAACCACAGCCATTGTATCCCGGGACCACCTGAAGAAGTGTCCCGAACAACTGAGGAACCCTGAAGAGGAACAAGAAGACCATCGACCCGTGGGAGAAAGGGAAGATATGGTTAGTACCGTGCTCGGGGACTTCCCTCGGTCTTGGACTCAAGTCAATGGTGCAGTTGTGGTACCCGTACTCACCTTCCTCCAACCATCATCCCAAGAACCTACGGAGCAACGGGTAGAGCTGGAAGAACAGCCGGTCCAGGAGGCAGAAGACTCCACACAAGTAGAACAGGAGAATCAACCCTCTGCTTATAGTGAGCCTGCCGTACCCCTAGTGAGACAAAGAGCCGGTAGACAGCTGCCCAGTTTACCCTTGACAGCTCCTACACCCTGTAGTTCAGGGCCAGACAGTCAGCTCCGTAGGTCCACTAGGGCCACTAGAGGCCAGTTACCCGCACGTTGGAGGATCTAAATGTTTAAGCTATTTTATAATGTTTACCTGTCTATAGTTGCTTGTGTGTAATTTTGTATTTCTAGTTGTTTTTAGGAATCCTTGGTGGATTTACCGGGAATCCTTGTATATAGTTGGAGCGTAACCCAGGATGGACTAAAGACTGTCAAGGACTCGGGGTAGAACAGACCCCTACCTGGTTACGTCTCCCTGTGTTGGTGAAATGGACACCTTGCTTTCTTCAGAGACTGCACCCGGTTGCGGACACGCCGTAACCATCTTTATGTGTTTTCTTATTGTATTATTAATGTTTTGCCTTGTTATGTTTTCTAAATGTGTTTAGTCCCGGAGTACTAAATTTTACTAGGGGGGAATGTGACACCCCAGGGGTCTGGTTGCCACAGTAACGTAATGTTATGTCTGAGAGCAGGTGGGAGGTCCTTTGGTCAGGGATCCTGTGCATGCCACACCTCCTGCCCAGTCTTGGGAGGGGAAGAACTTCCCCTGTATAAACCCGGGGCTGAGGCAGGGAGAGTCAGACAAGGAGAGTAGAAGAAGAGAAGAAGTAGAGACAGCATAGGAAGAAACAGCAGTTACAAGGAGTCAGGGGCTGGCAGCTGCAGAGTTCGCCCTGACTAAGAAGACTTTTTACCGGACCCGGAGTCCGAGGCTGTGGGGACTAATTCCTGCCCAGCAGCAGAATCCGTCAGGCAGGGGATTTCAGGTCCTCTGGCCCAGAAGCCCGAAGGCACGGTCACACGCGTGGGACCAGCACCGCCATCGTGGAGCGGAAGCCATTAGAAGGCCCCGAGTCACCGGCCATACGGGTGAGCACCACACGGTACACTCAGGGACGTGGGCTACTTACATCAGCTCCTAGCAAGGTAGCCAGAAGAGTACAGTCAGTTTGGGAGGCCTACGACTACGCCTGGCCAGGGGAGATCCCATCTGCTCAAGGACTGACCAGGCCCCATCCGCTAGCAAGTACTCCGGGAGGGTCTTTTGTTGTTACCAGTAAAGACCCTGAACTACACCGTACCGTCTCTGAGTGGTTCCTGCTACCCCCATCATCCACGTCGGCTGCCCTGAGGCCATACCCCTCCCGTTGGGGGTTATACTATCACGCTGCACAATCCCACCATCGGCCTCAGCGGTCTGCCCTGCAGCAGCAGCCCCCTGGCTGCACTCAACGGGTGGCGTAGTCATCAACCATTTACTACTAATGGACTGCCGTCTAGTTTGACTCCCTGGGCACGGACCGGGTCACCGCCACGAGACTACAACCCTCCACAGATCCGGCTCCGGGTAAGCTCCCGCATGCGCAGCGCAGCGCGACACAGGCCCAGGGGCGCGTCATCAGCACGGGCAGACCCCCGCCTGTTACTGAGCAGTGATAGTCTATGTACAAGTCAATCTGGGGTCTAAGGTGTAACAATTCTCCTTATGGAGAGTGATATGCCAGTGTAAGGAGACTTATAGGCCATGCAACACTCCTCTAGGAAAATAAATATGCAAATTATCACTTCATAGTGGAAGAGGACTTGAACTCTATTTCACCTATTGGAAGTAGCAGTCCTAAAAGTCAATATCAACTCTTTAATGAGCCTTGCCACATGATTTAGGATAAATGTGTTTCGGGGTGTTGCCCCTCCTCAGTGTAAAGCATGAGATCTGATTTGGCTGTATGAGAGGCCTCTGACATGGGTCTAATGAGTAACTTTTATCCTTGTGACATGTCTGACATGCCAGGGTAAGGAGACTTATAGGCCATGCAGTTCTCCTCTGGGAAATTAAAGATGCAAATATAGTGTTAAGATCATACTTATACACTCACATGGGTAACAGAGGAGGGAAAGAACGACCAAAGAGAGAAGCAGTTTAGTACCCAACTGGTCACTGTACAGACTATAAAAGGACCTAACCGCACAACTAAATACACCTCCTCAGACCTGGCTCACAAAAAAGGCCTTTGAGGCTATGTGCCCACGATGCAGAAATGAAGCAGAAAATTTTTGCAGCATTTCTGCATCTCCCTGGCAGAAAAAACGCATGCAGATTGTGCATGCGTTTTTCCTGCAGAATACATGCGGATCCACATGCGGATTCACATGCATTTCCGCATGCAGATTGACAAGCGCTTTCCAGGCGATAGCATCACTTGGAAAGTGCTTGACAACTAGGTCACACTGTATAAATCCATGCAAACAGCATGGATTTATACAGTGTGACCGTAAAAATTAAAACAAATAAAGCTATACTCACCCCCGAGGCCCCGGTGTGTGCTGCAGCGCTCGTTCCTGTCTGGTTCCCGGCTGCCGGCATATCGCGAGACAGAGCGGTGAAGGGCCTGCGGTCACATGACTGTGACGTCACCGCAGGTCCTCAAGCGATGCCGGCATTCAGAGAGAAGCCGCCGGACAGGTGAATATAACTTTATTTGTTATTTTATTCTTTTTTTTACAGGTACAATGGTACCCAGGTCTGGATGAGAGTCTCCTCTCCTCCAGAACTGGGTACCATCCGCACATAGAGATGCATAGAAGCCGCTTGTACAAATGTACAGTCGCGGTTTCTATGCGTTTCAATGCAAGTCAATGGCGGGAGTTCCGCTGCGCTTCCGCAAAATTAAATGACATGCTGCGGATTTTTGTACGCAGCATAAACGCTGCAGAAAAATCCGCAGCATGTGCATAGAACATGCGGAATCCCCTTGGGGACCATGGGGTGCGGATTACCTAGCGTTTAACAAGCGTTTACGCTGCGGAAATTCCGCAGCATAAACGCTTGAAAAACGCTACGTGGGCACCCAGCCAGAGGGGTTTCTTGTAACTTTTGAGGCACCAGAAGAGAGGCCACAACACAAATCCAACAAGGGTAGCGAAAAGCATGCAGGGAGACATGAAAACCCAGGGTGAGGAACTGAAACATGTTCATAACGGATAGACAGGGATAAATAAGGAGAACCAAAAATAAACAAAATAAGTGAAACCTCCCAGACCTCCTAAAGTGGAAAAGAAGGGAAAGACGCTGGGGAGGAAAACTCACAGATTTTAAGCAGGAAAAGCAACTGGGGCTTACCGGACAAAGTAAACCCCTAGCTGAGGAGCTGGAACTGCAAACACCTATCTAAATGAAAGTATAGCCAGCAAGTGAGGTAAGTGAAAGGTGAACATTTAAAGCCCATCCCAAAATGTGATAGGACAGAGCCAAAAGGGAAAATGGAGAACACCTGGAGACAAGTCAACCAAGAAAGGAAAATCAAGACAAAACAAACCATCAGCATCAGATACAATAAAGACTTGAGCCCAGCATAAAGGGAAACCGACCATGTAGCAAAAGGTCTCACCAGATTGAATCCCAAAACCAAGCCATGACATATACAGAATATAAAGCCAAATCAGATCTCTAGCTTTGCCCTGAGTAGGGGCAACACCCCAAAACATGTGTCTGCAAATAGAGATTCTAGTTTGGCTTGTGGCAAGTCTCATGAAAGGGTCAATATTGACTTTTAGGATTGCTACTTTCAATAGGTGGTGATAGAGTTCTATTCCTCTTCCTCTCTGAAGAGGGAATTTGCAAGTCAATCAGAGCTTGATCATCACCAAGTATTGATGGGAACAAAACAATGATTCAATGTTATCAGCAGCAGATCACCTGTTTACACGGAGTGGTGTGCTGCTGATGACAATAGTTTTAAGGCCCCGTCACACATAACGAGATCGCTAGCGAGATCGTTGATGAGGCACGGTTTTGGTGACGCAATAGTGATCTCGCTAGCGATCTCGTTATGTCTGACAGGTAGCAACGATCAGGCCCCTGCTGATCGTTACAAAGCTTCCTGGACCATTCCTGGGTCGTTGCGCTCCCGCTGGGCAGTGTGCGTCGCTGTGTTTGACACCTTATCAACGACCTCGTTAGCGATTCAGAACTGAGACACATAGGCGTGCATCAATTGGACTTTTCCACGCTCCTTGTCCCCAATTGGTGGTCGCTACTGCGTCCTTGTTTTCAGATCCCATCAGCGTTCTCCAGCTGTGACTCCACTTTGAAGAAATCAGACATCCTTAGCGAGGTAGGTATTGTTTGGGGTCTCAAATGAGTTTTCATTTTTAATTCATTTATAGGACATCTATCAATTATCTGCTATCATTGCTCTTCAGGGAGGGAAGGCTTGGCTTCTATCTGTATATATATGCTTTTGCATGGGCAGATATTTTAGGGGTCTCGTGCACACACACCCGCACAGCATGTTTTCTGACACACTGTCCTGGCCAACCGCTTCAGAGTTTTTCACACGCCAATTAACATGAATAGACTCTGTTGTTTTGGCCTGTTGCACGCTTCACAACTTTCTTCGTCGACGTGATGCAATTACGTACTGTCCGCCTGGCTTCGTGGACTCTGTGGACCGAGCCAATGGGGAAGTGGAGCTCGGTGAATGGCGTGCAAACAATCCTGCAATTGCAGGCCTTCAACCAGTGGGACATGGGGGAAACACCCATGATGCGAAGACCTGCCGCGACAACTACTGCCAGTATTTTAATGGTCCTGGTGCTGTTCCTTGGCAGCATCAGAACCTATAGTGGGCAACTACTCATGTTTCTACACTACTGACATTTCTGTACTGATGTATCTAATAAACTGTGTGTTCTACTATGCAAAAGCTTTGTTACTCATTCCTTCAGTAGTAGCAGTAGTCACCGCAGTAAGCAGTCCATATATATATATATATATACATATGTATACACATGCGTATACAGATACATACATACACACATACACGCATACACGCATACACACACGCATATACATTCGTGTACTCGTATGTAAACAGATTCATCCATGTACTCATACATATTTTTAAGTACATAAATATATACACACACACACTCATATACACATACGTATACAGATAACTATATATACACATACAGTACAGACCAAAAGTTTGGACACACCTCATTTAAAGATTTTTCTGTATTTTCTTGACTATGAAAATTGTACATTCGCACTAAAGGCATCAAAACTATGAATTACCACATGTGGAATTATATACTTAACAAAAAAGTGTGAAACAACTGAAAATATGTCTTATATTCTAGGTTCTTCAAAGTAGCCACCTTTTGCTTTGATGACTGCTTTGCACACTCTTGGCATTCTCTTGATGAGCTTCAAGAGGTAGTCACCGGAAATGGTTTTCCAACAATCTTGAAGGAGTTCCCAGAGATGCTTAGCACTTGTTGGCCCTTTTGCCTTCACTCTGCGGTCCAGCTCACCCCAAACCATCTCGATTGGGTTCAGGTCTGGTGACTGTGGAGGCCAGGTCATCTGGCGTAGCACCCCATCACTCTCCTTCTTGGTCAAATAGCCCTTACACAGCCTGGAGGTGTGTTTGGAGTCATTGACCTGTTGAAAAATAAATGATGTTCCAACTAAACGCAAACCGGATGGAATAGCATGCCGCTGCAAGATGCTGTGGTAGCCAGGCTGGTTCAATATGCCTTCAATTTTGAATAAATCCCCAACAGTGTCACCAGTAAAGAACCCCCACACCATCACACCTCCTCCTCCATGCTTCACGGTGGGAGCCAGGCATGTAGAGTCCATCCCTTCACCTTTTCTGCGTCGCACAAAGACACGGTGGTTGGAACCAAATATCTCAAATTTGGACTCATCAGACCAAAGCACAGATTTCCACTGGTCTAATGTCCATTCCTTGTGTTCTTTAGCCCAAACAAGTCTCTTCTGCTTGTTGCCTGTCCTTAGCAGTGGTTTCCTAGCAGCTATTTTACCATGAAGGCCTGCTGCACAAAGTCTCCTCTTAACAGTTGTTGTAGAGATGTGTCTACTGCTAGAACTCTGTGTGGCATTGACCTGGTCTCTAATCTGAGCTGCTGTTAACCTGCGATTTCTGAGCCTGGTGACTCGGATAAACTTATCCTCAGAAGCAGAGGTGACTCTTGGTCTTCCTTTCCTGGGGCGGTCCTCATGTGAGCCAGTTTCATTGTAGCGCTTGATGGTTTTTGCAACTGCACTTGGGGACACTTTCAAAGTTTTCCCAATTTTTCAGACTGACTGACTTTCATTTCTTAAAGTAATGATGGCCACTCGTTTTTCTTTACTTAGCTGCTTTTTTCTTGCCATAATGCAAATTCTAACAGTCTATTCAGTAGGACTATCAGCTGTGTATCCACCAGACTTCTGCACAACACAACTGATGGTCCCAACCCCATTTATAAGGCAAGAAATCCCACTTATTAAACCTGACAGAGCACACCTGTGAAGTGAAAACCATTTCCGGTGACTACCTCTTGAAGCTCATCAAGAGAAGGCCAAGAGTGTGCAAAGCAGTCATCAAAGCAAAAGGTGGCTACTTTGAAGAACCTAGAATATAAGACATATTTTCATTTGTTTCACACTTTTTTGTTAAGTATATAATTCCACATGTGTTAATTCATAGTTTTGATGCCTTCAGTGTGAATGTACAATTTTCAAAGTCCTGAAAATACAGAAAAATCTTTAAATGAGAAGGTGTGTCCAAACTTTTGGTCTGTACTGTACATACTCTCAAACATACAGATATGCATACACATAAATGGCCATTTACATCTCTCTATATATATTCATATAAATATATGGACATCCATACATCTGTACAGGAACAATGCACACACCAGTGTTCCCGTCTGACCGGAGACGCAGTAGCGATGTTAAACCAAGGCCGCCTAATCAGAACGCAGTAGCGTCCACCAATCGGAGATGAGGGGGCGCGGAAAAGTAATTTTATGCACGCCTTTGTGACACAGTACAGTCCCTATCAAGGTGTGGATCGTTGAAATAGCTGCTATGTGAAAGCGTCCCAACGACCACCGAGATCATTAGTTAGATCGCTGGGGCGGCCGAAATCGTTGGGAAGTTCTGCATGTTTGACATCTCCCCAGCGATCCCAAAACCGTGACGCATTAACGATCTCGCTAGCGATCTCGTTATGTGTGATGGGGCCTTTACTCATTCATCAGGTAATCATCAAAATGATCACATGGGCCTGATAATCAGGAATGAGCGTCTTTGTGAACAGTAGTGGAAATGCCCCTTATGAGAAGTAATGCATTTGTGATGTTATCTACTATCAATCGATATCTCTGTCTGTCCATCTATCTAGAAGCAAGAAAGTGAACGGAACCCGATTATCTCTAGGGTATAAAAAAAAAAGTGGATAGCACTCAATACCTGATTCCAAATGGTAAAATAGATATTTTATTGGCCCATGTGAACAGGTGGCAATGCTTCAGCTCAATTGACAATTTTTTTTCTTTAAATTATCTATCTATCTATCTATCTATCTATCTATCTATCTATCTATCTAGCATCTATCTATCTAAATATCCAGATATCCAAATCGAAAAAAGAAGCAGGCAGCCATCCAGAATTAACAATGAATGCAATGAATGAACTTTACTGACCCTTGTGAATAGTGGTGACGGT
Organism: Phyllobates terribilis; assembly: GCF_046119375.1. Classification (NCBI taxonomy): domain Eukaryota; kingdom Metazoa; phylum Chordata; class Amphibia; order Anura; family Dendrobatidae; genus Phyllobates; species Phyllobates terribilis. The sequence continues at coordinate 908,582,589 of NW_027362762.1, read as the reverse complement.
TCTGCTCTGTACCCCTGAAGAAGGCTCAGATGAGCAGAACTGTGGTCAGGTTTTATATAATCATTCAAAAATCTCATTGGGCATGTTGGCTTTTTTCTTGCCAATGATAACCTTAGTTGTCAGCTGTCCCGACGAAAAGATCTGTCCAAATGGTCATAGGCTAAGATGTATGCATGTGAGGAACATGTCACAACTTTAATTACACTGATTTTTAAGGTGCAGGAGGTGCCTTATTCTGAAATTCCTTCCTCGGATATCGGGAGAGCTTGTCATGCCCTAGTTATTATACAACAACTAGTACAGTTGATTGTCAGCCTTGTACATATGCTGATTACAGGACTGGACACATGAATCAGCCCACAGTTTTTGAGCTTTACCAATATTATCAATTTATTTTTTGGTCTTATTTCTGTTTTTTTCTCTTTTAATAGTTAGGATTAGAGATGAGCGGTGTTCGACTCGAACTGTTCGCCAATCTCAAATTCGAGCTGTTTTGGGCGGTGTTCGAGTTGTTCGACGAACCCGAACGATTTGCAAAAAATTCGGCTGTTCGAGGTTATGTTCGATAACTGTTCGTGCACCAAAAGCGTGTCCTGCATGTCTGGTGCTATTTAGAGCACCAATCATGCAGGGATTGTCTGCCACTCACTGTAATGCCACAGCCATGGTGGTTGTGGCATTACAGTGATTGCCCAAATCGATGGGAACAGTGCTCACAGTGAAACATGAAAAGCCGGCAATTCAGCAGCGGCATACACCGGTACCCGACAATTTAGAACCGAAAGAATAGAGCTTCACACATAGATTAGATAGATATAAACATGTCAGCCACATATATACGAAGTACAGTGAAAGTGCTGCTTACTGTACTTGTCATTTAGCGTAAAGGATTTATCAAAAAAAATAATAGTGTTTTCATGCACCGTCTCTTTAAAAAAGCCGGCCGGCAATTCAGCAGCGGTACCCGACAATTTAGAATAGAAAGAATAGAGAATCACACATAGATTAGATAGATAGAAACATGTCAGTCACATATATATGAAGTACAGTGACAGTGCTGCTTACTGTACTTGTCATTTAGCGTAAAGGATTTATCAAAAAAAATAATAGTGTTTTCATGCACCGTCTCTTTAAAAAAGCCGGCCGGCAATTCAGCAGGGAACCCGACAATTTATAACAGACAGAATAGAGCTTCACACATAGATTAGATAGATAGAAACATGTCAGTCACATATATATGAAGTACAGTGATAGTGTTGGTTACTGTACTTGTCATTTAGTATTAAAACAAAGGATTTATTATTAAAAAAATTGGCGTGGGGTTCCCCTTAATTTTAGGCTCTAGCGGAGGTTAAGCAGACGGCTGGGGCAGATGTTTGAAGCCTGGGAAGGGGGTAATACCCACGGAGCTTCCCAGGCTACTAATATCAGCCCCCAGCTGAATACATAGCCTTTACTAGCTATTAAAATGGGGGACCCCCCCAAAAAAATGACGTGGGGTCCCCCCTAATTTAATAGCTAGCAAAGGCTAGGCAGACAGCTGGGGGCTGATATTAATAGCCCAGGAAGGGAGCCATGAATATTGGCCCCCTCCCAGGCTAGAAACACCAGCCGTCAGCCGCCCCAGAAATGGCGCATTCATAGGATGCGCCAATTCTGGCACTTAGCCTCGCTCTTCCACGCTGCCCTGGTGCGGTGGCAGGGGGTAATAGGGTTGGGGTTGATGTCAGCTTATAATGCCAGCTGACATCAAGCCCAGGTTAGTAATGGAGAGGCGTCTATAAGACACCCCCATTACTAACCCCATAGTCAAAGTTAAAAAAAACACAAACACCCAGAATAAAGTCCTTTAATTGAAATAAAGACACAATCCTTTATTGTTCTAAATTAAACCATACTTACCGTCACGCCCATTCCAGCTGAAGCCAACGATCTCCTGCAATAAAAGAAAAATAATAAAGCAACCTCATCCTTACCTTTCCATGGTTCCCACGACAGCTTCAGCTCTGCTACATCGAGATGACAGGCTGGACCGCAGCAGAACGCTGCCATCCAGCCTCTCATCCCGCAGACACTGAGAAGCGCAGGCTTGCTTGCGCTGCTCAGCGTCTCTCTGTGACGACATCCAGATGAGCCGAGTCATGTCCAATGAACTCAGCTCACCTCATGTACGTCACTGACAGCGTGGGAAAATTCTCACGCTGAAGCGGTGAGTGCAGGAGAATTCTCCCACGCTGTCAGTGACTTGCATAAGGTGAGCTCATGTCCAATGAACTCAGCTCACCTCCTGCACGTCACTGACAGCGTGGGAGAATTCTCCTGCACTCAGCGCTTCAGCGTGAGAATTCTCCCACGCTGAAACGCTGAGTGCAGGAGAATTTTCCCACGCTGTCAGTGACGTGCATAAGGTGAGCTCATGTCCAATGAACTCAGCTCACCTCCTGCACGTCACTGACAGCGTGGGAGAATTCTCCTGCACTCAGCGCTTCAGTGTGAGAATTCTCCCACGCTGAAGCGCTGAGTGCAGGAGAATTTTCCCACGCTGTCAGCGACGTGCATGAGGTGAGCTGAGTTCATTGTCGGCTCATCTGGATGCCCTCACAGAGAGACACTGTGGAGCGCAAGCAAGCCTGCGCTTCTCAGTGTCTGCGGGATGACAGGCTGGATGGCAGCGCTCTGCTGCGGTCCAGCCTGTCATCTCGATGTAGCAGAGCTGAAGCTGTCGTGGGAACCATGGAAAGGTAAGGATGAGGTTGCTTTATTATTTTTCTTTTATTGCAGGAGATCGTTGGCTTCAGCTGGAATGGGCGTGATGGTAAGTATGGTTTAATTTAGAACAATAAAGGATTGTGTCTTTATTTCAATTAAAGGACTTTATTCTGGGTGTTTGTGTTTTTTTTAACTTTGACTATGGGGTTAGTAATGGGGGTGTCTTATAGACGCCTCTCCATTACTAACCTGGGCTTGATGTCAGCTGGCATTATAAGCTGACATCAACCCCAACCCTATTACCCCCTGCCACCGCACCAGGGCAGCGTGGAAGAGCGAGGCTAAGTGCCAGAATTGGCGCATCCTATGAATGCGCCATTTCTGGGGCGGCTGACGGCTGGTGTTTCTAGCCTGGGAGGGGGCCAATATTCATGGCTCCCTTCCTGGGCTATTAATATCAGCCCCCAGCTGTCTGCCTAGCCTTTGCTAGCTATTAAATTAGGGGGGACCCCACGTCATTTTTTTTGGGGGGTCCCCCATTTTAATAGCTAGTAAAGGCTATGTATTCAGCTGGGGGCTGATATTAGTAGCCTGGGAAGCTCCGTGGGTATTACCCCCTTCCCAGGCTTCAAACATCTGCCCCAGCCGTCTGCTTAACCTCCGCTAGAGCCTAAAATTAAGGGGAACCCCACGCCAATTTTTTTAATAATAAATCCTTTATTTTAATACTAAATGACAAGTACAGTAACCAACACTATCACTGTACTTCATATATATGTGACTGACATGTTTCTATCTATCTAATCTATGTGTGATGCTCTATCTTTCTGTTCTAAATTGTCGGGTACCGCTGCTGAATTGCCGGCCGGCTTTTTTAAAGAGACAGTGCATGAAAACACTATTATTTTTTTAAATAAATCCTTTACACTAAATGACAAGTACAGTAAGCAACACTATCACTGTACTTATTATATATGTGACTGACATGTTTCTATCTATCTAATCTATGTGTGAAGCTCTATTCTTTCTGTTCTAAATTGTCGGGTACCGCTGCTGAATTGCCGGCCGGCTTTTTAAAAGAGACGGTGCATGAAAACACTAATATTTTTTTTAATAAATCCTTTACACTAAATGACAAGTGCAGTAAGCAACACTGTCACTGTGCTTCTTATATGTGTGACTGACATGTTTCTATCTATCTAATCTATGTGTGATGCTCTATTCCTTCTTGTCTAAATTGTCGGGTACCGGTGTATGCCGCTGCTGAATTTGCCGGCCGGCTTTTTTAAACAGAGTGTCTTCTGAGCAGTTTGTCAGCTTTTGGACACCTTTGCAGGTGTTTTCTATGTGTTTCTATGTGTTTTTGTTTGCCTGCCATTGGTTTTAACGGTGTTCGACCGTGTTCTAAGGTGTTCGACGAACAGTTCGACGAACAGTTCCTCGAACATCCCGGTGTTCGACGAACCGAACCGAACCCGAACACTACGGGGGTGGCTCAACACTAGTTAGGATGCTCAAAAAATTGCTTTTTTGCTTAACACCGTACAACCAACTGATGTGCACAGGAAATGTCTGGACATGTCAGTAGATAAAAGTTCCTGCAACACATTTCATAGGGTCATGAAGCAAAATATTAGTTTGATGATTGAGCTGGACCTGTGAATTTTAAAGGTCATGGGCCTATCACCAGCCAGTAGAGCTGTTTTCCCCTGTTACAATCTGTACATTAGTTATGTCTGCAATGCTTGTATATACTTCACTCAACATACAACACCATTCTATTCCTAAATCAGCAGTTATGACAAAGCCTCTATACTAATAAAGAGGAAACAATTACCAAAAAACTGCTAACTATGACCCTGAAAGAAGTGTTTGGAAGGTGCCTGACTGTGCAGAGACACAATCTATGAACACAGGGAATGGTAACACCCAAATGTTTTATTCATACAATGACAACACAACACAGAGCAAAGGTTACTACATAGGAGAGCTGACAGATCTTCTACAGTACAGACCAAAAGTTTGGACACACCTTCTCATTTAAAGATTTTTCTGTATTTTCATGACTATGAAAATTGTTCATTCACACTGAAGGCATCAAAACTATGAATTAACACATGTGAAATTATATACTTAACAAAAAAGTGTGAAACAACTGAAAATATGTCTTATATTCTAGGTTCTTCAAAGTAGCCACCTTTTGCTTTGATAACTGCTTTGCACACTCTTGGCATTCTCTTGATGAGCTTCAAGAGGTAGTCACCGGAAATGGTCTTCCGACAATCTTGAAGGAGTTCCCAGAGATGCTTAGCACTTGTTGGCCCTTTTGCCTTCACTCTGCGGTCCAGCTCACCCCAAACCATCTCGATTGGGTTCAGGTCTGGTGACTGTTGAGGCCAGGTCATCTGGCGTAGCACCCCATCACTCTCCTTCTTGGTCAAATAGCCCTTACACAGCCTGGAGGTCATTGTCCTGTTGAAAAATAAATGATGGTCCAACTAAACGCAAAAAGGATGGAATAGCATGCCGCTGCAAGATGCTGTGGTAGCCATGCTGGTTCAGTATGCCTTCAATTTTGAATAAATCCCCAACAGTGTCACCAGCAAAGCACCCCCACACCATCACACCTCCTCCTCCATGCTTCACATGTAGAGTCCATCCGTTCACCTTTTCTGCGTCGCACAAAGACACGGTGGTTGGAACAAAAGATCTCAAATTTGGACTCATCAGACCAAAGCACAGCTTTCCACTGGTCTAATGTCCATTCCTTGTGTTCTTTAGCCGAAACAAGTCTCTTCTGCTTGTTGCCTGTCCTTAGCAGTGGTTTCCTAGCAGCTATTTTACCATGAAGGCCTGCTGCACAAAGTCTCCTCTTAACAGTTGTTGTAGAGATGTGTCTGCTGCTAGAACTCTGTGTGGCATTGACCTGGTCTCTAATCTGAGCTGCTGTTAAACTGCGATTTCTGAGGCTGGTGACTCAGATAAACTTATCCTCAGAAGCAGAGGTGACTCTTGGTCTTCCTTTCCTGGGGCGGTCCTCCTTTCCTGGGGCGGTCCTCATGTGAGCCAGTTTCTTTGTAGCGCTTGATGGTTTTTGCAACTGCACTTGGGGACACTTTCAAAGTTTTCCCAATTTTTCGGACTGACTGACCTTCATTTCTTAAAGTAATGATGGTCACTCGTTTTTCTTTACTTAGCTGCTTTTTTCTTTCCATAATACAAATTCTAACAGTCTATTCAGTAGGACTATCAGCTGTGTATCCACTTGACTTCTGCACAACACAACTGATGGTCCCAACCTCATTTATAAGGCAAGAAATCCCACTTATTAAACCTCACAGGGCACATCTATGAAGTGAAAACCATTTCCGGTGACTACCTCTTGAAGCTCATCTAGAGAATGCCAAGAGTGTGCAAAGCAGTCATCAAAGCAAAAGGTGGCTACTTTGAAGAACCTAGAATATAAGACATATTTTCAGTTGTTTCACACTTTTTTGTTAAGTATATAATTCCACATGTGTTAATTCATAGTTTTGATGCCTTCAGTGTGAATGTACAATTTTCATAGTCATGAAAATACAGAAAAATCTTTAAATGAGAAGGTGTGTCCAAACTTTTGGTCTGTACTGTATATACTACAACACAAAGGAGAGCTGACAGATCCTCTGTAAACTACACCACACAGGACAGCTGACAGATCCTCTATATACCACACCACACAGAAGACCTGACAGATCTTCTATATACTACACCACACAGGAGAGCTAATAGATCCTCTATATACTACACCACACAGGAGAGCTGACAGATCCTTTATATACCACACCACAAAGGAGAGCTGACAGATCCTCTATATACTACACCACACAGGAGAGCCGACAGATCCTCTATATACTACACCACACAGGAGAGCCGACAGATCCTCTATATACTACACCACACAGGAGAGCCGACAGATCCTCTATATACTACACCACACAGGAGAGCTGACAGATCCTCTGTATACTACACCACACAGGAGAGCCAACAGATCCTCTATATACTACACCACACAGGAGAGCTAATAGATCCTCTATATACTACACCACACAGGAGAGCTGACAGATCCTCCATATACTACACCACACAGGAGAGCTAATAGATCCTCTATATACTACACCACACAGGAGAGCTGACAGATCCTCTATATACTACACCACACAGGAGAGCCGACAGATCCTCTATATACTACACCACACAGGAGAGCTGACAGATCCTCTATATACTACACCACACAGGAGAGCTGATAGATCCTCTATATACTACACCACACAGGAGAGCCGACAGATCCTCTATATACTACATCACACAGGAGAGCTGATAGATCCTCTATATACTACACCACACAGGAGAGCCGACAGATCCTCTATATACTACACCACACAGGAGAGCCGACAGATCCTCTATATACTACACCACACAGAAGAGCTGACAGATCCTCTATATACTACACCGCACAGGAGAGCTGACAGATCCTCTATATACTACACCACACAGGAGAGTTGACATATCCTCTATATACTACACCACACAGGAGAGCTGACAGATCCGCTATATACTACACCACACAGGGGAGCCGACTGATCCTCTATATACTACACCACATGGGAGAGCTGACAGATCCTCTGTATACTACACCACACAGGAGAGCTGACAGATCCTCTATATACTACACCACACAGGAGAGCTGACAGATCCTCTATATACTACACCACACAGGAGAGCTGACAGATCCTCTATATACTACACCACACAGGAGAGCTAATAGATCCTCTATATAATACACCACACAGGACAGCTGTCAGATCCTCTATATACTCCACCACACAGGAGAGCTGACAGATCCTCTATATACTACACCACACAGGAGAGCTGATAGATCCTCTATATACTACACCACACAGGACAGCTGTCAGATCCTCTATATACTCCACCACACAGGAGAGCTGACAGACCCTCTATATACTACACCACACAGGAGAGCTGACAGATCCTCTATATACTACACCACACAGGAAAGCTGACAGATCATCTATATACTACACCACAGAGGAAAGCTGACAGATCATCTATATACTACACCACACAGGAGAGCCGACAGATCCTCTATATACTACACCACACAGGAGAGCTGACAGATCCTCTGTATACTACACCACACAGGAGAGCCAACAGATCCTCTATATACTACACCACACAGGAGAGCTAATAGATCCTCTATATACTACACCACACAGGAGAGCTGACAGATCCTCCATATACTACACCACACAGGAGAGCTAATAGATCCTCTATATACTACACCACACAGGAGAGCCGACAGATCCTCTATATACTACACCACACAGGAGAGCCGACAGATCCTCTATATACTACACCACACAGGAGAGCCGACAGATCCTCTATATACTACATCACACAGGAGAGCTGATAGATCCTCTATATACTACACCACACAGGAGAGCCGACAGATCCTCTATATACTACACCACACAGGAGAGCCGACAGATCCTCTATATACTACACCACACAGAAGAGCTGACAGATCCTCTATATACTACACCGCACAGGAGAGCTGACAGATCCTCTATATACTACACCACACAGGAGAATTGACATATCCTCTATATACTACACCACACAGGAGAGCTGACAGATCCGCTATATACTACACCACACAGGGGAGCCGACTGATCCTCTATATACTACACCACATGGGAGAGCTGACAGATCCTCTGTATACTACACCACACAGGAGAGCTGACAGATCCTCTATATACTACACCACACAGGAGAGCTGACAGATCCTCTATATACTACACCACACAGGAGAGCTGACAGATCCTCTATATACTACACCACACAGGAGAGCTAATAGATCCTCTATATAATACACCACACAGGACAGCTGTCAGATCCTCTATATACTCCACCACACAGGAGAGCTGACAGATCCTCTATATACTACACCACACAGGAGAGCTGATAGATCCTCTATATACTACACCACACAGGACAGCTGTCAGATCCTCTATATACTCCACCACACAGGAGAGCTGACAGACCCTCTATATACTACACCACACAGGAGAGCTGACAGATCCTCTATATACTACACCACACAGGAAAGCTGACAGATCATCTATATACTACACCACACAGGAGAGCTGACAGATCCTCTGTATACTACAACACACAGGAGAGCTGACAGATCCTCTATATACTACACCACACAGGAGAGCTGACAGATCCTATATATACTACACCACACAGGAGAGCTGACAGATCCTCTATATACTACACCACACAGGAGAGCTGACAGATCCTCTATATACTACACCACACAGGAGAGCTGACACATCCTCTATATACTACACCACACAGGAGAGCTGACAGATCCTCTATATACTATACCACACAGGAGAGCTGACACATCTTCTATATACTACACCACACAGGAGAGCTGACAGATCCTCTATATACTACACCACACAGGAGAGCTGACAGATCCTCTATATACTATACCACACAGGAGAGCTGACACATCTTCTATATACTACACCACACAGGAGAGCTGACAGATCGTCTATATACTACACCACACTGGAGAAATGACAGATCCTCAATATACTATACCACACAGGAGAGCTGACACATCTTCTATATACTACACCACACAGGAGAGCTGACAGATCGTCTATATACTACACCACACTGGAGAAATGACAGATCCTCAATATACTGACTCGCCCCCTGGGCTGAGGGGCACCCGGAACCGGGCTTCTGGGGGTTGTAGTATCCGTGGCGGTGACCAGGTCCCGTGGCTCAGGGTGGTCAGGCCAATAGCGGTATTTTGTGGGTTTTAGGTTAATTGTCTGACTGTGGATTGCGGTCAGGGTGTACCGCCGCTGCGAGGCAGTCCGCTGAGGCTGGTGTGGTGTGCACAGCAAAAGATGGGATAACTCCCCACGGGAGGAGTGTGGCCTCAGGGCAGGGAATGTGGATGATGGGAGTGATGGTGCGCGGGCGTCCCAGCACTAGTAGTGCTGGTGCGGCGATGAGCAGGAACGACTCAGAGTCTTTGCAGTGCAGTTCAGGGTCTTTACTGGTGATGTTAAGGCAGACCCTCCCGGGAGTACTGGCTAGCATAAGGGGCCTGGTCAGTCTGCGAGCAAACAGGAGTTCCCCTGGCCAGGTGGAGTTGTAGGCCTCCCCGTCTATCTGCACTCTTTCTGGCTACCTTGCTGTAAGAGGGTAGAAGTAGCTCACGTCTCTGAGTATACCGTGTGGTGCTCACCCGTATGGCTGGTGACTTGGGGCCTTCTGTTAGCCTCCGCTCCGGGATGGCGGTGCTGGTCCCTTCCTTGTGACTGAGCCTCCGGGCTTCTATGGCCAGAGGACCTGAAATCCCCTTCCGGCTGGTTTCTGCTGCTGGGTGGATATCAGTCCCCACAGCCTCGGACTCCGGTGTCCGGTTATCAGATTCTTCTGCCAGGGCGAGCTATATCTCTGCTTAGCTTCCAGCCCCTGGTCTTCTGCTCCTAGCTCCTACAGAGCTCCTGCTGTAACTTTCCCTCTCCAGGCACTGACTCTCAGACTCTGACTGAACTAATCCTGCCCCAGACCCAGTTTATAAGGGCAGATTCCTCCCCTCCCAGGTCTGGGCGGGAGGTGTTGCATGCTTAGGGCTCCTGACCAGAGAAACCTCCCACTTGCTCTCAGACGTAATATTTCTATTACTGTGGCGACCAGACCCCTGAGGTGCCACATTCTCCCCTAGTGAATTTTAGTACTCCGGGACTAAACACATTTTTAAGAAAACACAAATACAGGGTATAAACAATAATACAACATATATACAAGAAGCTTTAGTCTTTGGAGGTCACGGCGTGTCCGTAACCGGGTGTCCATATCACCCAACAAGGTGAAGTCTTATCACAGAGTAGGGGAGCTGTCCAAAGCAAACCCCAAGCGTTGGCCCTGGGCGTGGCTGCAAGGCTGAGACTAGCTACTTTGGGCCACAAGGAGGCCACGCCAGACAGGTTTTCTCTTCTGCGGCCATCTTCGCAAGAGGCACCAAGGTGCAACTATCTACATGTAGTTCCGGTTACTCAGCGTCCATAACCTGTCAGTCCAAATAAACCTGAAGGGTAACTAGAGAAACATAATTAGTAACCAGGCAACAAACATAAACCATTTTCAACATTTACGTATGTACAGGTAAATATATATTACAGTTTAGATTCTCCAGCGAGCGGGCATTTGTCCTCTAGTGCTCCTGGTGGACCTACGTAACCCACTATCTGGTTCTGCACTACAGGGTGTAGGAGGTGTTGCGGGTAGGTCTGGCAGCTTTCTTCGTACTCTTTGGCTTACTAGGGGCACGGCAGGCTCACTACTAGCAGAGGGTTGATTCTCCTGACCTGCTGGTATGGGTTCTTCTGCCTCCTGGGCCGGCTGCTCTTCTGACACTACCTGTTCTTCTGTAGGTTCTTCTGGGGCTGGCTGGAGAAAGGTGAGGACGGGTACCACGACTGCGTTGTTAATCTGAGTCCAGGACCGGGGAAAGTCTCTGAGTACGGTACTGATCATTTCTTCCCTTTCCTCTGCGGGTTGAGGGTTTTCTTGATCTTCTTCAGGGCTTTGAAGCTGCTCGGGACACTTCTTCAGGTGGTCTCTGGAGACAATGGCTGTGGTCTCTCCTCCGTCCTTAGTGATGATACATACTTTTGGGTTCTCATGACTTGAGGGCAGTACGGTGTACGAGTCCTTCTCCCACTGGTCGTCCAACTTGTGGAGCCGCCTCTTTCTCTTCAAGACCTGCTCTCCAGGTACCAGGGGAACAGCGGGCGCATACTGGTTATAAGCCTTCTCTTGCCTTTCTCTTGCTTGAGACAGACTCCGCTCGACGCTCTCCTGTACTTTCCGATACTGCTGCTGCCGTTCTGTATCCTAGTCTGCCTCTGACGAGGTGTCCTCAGGTGTCAGGACTCCCATATCCAGGTCAATAGGCAGCTTACCAGGTCTTGCTCTCATTAGATAAGCCGGGGTACAGTTGGTGGAGCCTACGGGGATGTGATTGTACAAGTCCACCAAATCAGGCAGTTTTTCAGGCCACAGACTGCGTTCTTCCAGGGGCAATGTTTTTAGCAAGTCTATCACCACCTAGTTCATTTTCTCACATAGTCCGTTGGTCTGAGGGTGATAGGGCGTTGTTCTTATCTTCTTGCAGCCATACAGGTTGCAGAACTCCTGGAAGACCTCCGCTTCGAAGGCTGGTCCTTGGTCCGTCAACACTTGCTCCGGATACCCGTGTGGACGGCAGAAGTACTTCTGGAAGGCTCTAGCTGCCGTTTGAGCCGTTAAGTCCTTGACAGGGACCACCACCAGGAACCGGGAGTAGTGATCTACGATGGTGAGGGCTTAGACGTACCCAGATCTGCTTGGAGCCAGTTTCACATGGTCCAGGGCTACCAGTTCCAGTAGCTTCCTGGTGATGATGGACTGCAGGGGAGTCTTCTGGCTGGCACGGTCCTTTCTTCTTAGGTTGCACGGGCCACAATCTCTGCACCACCTCTCGATGGCTCCTCTCATGCCTATCCAGTAGAACCGTTCACGCAACAAGAACTCCAGCTTTTTCCATCCAAAGTGTCCTGCTCCGTTGTGGTATGCCTCCAGGACCATAGCCGCGTCTCGTCTTGGGACCACTACCTGCCAGGTCAGCTCATGTGTTCGAGAGTTGACCATTCTCCGGCACAGCTTCTCCCTGTAGAGGAACAGCTTACTTTTCTCCTTCCACAGTTGCTTGGTCTCTCCGGAGCGTCTGGGTCAAGACGGGCATCAGCCTGTGTCAGCATTTCCTTCACCAGACGGACTGCGGGATCACTGTTTTGTGTCTCCGCCCAGCTGTAGTGGGGTAAGGGATTGAACGTAGCAGAGCGCCTGTCCTTCACACGGTGGGAATACAGGGTAATCCCATGACGGTGGAACGCAGGGAGTTCGACTTCTTCCAGATCTTCTGGATCTTCCCCTATGTCCGGTAAGTTTGGCATTCTGGACTGGGCATCCGCGTTGGCATTTGAGCGTCCCGCCCGGTATTTGATGGTGAATTCGTAGTTGGACAGGCGGGCCATCCATCTCTGCTCCAGGGCACCAAGTCTTGCAGTGTCCAGGTGTGTCAACGGGTTGTTATCCGTGTACACGGTGAACTTGGAAGAGGCAAGGTAATGCTTGAAACGTTCGGTCACTGCCCACACCACTGCCAGGAACTCTAGCTTGAATGAGCTATAATTCTCAGGGTTTCTCTCTGTGGGCCGTAGTTTTCTGCTGGCGTAAGCAATTACCCGTTCTTTCTCCTGCTGGATCTGGGACAGTACGGCTCCTAGCCCGATGTTGCTCGCGTCCGTGTGGAGGATAAAGGGCTGGCTGTAGTCAGGGTACGCCAGGATTTCATCCCCCGTGAGGGCCATCTTCAGCTGGCGGAAGGACTCTTCTTCCAGCTTTTCCCACCTGAAGGGTGGCTTCTGGTTTTTGGCCTTCCTGGATTGACCTATCAGGAGGTCCTGCATAGGAGCTGCCATTTTGGTGAAACCGGGAATGAATCTTCGGTAGTAGCCTACCAACCCGAGAAACTGCCGCACTTCTTTTATGCTGGAGGGTCTTGGCCAGTCTTTAATCACGGTGATCTTATCGGGGTCGGGAGCCACTCCATCAGCACTCACCACGTGTCCCAGGTACTGCACCTTTGGTTTCAGCAGGTGACACTTGGAGGGTTTCACCTTGAGGCCGTAGCTTGCCAGGGCGTCAAACACTTCTGCCAGGTGTTTCAGATGGTCCTCGTAGGTTTTGGAATAGACGATGACATCGTCCAGGTATAACAGGACCGTCTCGAAATTCCGGTGTCCCAGACAGCATTCCATCAAGCGCTGGAAGGTTCCTGGTGCGTTGCAGAGCCCGAATGGCATACAGTTGAATTCGCTGAGGCCCATCGGGGTGGTGAATGCAGTCTTCTCCTTGTCTGCCTCTGCTACAGGAATCTGCCAGTACCCGCTAGTAAGATCCAAAGTGGAGAAGAAGTTAGCAGATTTTAATGCAGCTAAAGATTCTTCTATCCTAGGTAATGGGTACGCATCTTTGTGTGTGATACGGTTGACCTTTCTGTAGTCTACACACATTCTCATTGTGTTGTCCTTCTTTTTCACTAGAACTAGTGGAGCTGCCCAGGGGCTACTGCTGTCCCTGATTACCCCAGCCTCCTTCATGTCCCGCAACATCCCCTTTGCATGCTGATAGTGTGCAGGGGGTACAGGTCGGTATCTTTCCTTTATGGGCAGATGGTCTCCTGTTGGGATGTGATGTTCTACCCCCTTTACTCGCCCGAAGTCTAGCGGGTGTTTACTAAAGACTCTTTCGTACTCCTGAACCACCCGGTAGACTCCCTGTTTTTGGTGTGAGGGAGTGGAGTCAGTACCCAAATGCAGTTGCTGACACCAGTCCTCCATTTGTTTCTTAGAGCCGTTACCTTCCTCTGGTTGAGATGGAGGCAAGGGTTCTACGGCCTTTACAGAATTTTGGTTTATGGTGAACAATTTGGCTAGCGTGGCATACCGGGGCAGGTATACTTCTCTCTCCCCGATATTTATGATGAGGACGGGCACCCTCCCATGGCGTACATCGACCACCCCCCATGCTGTCAAAATGGTGGGCCTACTGTCTGAGTAGACGGGTTCTACCATTGCTTGGTAGTCTCTACCTCTTAGACCAATAGCTGCCCGGCACCAGATCATCATCTCACTTTTCGGGGGCATGGCAATAGGGAACGGGTCACACATTCTCACGCTACCTATCTCACCACCAGATAGTTCCACTTGTTGCCGCTTCATCAGTGCCCAGATCTCTTTTTGGAGCACGCGCTGCTGTCTGGAACTGGCGTTCTTGGCAACCTGCTGTAAAATGAGAATCACCTCTGCAAGACAATTTTCAATCACGTTAGTTCCCAAGGTTATTCTAGGGTGGCTCTCATGACGGTCTATGTCCACAATAATCAGTCCTTGTGCCGCCAGTTCGACTTTACCGACTTTAATGGTCACCTCCTTGAATCCCACCTGCGGTACGGGCTGACCATTGCTGGCGATGATACTCAGGTCGTCATCTGAGTAGCGGGTTATGTCCGAGTCATTCCTGTACCGCTTAAAGAGCACGTACGGGATGGTGGTCACCTGTGACCCAGTGTCCAGTAGGGCACTCATAGGAATGCCATCCAGTACCACAGGCAAAACCGGACGTCCCCCTACGTATTTATCACGCCAGTTCGATGGGCCGGATGATCTTGTGCCTGGGGGTTGGCCCTCTACCCCAGGTTGTGCCCGTTTAAATGACAGTACCTTGCCATGTGTCCGGGTTGATTGCAGCGGCGGCAGATGGGTTGTCCGTCCTCGTTGTATCTGTCGCTGGGTCTTCCTCTGGACGTTGGGATCCTCCTCTGTCGGCACCACGGGACGTCCTCCGGTCCGGATGCCAGCTGGATCTTCCCTGAAGGGGAAACCTGTAAAGACTGCACAGTTCTGGTTAGCGCGGCTACGCTTTTGGTTAACTCTTGGACCTCATGGTGCAGGTCGGTAGCCGGGTTGGTATCCAAAGCCTGCGCACCAGCTCCTACAGACTCTGTAGACAAGGGCGCCGCCTCCTGGTGATAGGTAATAGCAGGGCGCCGGTGGGTTACAGCGCTACCCGGTGCCGGTTCTCTGAGCACCCGGATGGCCCTGTCTTTGAACTTTGCAAAGTCTAAACCAGGGTTCTGCAAGGCCATTGTACGTAACTGGGTTCGGTGGGCGTTGGACAGCAGACCCTCAATGAATTGCTCAGTTAACAGTTCATCTGCATTCCGCACACTGTCAGGGTCTGCCTGTTTAATGGCTCCCAGGGCCTCTTGCAAATTCAAAGCATAGTCTCTTATACTGTCTTGGGCCCGCTGCTTGCACCCATAGAATTTCATTTTGATCTCTGCTGAGGTACGGGTATCAAAAGTGTCCCTCAGACGGGTTAAGATTTCTTTTACAGTCTCCTTGTCCCGGACTGACCAGGACTTTACTTCACGTTGGGCTGCCCCGGTTAGCTGGCCTACCAATATGCTCACCTTTTGTCCCTCTGTCAGGGGGTATACCTTAAACAGGCTGTACAGTGTCTCTTTAAAGTCGCTTAGGGTAAGCGACTCCCCTGAGTACTGGGGCAGCCAGGCCGCTCCGGGGATATAGGGCATTGTAAATGGCATTACCGCGGCAGTGGCCGCGCTGGTGGTAGAGGGTCCCTCCGTATCCGTCATCTTCCTCCCCCCTAGTTAAGTGTGGCCTACCTTCTGTTGCTTCTTCTCCGTAGGCCGCGGCTCCGCAGATGATCGTCAGGGTGGAGGACCTTGCGTCGCGCTCTGGTGACGTCAGCGTCGCTCTCTCTCCCTTCCAGGACCTTGCGCAGCGTCGATGCGTGGGGCGGAGCTTCGGGTCTCGCGCGCTTTCGGCATCCACGCCCCTCTTCTTCCCGCGCGGCGTCCTGAAGATGGCGCCCGATGGCGGGAAAACGACTGCGGAGGGCGGGAAAACAGCTGCGGATGGCGAGAAGCAGCTCCGGATGGCGGGAACCGACCGAAGACGGCGGGAAACGGCTCCGGATGGCGGGAACCGACTGAAGATGGCGGGAGAAGGCTCCAGATGGCGGGGACCTTCACCACAGCAGGTATGACAGTCTTTTGAAGGCACGCAGTACCCGGTGGTTGCGGGCACGAAATCCTGCCGACTACGCCAAAGCTGACTCGCCCCCTGGGCCGAGGGGCACCCGGAACCGGGCTTCTGGGGGTTGTAGTATCCGGGGCGGTGACCCGGTCCCGTGGCTCAGGGTGGTCAGGCCAATGGCGGTATTTTGTGGGTTTTAGGTTAATTGTCCTACGCCACCCGTGGATTGCGGTCAGGGTGTACCGCCGCTGCGAGGCAGTCCGCTGAGGCTGGTGTGGTGTGCGCAGCAAAAGATGGGATAACTCCCCACGGGAGGAGTATGGCCTCAGGGCAGGGAATGTGGATGATGGGAGTGATGGTGCGCGGGCGTCCCAGCACTAGTAGGGCTGGTGCGGCGATGAGCAGGAACAACTCAGAGTCTTTGCAGTGCAGTTCAGGGTCTTTACTGATGATATTAAGGCAGACCCTGCCGGGAGTACAGGCCAGCATAAGGGGCCCGGTCAGTCTGCGAGCAAACAGGAGTTCCCCTGGCCAGGTGGAGTTGTAGGCCTCCCCGTCTATCTGCACTCTTTCTGGCTACCTTGCTGTAAGCGGGTAGAAGTAGCCCATGTCCCTGAGTATACCGTGTGGTGCTCATCCGTATGGCTGGTGACTTGGGGCCTTCTGTTAGCCTCCGCTCCTGGATGGCGGTGCTGGTCCCTTCCTTGTGACTGAGCCTCCGGTCTTCTATGGCCAGAGGACCTGGAATCCCCTGCCGGCTGGTTTCTGTTGCTTGGTGGATATCAGTCCCCACAGCCTCGGACTCCGGTGTCCGGTTATCAGATTCTTCTGCCAGGGCGAGCTATATCTATTCTTAGCTTCCAGCCCCTGGTCTTCTGCTCCTAGCTCCTACAGAGCTCCAGCTGTAACTTTCCCTCTCCAGGCTCTGACTCTCAGACTCTGACTGAACTAATCCCGCCCCAGACCCAGTTTATAAGGGCAGATTCCTCCCCTCCCAGGTCTGGGCGGGAGGTGTTGCATGCTTAGGGCTCCTGACCAGAGAAACCTCCCACTTGCTCTCAGACGTAATATTTCTATTACTGTGGTGACCAGACCCCTGGGGTGCCACATTACTACACCACACCGGAGAGTTGACAGATCCTCTATATACTACACCACACAGGAGAGCTGACAGATCCTCTATATACTACACCACACAGGAGAGCTGATAGATCCCCTATATACTACACCACACAGGAGAGCTGACAGATCCTCTATATACTACACCACACAGGAGAGCTGACAGATCCTCTATATACTACACCACACAGGAGAGCTGACAGATCCTCTATATACTACACCACACAGGAGAGCTGACAGATCCTCTATATACTACACCACACTGGAGAGCTGACAGATCCTCTATATACTACAACGCACTGGAGAGCTGACAGATCCTCTATATACTACACCACACAAGAGTGCTGACATATCCTCTATATACTTCAACACACAGGAGAGCTGACAGATCCTCTATATAAAACTCCACACAGGAGAGCTGACAGAGCCTCTATATACTACACCACACAGGAGAGCTGACAGATCCTCTATATACTACACCACACAGGAGAGCTGACAGATCCTCTATATACTACATCACACAGGAGAGCAGACAGATCCTCTATATACTACACCACACAGGAGAACTGACAGATCCTCTATATACTACACCACACAGGAGAGCTGACAGATCCTCTATATACTACATCACAAAGGAGAGCTGACAGATCCTCTATAAACTACACCACATAGGAGAGCTGACAGATCCTCTATATACTACACCACATAGGAGAGTGACTGATCCTCTAAAGACTACACCACATAGGAGAGCTTACAGATCATCTATATACTACACCACACAGGAGAGCTGACAGATCCTCTATATACTACACGACACAAGAGAGCTGACTGATCCTCTATATACTACACCACACAGGAGAGCTGACAGATCCTCTATATACTTCAACACACAGGAGAGCTGACAGATCCTCTATATACTAAACCACACAGGAGAGCTGACAGATCCTCTATATACTACACCACACAGGAGAGCTGACAGATCCTCTATATACTACACCACACAGGAGAGCTGACAGATCCTCTATATACTACACCACACAGGAGAGCTGACAGATCCTCTATATACTACACCACACAGGAGAGCTGACAGATCCTCTATATACTACACCACACAGGAGAGCTGATAGATCCTGTATATACTCCACCACACGGAACAGCAGACAGATCCTCTATATACTACACCACACAGGACAGCTGACAGATCCTCTATATACTACACCACACAGGAGAGCTGACAGATCCTCTGTATGCTACACAGGAGAGCTGACAGAACCTCTGTATACTACACCACACAAGAGAGCTGACAGATCCTCTATATACTACACCACACAGGAGAGCTGACAGATCCTCTATATACTACACCACACACGAGAGCTGACAGATCCTCTGTATACTACAACACAAAGGAGAGCTGACAGATCCTCTGTATACTACACCACACAGGAGAGCTGACAGATCCTCTGTATACTACACAGGAGAGCGGACAGATCCTCTGTATACTACACAGGAGAACTGATAGATACTCAGTATACTGCACAGGAGAGCTGACAGATCCTCTACATACTACACTACACAGGAGAGCTGACAGATCCTCTATATACTACACCACACAGGAGAGATGATAGATCCTCTATATAATACACCACACAGGAGAGCTGACAGATCCTCTATATACTACACCACACAGGAGAGCTGACAGATCCTCTATATACTACAACACAAAGGAGAGCTGACAGATCCTCCATATACTACACCACACAGGAGAGCTGAAAGATCCTCTATATACTACAACACAAAGGAGAGCTGACAGATCCTCTGTATACTACAACACACTGGAGAGCTGACCGATGCTCTGTATAATACAACACACAGGAAAGCTGACAGATCCTCTGTATACTGCACAGGAGAGCTGACAGATCCTCTGTATACTACACTGGAGAGCTGACAGATCCTCTGCACACTACACCACACAGGAGAGCTGACAGATCCTCTGTATACTACACAGGAGAGCTGACAGATCCTCTATATACTACACCATACAGAACAGCTGACAGATCCTCTATATACTACACCAAATGGAGAGCTGACAGATCCTCTATATACTAAACCAAACAAGACAGCCAACAGATCCTCTATATACTACACCACAAAAGAGAGCTGACAGATCCTCTATATACTACACCACACAGGACAGCTGACAGATCCTCTGTATACAACAACACACAGGAGAGCTGACAGAGCCTCTGTATACTACAACACACAGGAGAGCAGACAGATCCTCTGTATACTACACAGGAGAGCTGACAGATCCTCTATATACTACACCACATAGTAGAACTGACAGATCCTCTATATACTACACCACACAGGAGAGCCGACAGATCCTCTATATACTACACCACACAGGAGAGCTGACAGATCCTCTATATACTACACCACATAGGAGAACTAACAGATCCTCTATGTACTACACCACACAGGAGAGCTGACAGATCTTGTATATAATGCACCACACAGAGGAGGTGACAGATCCTCTATATACTACACCACATAGGAGAAGTAACAGATCCTCTATGTACTACACCACACGGGAGGGCTGACAGATCTTGTATATAATGCACCACACAGAGGAGGTGACAGATCCTCTATATACTACACCACACAGGAGAGCTGACAGATCCTCTATATACTACACCACAAAGGAGAGCCGACAGATCCTCTATATACTACACCACACAGGAGAGCTGACAGATCCTCTCTATACTACACCACACAGGAGAGCTGACAGATCCTCTATATACTACACAACACAGGAGAGCTGACAGATCCTCTCTATACTACACCGCACAGGACAGCTGACAGATCCTCTATATACTACACCACACAGGAGAGCTGACAGATCCTCTGTATACTACAACACACAGGAGAGCAGACAGATCCTCTGTATGCTACACAGGAGAGCTGACAGAACCTCTGTATACTACACCACACAGGAGAGCTGACAGATCCTCTATATACTACACCACACAGGAGAGCTGACAGATCCTCTATGTAATACACCACACAGGAGAGCTGAAAGATCCTCTGTATACTACAACACAAAGGAGAGCTGACAGATCCTCTGTATACTACACCACACAGGAGAGCTGACAGATCCTCTGTATGCTACACAGGAGAGCGGACAGATCCTCTGTATACTACACAGGAGAACTGATAGATACTCAGTATACTACACAGGAGAGCTGACAGATCCTCTACATACTACACCACACAGGAGAGATGATAGATCCTCTATATACTACACCACACAGAACAGCTGACAGATCCTCTATATAATACACCACACAGGAGAGCTGACAGATCCTCTATATACTACACCACACAGGAAAGCCGACAGATCCTCTATATACTACAATACACAGGAGAGCTGACAGATCCTCTGTATACTACAACACAAAGGAGAGCTGACAGATCCTCTATATACTACACCACACAGGAGAGCTGACAGATCCTCTATATACTACACCACACAGGAGAGCTGATAGATCCTCTATATACTACACCACACAGGAGAGCTGATAGATCCTCTATATACTACACCACACAGGAGAGCTGAAACATCCTGTATATACTGCACCACAGAGGAGAGCTGATAGATCCTCTATATATTACACCACACAGGAGAGCCGACAGATCCTCTATATACTACACCACACAGGAGAGCTGACAGGTCCTCTATATACTATACCACACAGGAAAGCTGACAGATCCTCTATATACTACACCACACAGGAGAGCTGACAGATCCTCTATATATTACACCACACAGGAGAGCCGACAGATCCTCTATATACTACACCACACAGGAGAGCTGACAGATCCTCTATATACTACACCACACAGGAGAGCCGACAGATCCTCTATATACTACACCACACAGGAGAGCTGACAGTTCCTCTATATACTACACCACACAGGAGAGCTGACAGATCCTCTATATACTACACCACACAGCAGAGCTGACAGATCCTCTATATACTACACCACATAGGAGAACTGACAGATCCTCTATATATTACACCACAGAGGAGAGCTGACAGAACTTCTATATACTACACCACACAGGGGATCCGACAGATCCTCTATATACTACACCACACAGGAGAGCTGACAGATCCTCTATATACTAAACCACACAGGAGAGCTGACAGATCCTCTATATACTACACCACACAGGAGAGCTGACACATCCTCTATATACTACACCACACAGGAGAGCTGACAGATCCTCTATATACTACACCACATAGGAGAACTGACAGATCCTCTATATACTACACCACACAGGAGAGCTGACAGATCCTCTATATACTACACCACACAGGAGAGCCGACAGATCCTCTATATACTACACCACACAGGAGAGCTGACAGTTCCTCTATATACTACACCACACAGGAGAGCTGACAGATCCTCTATATACTACACCACACAGCAGAGCTGACAGCTCCTCTATATACTACACCACACAGGACAGCTGATAGATCCTCTATATACTCCACCACACGGGAGAGCTAACAGATCCTCTATATACTACACCACACCGGAGAGCTGACAGATGCTCTGTATACTACACCACACTGGAGAGCTGACAGATCCTCTATATACTACACCACACAAGAGAGCTGACAGATCCTCTGTATATTACACCACACAGGGGAGCTGACAGATCCTCTATATACTACACCACACAGAAGAGCTGACAGATCTTCTATATGCTACACCACATAGGAGAGCTGACAGATCCTCTATATACTACACCACACAGGAGAGCTGACAGATCCTCTATGTACTACACCTCACGGGAGAGCTGACAGATCATTCTGTATACTACACCACACAGGAGAGCTGACAGATCCTCTGTATACTACACCACACAGGAGAGCTGACAGATCCTCTATATACTACACCACACAGGAGAGCTGACAGATCCTCTGTATACTACACCACAGAGGGGAGCTGACAGATCCTCTGTATACTGCACCACACAGGAGAGCTGACAGATCTTCTATATGCTACACAACACAGGAGAGCTGACAGATCCTCTATATACTACACCACATAGGAGAACTGACAGATCCTCTATATACTACACCATACCGGAGAGCTGACAGATCCTCTATATACTACACCACACAGGAGAGCCGACAGGTCCTCTATATACTGCACCACACAGGAGAGCTGACAGACCCTCTATATACTGCACCACACAGGAGAGCTGACAGATCCTCTATATACTACACCACACCGGAGATCTGACAGATCCTCTATATACTACACCACACAGGAGAGCTGAGAGATCTTCTATATACTACACCACATAGGAGAGCTGACAGATCCTCTATATACTGCACCACACAGGAGAGCTGACAGATACTCTATATACTACACCACACAGGAGAGCTGACACATCCTCTATATACTACACCACACAGGAGAGCTGACAGATCCTCTATATACTACACCACACAGGAGATCTGACAGATCCTCTATATACTACAACACACAGGAGAGCAGACAGATCCTCTATATACTACACCACACAGGAGAGCTGACATATCCTCTATATACTACACCACACAGGAGAGCTGACAGATCCTCTATATACTACACCAAACAGGAGAACTGACACATCCTCTATATACTACACCACACAGGAGAGCTGACAGATGATCCTCTATATACTACACCACACAGGAGAGCTGACAGATGATCCTCTATATACTACACCACACAGGAGAGCTGACAGATGATCCTCTATATACTACACCACACAGGAGAGCTGACATATCCTCTATATACTACACCACACAGGAGAGCTGACAGATCCTCTATATACTACACCAAACAGGAGAACTGACACATCCTCTATATACTACACCACACAGGAGAGCTGACAGATGATCCTCTATATACTACACCACACAGGAGAGCTGACAGATGATCCTCTATATACTATACCACACAGGAGAGCTGACAGATGATCCTCTATATACTACACCACACAGGAGAGCAGACAGATCCTCTATATACTACACCACACAGGAGAGCTGACAGATCCTCTATATACTACACCACACAGGAGAGCTGACAGATCCTCTATATACTACACCACATAGGAGAGCTGACAGATCCTCTATATACTACACCACAGAGGGGAGCTGACAGATCCTCTGTATACTACACCACAGAGGGGAGCTGACAGATCCTCTGTATACTGCACCACACAGGAGAGCTGACAGATCTTCTATATGCTACACCACACAGGAGAGCTGACAGATCCTCTATATACTACACCACATAGGAGAACTGACAGATCCTCTATATACTACACCACACCGGAGAGCTGACAGATCCTCTATATACTACACCACACAGGAGAGCCGACAGGTCCTCTATATACTGCACCACACAGGAGAGCTGACAGATCCTCTATATACTGCACCACACAGGAGAGCTGACAGATCCTCTATATACTACATCACACCGGAGATCTGACAGATCCTCTATATACTACACCACACAGGAGAGCTGACAGATCTTCTATATACTACACCACATAGGAGAGCT
Source organism: Phyllobates terribilis (assembly GCF_046119375.1). Taxonomy (NCBI): domain Eukaryota; kingdom Metazoa; phylum Chordata; class Amphibia; order Anura; family Dendrobatidae; genus Phyllobates; species Phyllobates terribilis. Next base: position 908,558,368 of record NW_027362762.1, on the reverse strand, counting down.
GACAGATCCTCTATATACTGCACAACACAGGAGAGCTGACAGATCCTCTATATACTACACCACACAGGAGAGCTGACACATCCTCTATATACTACACCACACAGGAGAGCTGACAGATCCTCTATATACTACACCACACAGGAGATCTGACAGATCCTCTATATACTACAACACACAGGAGAGCGGACAGATCGTCTATATACTACACCACAGAGGAGAACTGACAGATCCTCTATATACTACACCACACAGGAGAGCTGACATATCCTCTATATACTACACCACACAGGAGAGCTGACAGATCCTCTATATACTACACCAAACAGGAGAGCTGACACATCCTCTATATACTCCACCACACAGGAGAGCTGACAGATGATCCTCTATATACTACACCACTCAGGAGAGCTGACAGATCCTCTTTATACTACACCAAACAGGAGAGCTGACAGATGATCCTCTATATACTACACCACACAGGAGAGCTGACAGATGATCCTCTATATACTACACCACACAGGAGAGCTGACAGATCCTCTATATACTACACCACACAGGAGAGCTGACAGATCCTCTATATACTACACCACACAGGGGAGCTGACAGATTCTCTACATACTACACCACACAGGAGAGCTGACAGATCCTCTATATACTACACCACACAGGGGAGCTGACAGATTCTCTACATACTACACCACACAGGAGATCAGACAGATCCTCTATATACTACACCACACAGGAGAGCTGACAGATCCTCTATATACTACACTACACAGGAGAGCCGACACATACTCTATATAATACACCACACAGGAGAGCTGACAGATCCTCTATATACTACACCACACAGGAGAGCTGACAGATCCTCTATATACTACACCACACAGAACAGCTGACAGATCCTCTATATGCTACACCACACAGGAGAGCTGACACATCCTCTATATACTACACCACACATGAGAGCTGACAGATCCTCTATATACTACACCACATAGGAGAGCTGACAGATCCTCTATATACTACACCACACAGGAGAGCTGACCGATCTTCTATGTACTACACCACACAGGAGAGCTGACACATCTTGTATATACTGCACCACACAGGAGAGCTGACAGATCTTGTATATACTGCACCACACAGGAGAGCTGACAGATCCTCTATATACTGCACCACACCTGAGAGCTGACAGATCATCTATATACTACACCACACAGGAGAGCTGACAGATCCTCTGTATGCTACACAGGAGAGCAGACAGATCCTCTGTATACTACACAGGAGAACTGATAGATCTTCAGTATACTACACAGGAGAGCTGACAGATCCTCTACATACTACACTACACAGGAGAGCTGACAGATCCTCTGCATACTACACTACACAGGAGAGCTGACAGATCCTCTATATACTACACCACACAGGAGAGATGATAGATCCTCTATATACTACACCACACAGAACAGCTGACAGATCCTCTATATAATATACCACACAGGAGAGCTGACAGATCCTCTATATACTACACCACACAGGAGAGCTGACAGATCCTCTATATACTACAATACACAGGAGAGCTGACAGATCCTCTGTATACTACACCACACAGGAGAGCTGACAGATCCTCTATATACTACACCACACAGGAGAGCTGACAGATCCTCTATATACTACAATACACAGGAGAGCTGACAGATCCTCTGTATACTACACCACACAGGAGAGCTGACAGATCCTCTATATACTACACCACACAGGAGAGCCGACAGATCCTCTATATACTACAATACACAGGAGAGCTGACAGATCCGCTATATACTACACCACACAGGAGAGCTGACAGATCCTCTATATACTACACCACACAGGAGAGCTGATAGATCCTCTATATACTACACCACACAGGAGAGCTGACAGATCCTCTGTATACTGCACCACACAGGAGAGCTGAAACATCCTGTATATACTGCACCACACAGGAGAGCTGACAGATCCTCTATATACTACACCACACAGGAGAGCTGATAGATCCTCTATATACTACACCACACAGGAGAGCTGAAACATCCTGTATATACTGCACCACAGAGGAGAGCTGATAGATCCTCTATATATTACACCACACAGGAGAGCCGACAGATCCTCTATATACTACACCACACAGGAGAGCTGACAGTTCCTCTATATACTACACCACACAGGAGAGCCGACAGATCATCTATATACTACACCACACAGGAGAGGTGAAAGATCCTCTGTATACTACACCACACAGGAGAGCTGACAGATCCTCTATATACTCCAGCACACGGGAGAGCTAACAGATCCTCTATATACTACACCACACCGGAGAGCTGACAGATCCTCTATATACTACACCACACAGGAGAACTGACAGATCCTCTGTATACTACAACACACAGGAGAGCTGACAGATCCTCTGTATACTACAACACACAAGAGAGCTGACAGATCCGCTATATACTACACCACACAGGAGAGCCAACAGATACTCTATATACTACACCACACAGGAGAGGTGAAAGATCCTCTGTATACTACAACACACAGGAGAGCTGACAGATCCTCTGTATGCTACAACACAAAGGAGAGCTGACAGATCCTCTGTATACTACACCACATAGGAGAGCTGACAGATCCTCTGTATACTACAACACACAGGAGAGCTGACAGATCCTCTGTATACTACAACACACAGGAGAGCTGACAGATCCTCTATATACTACACCACAACGGAGAGCTGACAGATCCTCTATATACTACATCACACCGGAGATCTGACAGATCCTCTATATACTACACCACACTGGAGAGCTGACAGATCTTCTATATACTACACCACATAGGAGAGCTGACAGATCCTCTATATACTGCACTACACAGGAGAGCTGACAGATCCTCTATATACTACACCACACAGGAGAGCTGACACATCCTCTATATACTACACCACACAGGAGAGCTGACAGATCCTCTATATACTACACCACACAGGAGATCTGACAGATCCTCTATATACTACAACACACAGGAGAGCGGACAGATCGTCTATATACTACACCACAGAGGAGAACTGACAGATCCTCTATATACTACACCACACAGGAGAGCTGACATATCCTCTATATACTACACCACACAGGAGAGCTGACAGATGCTCTATATACTACACCAAACAGGAGAGCTGACACATTATCTATATACTCCACCACACAGGAGAGCTGACAGATGATCCTCTATATACTACACCACTCAGGAGAGCTGACAGATCCTCTATATACTACACCACACAGGAGAGCTGACAGATCCTCTATATACTACACCACACAGGGGAGCTGACAGATTCTCTACATACTACACCACACAGGAGAGCTGACAGATCCTCTATATACTACACCACACAGGAGAGCTGACAGATCCTCTTTATACTACACCAAACAGGAGAGCTGACAGATGATCCTCTATATACTACACCACACAGGAGAGCTGACAGATGATCCTCTATATACTACACCACACAGGAGAGCTGACAGATCCTCTATATACTACACCACACAGGAGAGCTGACAGATCCTCTATATACTACACCACACAGGGGAGCTGACAGATTCTCTACATACTACACCACACAGGAGAGCTGACAGATCCTCTATATACTACACCACACAGGGGAGCTGACAGATTCTCTACATACTACACCACACAGGAGATCAGACAGATCCTCTATATACTACACCACACAGGTGAGCTGACAGATCCTCTATATACTATACCACACAGGAGAGCTGACATATCCTCTATATACTACACTACACAGGAGAGCCGACACATCCTCTATATAATACACCACACAGGAGAGCTGACAGATCCTCTATATACTACACCACACAGGAGAGCTGACAGATCCTCTATATACTACACCACACAGAACAGCTGACAGATCCTCTATATACTACACCACACAGGAGAGCTGACAGATCCTCTATATGCTACACCACACAGGAGAGCTGACACATCCTCTATATACTACACCACACAGGAGAGCTGACAGATCCTCTATATACTACACCACATAGGAGAGCTGACAGATCCTCTATATACTACACCACACAGGAGAGCTGACCGATCTTCTATGTACTACACCACACAGGAGAGCTGACACATCTTGTATATACTGCACCACACAGGAGAGCTGACAGATCTTGTATATACTGCACCACACAGGAGAGCTGACAGATCCTCTATATACTGCACCACACCTGAGAGCTGACAGATCATCTATATACTACACCACACAGGAGAGCTGACAGATCCTCTGTATGCTACACAGGAGAGCAGACAGATCCTCTGTATACTACACAGGAGAACTGATAGATCTTCAGTATACTACACAGGAGAGCTGACAGATCCTCTACATACTACACTACACAGGAGAGCTGACAGATCCTCTGCATACTACACTACACAGGAGAGCTGACAGATCCTCTATATACTACACCACACAGGAGAGATGATAGATCCTCTATATACTACACCACACAGAACAGCTGACAGAACCTCTATATAATATACCACACAGGAGAGCTGACAGCTCCTCTATATACTACACCACACAGGAGAGCTGACAGATCCTCTATATACTACAATACACAGGAGAGCTGACAGATCCTCTGTATACTACACCACACAGGAGAGCTGACAGATCCTCTATATACTACACCACACAGGAGAGCTGACAGATCCTCTATATACTACAATACACAGGAGAGCTGACAGATCCTCTGTATACTACACCACACAGGAGAGCTGACAGATCCTCTATATACTACACCACACAGGAGAGCCGACAGATCCTCTATATACTACAATACACAGGAGAGCTGACAGATCCGCTATATACTACACCACACAGGAGAGCTGACAGATCCTCTATATACTACACCACACAGGAGAGCTGATAGATCCTCTATATACTACACCACACAGGAGAGCTGACAGATCCTCTGTATACTGCACCACACAGGAGAGCTGAAACATCCTGTATATACTGCACCACACAGGAGAGCTGACAGATCCTCTATATACTACACCACACAGGAGAGCTGATAGATCCTCTATATACTACACCACACAGGAGAGCTGAAACATCCTGTATATACTGCACCACAGAGGAGAGCTGATAGATCCTCTATATATTACACCACACAGGAGAGCCGACAGATCCTCTATATACTACACCACACAGGAGAGCTGACAGGTCCTCTATATACTACACCACACAGGAGAGCCGACAGATCATCTATATACTACACCACACAGGAGAGGTGAAAGATCCTCTGTATACTACACCACACAGGAGAGCTGACAGATCCTCTATATACTACACCACACAGGACAGCTGATAGATCATCTATATACTCCAGCACACGGGAGAGCTAACAGATCCTCTATATACTACACCACACCGGAGAGCTGACAGATCCTCTATATACTACACCACACAGGAGAACTGACAGATCCTCTGTATACTACACCACACTGGAGAGCTGACAGATCCTCTGTATATTACACCACACAGGGGAGCTGACAGATCCTCTGTATACTACACCACACAGAAGAGCTGACAGATCATCTATATGCTACACCACATAGGAGAGCTGACAGATCCTCTATATACTACACCACACAGGAGAGCTGACAGATCCTCTATGTACTACACCTCACGGGAGAGCAGACAGATCCTCTATATACTACACCACACAGGAGAGCTGACAGATCCTCTATATACTACACCCCACAGGAGAGCTGACAGATCCTCTATATACTACATCACACAGGAGAGCTGACAGATCCTCTGTATACCACACCACATAGGAGAGCTGACAGATCCTCTATATACTACACCACACAGGAGAGCTGACAGATCCTCTGTATACTACACCACAGAGGGGAGCTGACAGATCCTCTGTATACTGCACCACACAGGAGAGCTGACAGATCTTCTATATGCTACACCACACAGGAGAGCTGACAGATCCTCTATATACTACACCACACAGGAGAGCTGAGAGATCCTCTGTATACTACAACACACAGGAGAGCTGACAGATCCTCTGTATACTACACCACACAGGAGAGCCGACAGATCCTCTATATTCTACACCACACAGGAGAGGTGAAAGATCCTCTATATACTACAACACACAGGAGAGCGGACAGATCCTCTGTATACTACACCGGAAAGCTGACAGATCCTCGGTATACTACACAGTAGACCTGACAGATCCTCTATATACTACACTACACAGGAGAGGTAACAGATCCTCTATATACTACACCACACAGGAGAGCTGACAGATCCTCTATATACTAAGCCACACAGGAGAGCTGACAGATCCTCTATATACTACACTACACAGGAGAGCCGACAAATCCTCTATATACTACACCACATAGGAGAGCTGACAGATCCTCTGTATACTACAACACACAGGAGAGCTGACAGATCCTCTGAATACTAAAACACACAGGAGAGCTGACAGATCCTCTATATACTACACCACACAGGAGAGCTGACAGATCTTCTATATGCTACAACACACAGGAGAGCTGACAGATCCTCTATATACTACACCACACAGGAGAGCTGACAGATCTTCTATATACTACATCACACAGGAGAGCTGACAGATCCTCTATATACTACACCACACAGGAGAGCCGACAGATCCTCTATATACTACAACACACAAGAGAGCTGACAGATCCTCTATATACTACAACACACAGGAGAGCTGACAGAGCCTCTATATACTACACCACAACGGAGAGCTGACAGATCCTCTATATACTACACCACACAGGAGAGCTGACAGATCCTCTGTATACTACACCACACAGGAGAGCTGACAGATTCTCTATATAGTACGCCACACAAGAGAGCTGACAGATCCTCTGTATACTACACCACACAGGGGAGCTGACAGATCCTCTATATACTACACCACACAGGAGAGCTGACAGATCTTCTATATGCTACACCACACAGGAGAGCTGAAAGATCCTCTATATACTACACCACACAGGAGAGCTGACAGATCCCCTATATACTACACCAAACAGGAGAGCTGACAGATCATCTATATACTACACCACACAGGAGAACTGACAGATCCTCTATATACTACACCACACAGGAGAGCCGACAGATCCTCTATATACTACACCACATAGGAGAGCTGACCGATCCTCTGTATACTACAACACACAGGAGAGCTGACATATCCTCTATATACTACACCACACAAGAGAGCTGACAGATCCTCTGTATACTACACCACACAGGGGAGCTGACAGATCCTCTATATACTACACCACACAGGAGAGCTGACAGATCTTCTATATGCTACACCACACAGGAGAGCTGAAAGATCCTCTATATACTACACCACACAGGAGAGCTGACAGATCCCCTATATACTACACCAAACAGGAGAGCTGACAGATCATCTATATACTACACCACACAGGAGAACTGACAGATCCTCTATATACTACACCACACAGGAGAGCCGACAGATCCTCTATATACTACACCACACAGGAGAGCCGACAGATCCTCTATATACTACACCACATAGGAGAGCTGACCGATCCTCTGTATACTACACCACACAGGAGAGCTGACAGATGTTCTATATGTTACACCACACAGGAGAGCTAACAGATCCTCTATATACTACACCGCACGGGAGAGCAGACAGATCCTCTATATACTACACCACACAGGAGAGCAGACAGATCCTCTATATTCTACACCACACAGGAGAGCCGACAGATCCTCTGTATACTACACCACACAGGAGAGCTGACAGATCCTCTATATACTACACCACACAGGAGAGCTGACAGATCCTCTGTATACTACACCACAGAGGGGAGCTGACAGATCCTCTATATACTACACCACACAGGAGAGCTGACAGATCCTCTATATACTACACCACACAGGAGAGCTGACAGATCCACTATATACTACACCACACAGGAGAGCTGACAGATCCTCTATATACTACACCACACAGGAGAGCCGACAAATCCTCTATATACTACACCACACAGGATAACTGACAGATCCTCTATATACTAAACCACAGAGGAGAGCCGACAGATCCTCTATATACTAAACCACAGAGGAGAGCCGACAGATCCTCTATATACTACACCACACAGGAGAGCTGACAGATCCTCTATATACTACACCACACAGGAGAGCCGACAGATCCTCTATATACTACACCACACAGGAGAGCTGACAGATCCTCTGTATACTACACCACACAGGAGAGCTGACAGATCCTCTGTATACTACACCACAGAGGGGAGCTGACAGATCCTCTATATACTGCACCACACAGGAGAGCTGACAGATGTTCTATATGCTACACCACACAGGAGAGCTGACAGATCCCCTTTATGCAACACCACACAGGAGAGCTTACAGATGCTCTATATACTACACCACACAGGAGAGCTGACTGATCCTCTATATACTACACCACACAGGAAAGCCGACAGATCCTCTATATACTACACCACACAGGAGAGCTGACAGATCCTCTGTTTACTACAACACATAGGAGAGCTGACAGATCCTCTGTATACTACAACACACAGGAGAGCTGACAGATCCTCTGTATACTACAACACACAAGAGAGCTGACAGATCCGCTATATACTACACCACACAGGAGAGCCAACAGATACTCTATATACTACACCACACAGGAGAGGTGAAAGATCCTCTGTATACTACAACACACAGGAGAGCTGACAGATCCTCTGTATGCTACAACACAAAGGAGAGCTGACAGATCCTCTGTATACTACACCACATAGGAGAGCTGACAGATCCTCTGTATACTACAACACACAGGAGAGCTGACAGATCCTCTGTATACTACAACACACAGGAGAGCTGACAGATCCTCTATATACTACACCACAACGGAGAGCTGACAGATCCTCTATATACTACACCACACAGGAGAGCTGACATATCCTGTGTATACTACACCACACAGGAGAGCTGACAGATCCTCTATATACTACACCACACAAGAGAGCTGACAGATCCTCTGTATACTACACCACACAGGGGAGCTGACAGATCCTCTATATACTACACCAAACAGGAGAACTGACACATCCTCTATATACTACACCACACAGGAGAGCTGACAGATGATCCTCTATATACTACACCACACAGGAGAGCTGACAGATGATCCTCTATATACTACACCACACAGGAGAGCTGACAGATGATCCTCTATATACTACACCACACAGGAGAGCTGACATATCCTCTATATACTACACCACACAGGAGAGCTGACAGATCCTCTATATACTACACCAAACAGGAGAACTGACACATCCTCTATATACTACACCACACAGGAGAGCTGACAGATGATCCTCTATATACTACACCACACAGGAGAGCTGACAGATGATCCTCTATATACTACACCACACAGGAGAGCTGACAGATGATCCTCTATATACTACACCACACAGGAGAGCAGACAGATCCTCTATATACTACACCACACAGGAGAGCTGACAGATCCTCTATATACTACACCACACAGGAGAGCTGACAGATCCTCTATATACTACACCACATAGGAGAGCTGACAGATCCTCTATATACTACACCACAGAGGGGAGCTGACAGATCCTCTGTATACTACACCACAGAGGGGAGCTGACAGATCCTCTGTATACTGCACCACACAGGAGAGCTGACAGATCTTCTATATGCTACACCACACAGGAGAGCTGACAGATCCTCTATATACTACACCACATAGGAGAACTGACAGATCCTCTATATACTACACCACACCGGAGAGCTGACAGATCCTCTATATACTACACCACACAGGAGAGCCGACAGGTCCTCTATATACTGCACCACACAGGAGAGCTGACAGATCCTCTATATACTGCACCACACAGGAGAGCTGACAGATCCTCTATATACTACATCACACCGGAGATCTGACAGATCCTCTATATACTACACCACACAGGAGAGCTGACAGATCTTCTATATACTACACCACATAGGAGAGCTGACAGATCCTCTATATACTGCACAACACAGGAGAGCTGACAGATCCTCTATATACTACACCACACAGGAGAGCTGACACATCCTCTATATACTACACCACACAGGAGAGCTGACAGATCCTCTATATACTACACCACACAGGAGATCTGACAGATCCTCTATATACTACAACACACAGGAGAGCGGACAGATCGTCTATATACTACACCACAGAGGAGAACTGACAGATCCTCTATATACTACACCACACAGGAGAGCTGACATATCCTCTATATACTACACCACACAGGAGAGCTGACAGATCCTCTATATACTACACCAAACAGGAGAGCTGACACATCCTCTATATACTCCACCACACAGGAGAGCTGACAGATGATCCTCTATATACTACACCACTCAGGAGAGCTGACAGATCCTCTTTATACTACACCAAACAGGAGAGCTGACAGATGATCCTCTATATACTACACCACACAGGAGAGCTGACAGATGATCCTCTATATACTACACCACACAGGAGAGCTGACAGATCCTCTATATACTACACCACACAGGAGAGCTGACAGATCCTCTATATACTACACCACACAGGGGAGCTGACAGATTCTCTACATACTACACCACACAGGAGAGCTGACAGATCCTCTATATACTACACCACACAGGGGAGCTGACAGATTCTCTACATACTACACCACACAGGAGATCAGACAGATCCTCTATATACTACACCACACAGGAGAGCTGACAGATCCTCTATATACTACACTACACAGGAGAGCCGACACATACTCTATATAATACACCACACAGGAGAGCTGACAGATCCTCTATATACTACACCACACAGGAGAGCTGACAGATCCTCTATATACTACACCACACAGAACAGCTGACAGATCCTCTATATGCTACACCACACAGGAGAGCTGACACATCCTCTATATACTACACCACACATGAGAGCTGACAGATCCTCTATATACTACACCACATAGGAGAGCTGACAGATCCTCTATATACTACACCACACAGGAGAGCTGACCGATCTTCTATGTACTACACCACACAGGAGAGCTGACACATCTTGTATATACTGCACCACACAGGAGAGCTGACAGATCTTGTATATACTGCACCACACAGGAGAGCTGACAGATCCTCTATATACTGCACCACACCTGAGAGCTGACAGATCATCTATATACTACACCACACAGGAGAGCTGACAGATCCTCTGTATGCTACACAGGAGAGCAGACAGATCCTCTGTATACTACACAGGAGAACTGATAGATCTTCAGTATACTACACAGGAGAGCTGACAGATCCTCTACATACTACACTACACAGGAGAGCTGACAGATCCTCTGCATACTACACTACACAGGAGAGCTGACAGATCCTCTATATACTACACCACACAGGAGAGATGATAGATCCTCTATATACTACACCACACAGAACAGCTGACAGATCCTCTATATAATATACCACACAGGAGAGCTGACAGATCCTCTATATACTACACCACACAGGAGAGCTGACAGATCCTCTATATACTACAATACACAGGAGAGCTGACAGATCCTCTGTATACTACACCACACAGGAGAGCTGACAGATCCTCTATATACTACACCACACAGGAGAGCTGACAGATCCTCTATATACTACAATACACAGGAGAGCTGACAGATCCTCTGTATACTACACCACACAGGAGAGCTGACAGATCCTCTATATACTACACCACACAGGAGAGCCGACAGATCCTCTATATACTACAATACACAGGAGAGCTGACAGATCCGCTATATACTACACCACACAGGAGAGCTGACAGATCCTCTATATACTACACCACACAGGAGAGCTGATAGATCCTCTATATACTACACCACACAGGAGAGCTGACAGATCCTCTGTATACTGCACCACACAGGAGAGCTGAAACATCCTGTATATACTGCACCACACAGGAGAGCTGACAGATCCTCTATATACTACACCACACAGGAGAGCTGATAGATCCTCTATATACTACACCACACAGGAGAGCTGAAACATCCTGTATATACTGCACCACAGAGGAGAGCTGATAGATCCTCTATATATTACACCACACAGGAGAGCCGACAGATCCTCTATATACTACACCACACAGGAGAGCTGACAGTTCCTCTATATACTACACCACACAGGAGAGCCGACAGATCATCTATATACTACACCACACAGGAGAGGTGAAAGATCCTCTGTATACTACACCACACAGGAGAGCTGACAGATCCTCTATATACTCCAGCACACGGGAGAGCTAACAGATCCTCTATATACTACACCACACCGGAGAGCTGACAGATCCTCTATATACTACACCACACAGGAGAACTGACAGATCCTCTGTATACTACAACACACAGGAGAGCTGACAGATCCTCTGTATACTACAACACACAAGAGAGCTGACAGATCCGCTATATACTACACCACACAGGAGAGCCAACAGATACTCTATATACTACACCACACAGGAGAGGTGAAAGATCCTCTGTATACTACAACACACAGGAGAGCTGACAGATCCTCTGTATGCTACAACACAAAGGAGAGCTGACAGATCCTCTGTATACTACACCACATAGGAGAGCTGACAGATCCTCTGTATACTACAACACACAGGAGAGCTGACAGATCCTCTGTATACTACAACACACAGGAGAGCTGACAGATCCTCTATATACTACACCACAACGGAGAGCTGACAGATCCTCTATATACTACATCACACCGGAGATCTGACAGATCCTCTATATACTACACCACACTGGAGAGCTGACAGATCTTCTATATACTACACCACATAGGAGAGCTGACAGATCCTCTATATACTGCACTACACAGGAGAGCTGACAGATCCTCTATATACTACACCACACAGGAGAGCTGACACATCCTCTATATACTACACCACACAGGAGAGCTGACAGATCCTCTATATACTACACCACACAGGAGATCTGACAGATCCTCTATATACTACAACACACAGGAGAGCGGACAGATCGTCTATATACTACACCACAGAGGAGAACTGACAGATCCTCTATATACTACACCACACAGGAGAGCTGACATATCCTCTATATACTACACCACACAGGAGAGCTGACAGATGCTCTATATACTACACCAAACAGGAGAGCTGACACATTATCTATATACTCCACCACACAGGAGAGCTGACAGATGATCCTCTATATACTACACCACTCAGGAGAGCTGACAGATCCTCTATATACTACACCACACAGGAGAGCTGACAGATCCTCTATATACTACACCACACAGGGGAGCTGACAGATTCTCTACATACTACACCACACAGGAGAGCTGACAGATCCTCTATATACTACACCACACAGGAGAGCTGACAGATCCTCTTTATACTACACCAAACAGGAGAGCTGACAGATGATCCTCTATATACTACACCACACAGGAGAGCTGACAGATGATCCTCTATATACTACACCACACAGGAGAGCTGACAGATCCTCTATATACTACACCACACAGGAGAGCTGACAGATCCTCTATATACTACACCACACAGGGGAGCTGACAGATTCTCTACATACTACACCACACAGGAGAGCTGACAGATCCTCTATATACTACACCACACAGGGGAGCTGACAGATTCTCTACATACTACACCACACAGGAGATCAGACAGATCCTCTATATACTACACCACACAGGTGAGCTGACAGATCCTCTATATACTATACCACACAGGAGAGCTGACATATCCTCTATATACTACACTACACAGGAGAGCCGACACATCCTCTATATAATACACCACACAGGAGAGCTGACAGATCCTCTATATACTACACCACACAGGAGAGCTGACAGATCCTCTATATACTACACCACACAGAACAGCTGACAGATCCTCTATATACTACACCACACAGGAGAGCTGACAGATCCTCTATATGCTACACCACACAGGAGAGCTGACACATCCTCTATATACTACACCACACAGGAGAGCTGACAGATCCTCTATATACTACACCACATAGGAGAGCTGACAGATCCTCTATATACTACACCACACAGGAGAGCTGACCGATCTTCTATGTACTACACCACACAGGAGAGCTGACACATCTTGTATATACTGCACCACACAGGAGAGCTGACAGATCTTGTATATACTGCACCACACAGGAGAGCTGACAGATCCTCTATATACTGCACCACACCTGAGAGCTGACAGATCATCTATATACTACACCACACAGGAGAGCTGACAGATCCTCTGTATGCTACATAGGAGAGCAGACAGATCCTCTGTATACTACACAGGAGAACTGATAGATCTTCAGTATACTACACAGGAGAGCTGACAGATCCTCTACATACTACACTACACAGGAGAGCTGACAGATCCTCTGCATACTACACTACACAGGAGAGCTGACAGATCCTCTATATACTACACCACACAGGAGAGATGATAGATCCTCTATATACTACACCACACAGAACAGCTGACAGAACCTCTATATAATATACCACACAGGAGAGCTGACAGATCCTCTATATACTACACCACACAGGAGAGCTGACAGATCCTCTATATACTACAATACACAGGAGAGCTGACAGATCCTCTGTATACTACACCACACAGGAGAGCTGACAGATCCTCTATATACTACACCACACAGGAGAGCTGACAGATCCTCTATATACTACAATACACAGGAGAGCTGACAGATCCTCTGTATACTACACCACACAGGAGAGCTGACAGATCCTCTATATACTACACCACACAGGAGAGCCGACAGATCCTCTATATACTACAATACACAGGAGAGCTGACAGATCCGCTATATACTACACCACACAGGAGAGCTGACAGATCCTCTATATACTACACCACACAGGAGAGCTGATAGATCCTCTATATACTACACCACACAGGAGAGCTGACAGATCCTCTGTATACTGCACCACACAGGAGAGCTGAAACATCCTGTATATACTGCACCACACAGGAGAGCTGACAGATCCTCTATATACTACACCACACAGGAGAGCTGATAGATCCTCTATATACTACACCACACAGGAGAGCTGAAACATCCTGTATATACTGCACCACAGAGGAGAGCTGATAGATCCTCTATATATTACACCACACAGGAGAGCCGACAGATCCTCTATATACTACACCACACAGGAGAGCTGACAGGTCCTCTATATACTACACCACACAGGAGAGCCGACAGATCATCTATATACTACACCACACAGGAGAGGTGAAAGATCCTCTGTATACTACACCACACAGGAGAGCTGACAGATCCTCTATATACTACACCACACAGGACAGCTGATAGATCATCTATATACTCCAGCACACGGGAGAGCTAACAGATCCTCTATATACTACACCACACCGGAGAGCTGACAGATCCTCTATATACTACACCACACAGGAGAACTGACAGATCCTCTGTATACTACACCACACTGGAGAGCTGACAGATCCTCTGTATATTACACCACACAGGGGAGCTGACAGATCCTCTGTATACTACACCACACAGAAGAGCTGACAGATCATCTATATGCTACACCACATAGGAGAGCTGACAGATCCTCTATATACTACACCACACAGGAGAGCTGACAGATCCTCTATGTACTACACCTCACGGGAGAGCAGACAGATCCTCTATATACTACACCACACAGGAGAGCTGACAGATCCTCTATATACTACACCCCACAGGAGAGCTGACAGATCCTCTATATACTACATCACACAGGAGAGCTGACAGATCCTCTGTATACCACACCACATAGGAGAGCTGACAGATCCTCTATATACTACACCACACAGGAGAGCTGACAGATCCTCTGTATACTACACCACAGAGGGGAGCTGACAGATCCTCTGTATACTGCACCACACAGGAGAGCTGACAGATCTTCTATATGCTACACCACACAGGAGAGCTGACAGATCCTCTATATACTACACCACACAGGAGAGCTGAGAGATCCTCTGTATACTACAACACACAGGAGAGCTGACAGATCCTCTGTATACTACACCACACAGGAGAGCCGACAGATCCTCTATATTCTACACCACACAGGAGAGGTGAAAGATCCTCTATATACTACAACACACAGGAGAGCGGACAGATCCTCTGTATACTACACCGGAAAGCTGACAGATCCTCGGTATACTACACAGTAGACCTGACAGATCCTCTATATACTACACTACACAGGAGAGGTAACAGATCCTCTATATACTACACCACACAGGAGAGCTGACAGATCCTCTATATACTAAGCCACACAGGAGAGCTGACAGATCCTCTATATACTACACTACACAGGAGAGCCGACAAATCCTCTATATACTACACCACATAGGAGAGCTGACAGATCCTCTGTATACTACAACACACAGGAGAGCTGACAGATCCTCTGAATACTAAAACACACAGGAGAGCTGACAGATCCTCTATATACTACACCACACAGGAGAGCTGACAGATCTTCTATATGCTACAACACACAGGAGAGCTGACAGATCCTCTATATACTACACCACACAGGAGAGCTGACAGATCTTCTATATACTACATCACACAGGAGAGCTGACAGATCCTCTATATACTACACCACACAGGAGAGCCGACAGATCCTCTATATACTACAACACACAAGAGAGCTGACAGATCCTCTATATACTACAACACACAGGAGAGCTGACAGAGCCTCTATATACTACACCACAACGGAGAGCTGACAGATCCTCTATATACTACACCACACAGGAGAGCTGACAGATCCTCTGTATACTACACCACACAGGAGAGCTGACAGATTCTCTATATAGTACGCCACACAAGAGAGCTGACAGATCCTCTGTATACTACACCACACAGGGGAGCTGACAGATCCTCTATATACTACACCACACAGGAGAGCTGACAGATCTTCTATATGCTACACCACACAGGAGAGCTGAAAGATCCTCTATATACTACACCACACAGGAGAGCTGACAGATCCCCTATATACTACACCAAACAGGAGAGCTGACAGATCATCTATATACTACACCACACAGGAGAACTGACAGATCCTCTATATACTACACCACACAGGAGAGCCGACAGATCCTCTATATACTACACCACATAGGAGAGCTGACCGATCCTCTGTATACTACAACACACAGGAGAGCTGACATATCCTCTATATACTACACCACACAAGAGAGCTGACAGATCCTCTGTATACTACACCACACAGGGGAGCTGACAGATCCTCTATATACTACACCACACAGGAGAGCTGACAGATCTTCTATATGCTACACCACACAGGAGAGCTGAAAGATCCTCTATATACTACACCACACAGGAGAGCTGACAGATCCCCTATATACTACACCAAACAGGAGAGCTGACAGATCATCTATATACTACACCACACAGGAGAACTGACAGATCCTCTATATACTACACCACACAGGAGAGCCGACAGATCCTCTATATACTACACCACACAGGAGAGCCGACAGATCCTCTATATACTACACCACATAGGAGAGCTGACCGATCCTCTGTATACTACACCACACAGGAGAGCTGACAGATGTTCTATATGTTACACCACACAGGAGAGCTAACAGATCCTCTATATACTACACCGCACGGGAGAGCAGACAGATCCTCTATATACTACACCACACAGGAGAGCAGACAGATCCTCTATATTCTACACCACACAGGAGAGCCGACAGATCCTCTGTATACTACACCACACAGGAGAGCTGACAGATCCTCTATATACTACACCACACAGGAGAGCTGACAGATCCTCTGTATACTACACCACAGAGGGGAGCTGACAGATCCTCTATATACTACACCACACAGGAGAGCTGACAGATCCTCTATATACTACACCACACAGGAGAGCTGACAGATCCACTATATACTACACCACACAGGAGAGCTGACAGATCCTCTATATACTACACCACACAGGAGAGCCGACAAATCCTCTATATACTACACCACACAGGATAACTGACAGATCCTCTATATACTAAACCACAGAGGAGAGCCGACAGATCCTCTATATACTAAACCACAGAGGAGAGCCGACAGATCCTCTATATACTACACCACACAGGAGAGCTGACAGATCCTCTATATACTACACCACACAGGAGAGCCGACAGATCCTCTATATACTACACCACACAGGAGAGCTGACAGATCCTCTGTATACTACACCACACAGGAGAGCTGACAGATCCTCTGTATACTACACCACAGAGGGGAGCTGACAGATCCTCTATATACTGCACCACACAGGAGAGCTGACAGATGTTCTATATGCTACACCACACAGGAGAGCTGACAGATCCCCTTTATGCAACACCACACAGGAGAGCTTACAGATGCTCTATATACTACACCACACAGGAGAGCTGACTGATCCTCTATATACTACACCACACAGGAAAGCCGACAGATCCTCTATATACTACACCACACAGGAGAGCTGACAGATCCTCTGTTTACTACAACACATAGGAGAGCTGACAGATCCTCTGTATACTACAACACACAGGAGAGCTGACAGATCCTCTGTATACTACAACACACAAGAGAGCTGACAGATCCGCTATATACTACACCACACAGGAGAGCCAACAGATACTCTATATACTACACCACACAGGAGAGGTGAAAGATCCTCTGTATACTACAACACACAGGAGAGCTGACAGATCCTCTGTATGCTACAACACAAAGGAGAGCTGACAGATCCTCTGTATACTACACCACATAGGAGAGCTGACAGATCCTCTGTATACTACAACACACAGGAGAGCTGACAGATCCTCTGTATACTACAACACACAGGAGAGCTGACAGATCCTCTATATACTACACCACAACGGAGAGCTGACAGATCCTCTATATACTACACCACACAGGAGAGCTGACATATCCTGTGTATACTACACCACACAGGAGAGCTGACAGATCCTCTATATACTACACCACACAAGAGAGCTGACAGATCCTCTGTATACTACACCACACAGGGGAGATGACAGATCCTCTATATACTACACCACACAGGAGAGCTGACAGATCTTCTATATGCTACACCACACAGGAGAGCTGAGAGATCCTCTATATACTACACCACACAGGAGAGCTGACAGATCCCCTATATACTACACCAAACAGGAGAGCTGACAGATCATCTATATACTACACCACACAGGAGAACTGACAGATCCTCTATATACTACACCACACAGAAGAGCTGATAGATCCTCTATATACTACACCGCACGGAAGAGCAGACAGATCCTCTATATACTACACCACACAGGAGAGCTGACACATCCTCTGTATACTACACCACACAGGAAAGCTGAGAGATCCTCTATATACTACACCACATAGATGAGCTGACAGATCCTCTGTATACTACACCACAGAGGAGAGCTGACAGATCCTCTATATACTGCACCACACAGGAGAGCTGACAGATCTTCTATATGCTACACCACACCGGAGAGCTGACAGATCCGTTATATACTACACCACACAGGAGAGCTAACAGATCCTCTATATACTACACCACACAGGAGAGCCGACAGATCCTCTATATACTACTACACACAGGAGAACTGACAGATCCTCTGTATACTACAACACACAGGAGAGCTGACAGATCCTCTGTATACTACAACACACAAGAGAGCAGACAGATCCTCTATATACTACACCACATAGGAGAGCCGACAGATCCTCTATATACTACACCACACAGGAGAGGTGAAAGATCCTCTGTATACTATAACACACAGGAGAGCTGACAGATCCTCTGTATGCTACAACACAAAGGAGAGCTTACAGATCCTCTGTATACTACACTACACAGGAGAGCGGACAGATCCTCTGTATACTACACAGGAGAGCTGACAGATCCTCGGTATACTACACAGTAGAGCTGACAGATCCTCTATATACTACACCACACTGGAGAGCTGACAGATCCTCTATATACTACACCACACAGGAGAGCAGACAGATCCCCTATATACTACACCACACAGCAGAGCTGACAGATCCTCTATATACTAAACCACACTGGATAGCTGACAGATCCTCTATATACTACACCACACAGGAGAGCCGACAGATCCTCTATATACTACACCACATAGGAGAGCTGACTGATCCTCTGTATACTACAACACACAGGAGAGCTGAGAGATCCTCTGTATACTACAACACACAGGAGAACTGACAGATCCTCTGTATACTACACTACACAGGAGAGCGGACAGATCCTCTGTATACTACACAGGAGAGCTGACAGATCTTCTATATACTACACCACACAGGGGAGCCAACAGATCCTCTGTATACTACACCACACAGGAGAGCTGACAGATCCTCTATATACTACACCACACAGGAGAGCTGACAGATCCTCTATATACTACACCACACAGGAGAGCCACATATCCTCTATATACTACACCACACAGGAGAGCTGACAGATCTTCTATATACTACACCACACAGGAGAACTGACAGATCCTCTATGTAATCCACCACACGGGAGGGCTGACAGATCTTCTATATACTACACCACACAAGAGACCTGACAGATTCTCTATATACTACACCACATAGGAGAACTGACAGATCCTCTATGTAATCCACCACACGGGATTGCTGACAGATCTTCTATATACTCCACCACAGAGGAGAGCTGACAGATCCTCTATATTCTACACCACACAGGAGAGCTGACAGATCCTCTATATACTACACCATACAGGAGAGCCGACAGATCCTCTATATACTACACCACACAGGAGAGCTGACAGATCCTCTATATACTACACCACACAGGAGAGCAGACAGATCCTCTATATACTACACCACACAGGAGAGCCGACAGATCCTCTGTTTACTACACCACACAGGACAGGTGACAGATACTCTATATACTACACCACACAGGAGAGCTAACAGATCCTCTATATACTACACCACACAGGAGAGCTGACAGATCCTCTGTATACTACACCACACAGGAGAGCTGACAGATCCTCTGTATACTTCACCACACAGGAGAGCTGACAGATCCTCTATATACTACACCACACAGGAGAGCGAACAGATCCTCTATATACTACACCACACAGGAGAGCTGACAGATCCTCTATATACTACACCACACAGGAGAGCTGACAGATCCTCTATATACTACACCACACAGGAGAGGTGAATGATCCTCTGTATACTACAACACGCAGGAGAGGTGACAGATCCTCTGTATGCTACAACACAAAGGAGAGCTGGCAGATCCTCTGTATACTACACAGTAGAGCTGACAGATCCTCTATATACTACACTACACAGGAGAGCTGACAGATCCTCTATATACTACACCACACAGGGAGCTGACAGAACCTCTATATACTAAACCACACAGGAGAGCTGACAGATCCTCTATATACTACACCACACAGGAGAGCCGACAGATCCTCTATATACTACACCACATAGGAGAGCTGACCGATCCTCTGTTTACTACAACACACAGGAGAGCTGACAGATCTTCTGTATACTACACCACACAGGAGAGCTGACAGATCCTCTATATACTACACCACACAAGAGAGCTGACAGATCCTCTGTATACTACACCACACAGGGGAGCTGACAGATCCTCTATATACTACACCACAAAGGAGAGCTGACAGATGTTCTATATGCTACACCACACAGGAGAGCTAACAGATCCTCTATATACTACACCGCACGGGAGAGCAGACAGATCCTCTATATACTACACCACACAGGAGAGCAGACAGATCCTCTATATTCTACACCACACAGGAGAGCCGACAGATCCTCTGTATACTACACCACACAGGAGAGCTGACAGATCCGCTATATACTACACCACACAGGAGAGCTGACAGATCCTCTGTATACTACACCACAGAGGGGAGCTGACAGATCCTCTATATCCTACACCACACAGGAGATCTGACAGATCCTCTATATACTACACCACACAGGAGAGCTGACAGATCCTCTATATACTACACCATACAGGAGAGCCGACAGATCCTCTATATACTACACCACACAGGAGAACTGACAGATCCTCTATATACTAAACCACAGAGGAGAGCCGACAGATCCTCTATATACTAAACCACAGAGGAGAGCCGACAGATCCTCTATATACTACACCACACAGGAGAGCTGACAGATCCTCCATATACTACACCACACAGGAGAGCCGACAGATCCTCTATATTCTACACCACACAGGAGAGCTGACAGATCCTCTGTATACTACACCACAGAGGGGAGCTGACAGATCCTCTATATACTGCACCACACAGGAGAGCTGACAGATCTTCTATATGCTACACCACACAGGAGAGCTGACAGATCCCCTATATGCAACACCACGCAGGAGAGCTGACAGATCCTCTATATACTACACCACACAGGAGAGCTGACAGATCCTCTATATACTACACCACACAGGAAAGCCGACAGATCCTCTATATACTACACCACACAGGAGAGCTGACAGATCCTCTGTATACTACAACACATAGGAGAGCTGACAGATCCTTTGTATACTACAACACACAGGAGAGCTGACAGATCCTCTGTATACTACAACACACAAGAGAGCTGACAGATCCGCTATATACTACACCACACAGGAGAGCCAACAGATACTCTATATACTACACCACACAGGAGAGGTGAAAGATCCTCTGTATACTACAACACACAGGAGAACTGACAGATCCTCTGTATGCTACAACACAAAGGAGAGCTGACAGATCCTCTGTATACTACACAGGAGAGCGGACAGATCCTCTATATACTACACTACACAGGAGAGCTGACAGATCCTCTATATACTACACCACACAGGAGAGCTGACAGATCCTCTATATACTAAACCACACAGGAGAGCTGACAGATCCTCTATATACTACACCACACAGGAGAGCCGACAGATCCTCTATATACTACACCACATAGGAGAGCTGACAGATCCTCTGTATACTACAACACACAGGAGAGCTGACAGATCCTCTATATACTTCACCACACCGGAGAGCTGACAGATCCTCTATATACGACACCAGACAGGAGAGCTGACAGATCCTCTGTATACCACACCACACAGGAGAGCTGAGAGA
Source organism: Phyllobates terribilis (assembly GCF_046119375.1). Classification (NCBI taxonomy): domain Eukaryota; kingdom Metazoa; phylum Chordata; class Amphibia; order Anura; family Dendrobatidae; genus Phyllobates; species Phyllobates terribilis. The sequence goes on along the minus strand of NW_027362762.1, from coordinate 908,534,846 downwards.
TCCTCTATATACTACACCACACAAGAGAGCTGACAGATCCTCTGTATACTACACCACACAGGGGAGCTGACAGATCCTCTATATACTACACCACACAGGAGAGCTGACAGATCCTCTATATACTACACCAAACAGGAGAGCTGACAGATCATCTATATACTACACCACACAGGAGAACTGACAGATCCTCTATATACTACACCACACAGAAGAGCTGATAGATCCTCTATATACTACACCGCACGGAAGAGCAGACAGATCCTCTATATACTACACCACACAGGAGAGCTGACAGATCCTCTGTATACTACACCACACAGGAAAGCTGACAGATCCTCTATATACTACACCACATAGATGAGCTGACAGATCCTCTGTATACTACACCACAGAGGAGAGCTGACAGATCCTCTATATACTGCACCACACAGGAGAGCTGACAGATCTTCTATATGCTACACCACACCGGAGAGCTGACAGATCCTCTATATACTACACCACACAGGAGAGCTAACAGATCCTCTATATACTACACCACACAGGAGAGCCGACAGATCATCTATATACTACAACACACAGGAGAGCTGACAGATCCTCTGTATACTACAACACACAGGAGAGCTGACAGATCCTCTGTATACTACAACACACAAGAGAGCTGACAGATCCTCTATATACTACACCACACAGGAGAGCCGACAGATCCTCTGTATACTATAACACACAGTAGAGGTGACAGATCCTCTGTATGCTACAACACAAAGGAGAACTGACAGATCCTCTGTATATTACACTACACAGGAGAGCGGACAGATCCTCTGTATACTACACAGGAGAGCTGACAGATCCTCGGTATACTACACAGTAGAGCTGACAGATCCTCTATATACTACACCACACTGGAGAGCTGACAGATCCTCTATATACTACACCACACAGGAGAGCAGACAGATCCCCTATATACTACACCACACAGGAGAGCTGACAGATCCTCTATATACTAAACCACACAGGAGAGCTGACAGATCCTCTATATACTACACCACACAGGAGAGCCGACAGATCCTCTATATACTACACCACATAGGAGAGCTGACTGATCCTCTGTATACTACAACACACAGGAAAGCTGAGAGATCCTCTGTATACTACAACACACAGGAGAACTGACAGATCCTCTGTATACTACACTACACAGGAGAGCGGACAGATCCTCTGTATACTACACAGGAGAGCTGACAGATCCTCTATATACTACAACACAGAAGAGAGCTGACAGATCCTCTATATGCTACACCACACAGGAGAACCGACAGATCCTCTATACACTACACCACATAGGAGAACTGACAGATCCTCTATGTTCTCCACCACACAGGAGAGCTGACATTTCCTGTATATATTGCACCACACAGGAGAGCTGACAGATCCTCTATATACTATACCACACAGGAGAGCTGACAGATCCTCTATGTACTACAACACACTGCAGAGCTGATAGATCCTCTATATACTACACCACACAAGAGAGCTGACAGATACTCTATATACTACACCACACAGAAGAGCTGATAGATCCTCTATATACTACACCACACAGGAGAGCTGACAGACCCTCTATATACTACACCACACAGGAGAGCTGATAGATCCTCTATATACTACACCGCACAAGAGAGCTGACAGATACTCTATATACTACACCACACAGGAGAGCTGACAAATCCTCTATATACTACACCACATAGGAGAACTGACAGATCCTCTATGTACTACACCACACAGGAGAGCTGATAGATCCTGCATATATTGCACCACACAGGAGAGCTGACAGATCCTCTATATACTACACCACACAGGAGAGCTGACAGATCCTGCATATATTGCACCACACAAGAGAGCTGACAGATCCTCTATATACTACACCACCCAGGTGAGCTGACAGATCCTGCATGTATTGCACCACACAGGAGAGCTGACAGATCCTCTGTATACTACACCACAGAGGGGAGCTGACAGATCCTCTATATACTACACCACACAGGAGAGCTGACAGATCCTCTATATACTACATCACACAGGAGAGCTGACAGATACTCTATATACTAACCACACAGGAGAGCTGACAGATCTTCTATATGCTACACCACACAGGAGAGCTGACAGATCCTCTATATACTACACCACACAGGAGAGCTTACAGATCCTCTATATACTACATCACACAGGAGAGCTGACAGATCCACTATATACTACACCATACAGGAGAGCCGACAGATCCTCTATATACTACAACACACAAGAGAGCTGACAGATCCTCTATATACTACACCACACAGGAGAGCCGACAGATCCTCTATATACTACACCACACAGGAGAGGTGAAAGATCCTCTGTATACTACAACACACAGGAGAGCTGACAGATCCTCTGTATGCTACAACACAAAGGAGAGCTGACAGATCCTCTGTATACCACACTACACAGGAGAGCGGACAGATCCTCTGTATACTACACAGGAGAGCTGACAGATCCTCGGTATACTACACAGTAGAGCTGACAGATCCTCTATATACTACACTACACAGGAGAGCTGACAGATCCTCTATATACTACACCACACAGGAGAGCAGACAGATCCTCTATATACTAAACCACACTGGAGAGCTGACAGATCCTCTATATACTACACCACACATGAGAACTGACAGATCCTCTGTATACTACAACACAGAAGAGAGCTGACAGATCCTCTATATACTACACCACACAGGGGAGCTAACAGATCCTCTATATACTACACCACACAGGAGAGCTGACAGATCCTCTATATACTACATCACACAGGAGAGCTGACAGATACTCTATATACTAACCACACAGGAGAGCTGACAGATCTTCTATATGCTACACCACACAGGAGAGCTGACAGATCCTCTATATACTACACCACACAGGAGAGCTGACAGATCCTCTATATACTACACCACACAGGAGAGCTGACAGATCCTCTATATACTACATCACACAGGAGAGCTGACAGATACTCTATATACTAACCACACAGGAGAGCTGACAGATCTTCTATATGCTACACCACACAGGAGAGCTGACAGATCCTCTATATACTACACCACACAGGAGAGCTTACAGATCCTCTATATACTACATCACACAGGAGAGCTGACAGATCCACTATATACTACACCATACAGGAGAGCCGACAGATCCTCTATATACTACAACACACAAGAGAGCTGACAGATCCTCTATATACTACACCACACAGGAGAGCCGACAGATCCTCTATATACTACACCACACAGGAGAGGTGAAAGATCCTCTGTATACTACAACACACAGGAGAGCTGACAGATCCTCTGTATGCTACAACACAAAGGAGAGCTGACAGATCCTCTGTATACCACACTACACAGGAGAGCGGACAGATCCTCTGTATACTACACAGGAGAGCTGACAGATCCTCGGTATACTACACAGTAGAGCTGACAGATCCTCTATATACTACACTACACAGGAGAGCTGACAGATCCTCTATATACTACACCACACAGGAGAGCAGACAGATCCTCTATATACTAAACCACACTGGAGAGCTGACAGATCCTCTATATACTACACCACACATGAGAACTGACAGATCCTCTGTATACTACAACACAGAAGAGAGCTGACAGATCCTCTATATACTACACCACACAGGGGAGCTAACAGATCCTCTATATACTACACCACACAGGAGAGCTGACAGATCCTCTATATACTACACCACACAGGAGAGCTGACAGATCCTCTATATACTACACCACACAGTAGAGCTGACAGATCCTCTATATACTACACCACACAGGAGAGCTGACAGATCCTCTATATACTATACCATACGGGAGAGCCGACAGATCCTCTGTATACTACACCACACAGGAGAGGTGACAGATCCTCTATATACTACACCACACAGGAGAGCTGACAGATCCTCTATATACTACACCACACAGGAGAGCTGACAGATCCTCTGTATACTACACCACACAGGAGAGCTGACAGATCCTCTGTATACTACAACACACAAGAGAGCTGACAGATCCTCTATATACTACACCACACAGGAGAGCGGACAGATCCTCTATATACTACATCACACAGGAGAGCTGACAGATCCTCTATATACTACATCACACAGGAGAGCTGACAGATACTCTATATACTACATCACACAGGAGAGCTGACAGATCCTCTATATACTACACCACACAGGAGAGCGGACAGATCCTCTATATACTACATCACACAGGAGAGCTGACAGATCCTCTATATACTACACCACACAGGAGAGCTGACAGATCCTCTATATACTACATCACACAGGAGAGCTGACAGATACTCTATATACTACACCACACAGGAGAGCTTACAGATCTTCTATATGCTACACCACACAGGAGAGCTGACAGATCCTCTATATACTACACCACACAGGAGAGCTGACAGATCCTCTATATACTACATCATACAGGAGAGATGAAAGATCCTCTATATACTACACCACACAGGAGAGCCGACAGATCCTCTATATACTACAACACACAAGAGAGCTGACAGATCCTCTATATACTACACCACACAGGAGAGCCGACAGATCCTCTATATACTACACCACACAGGAGAGGTGAAAGATCCTCTGTATACTACAACACACAGGAGAGCTGACAGATCCTCTGTATGCTACAACACAAAGGAGAGCTGACAGATCCTCTGTATACCACACTACACAGGAGAGCGGACAGATCCTCTGTATACTACACAGGAGAGGTGACAGATCCTCGGTATACTACACAGTAGAGCTGACAGATCCTCTATATACTACACTACACAGGAGAGCTGACAGATCCTCTATATACTACACCACACAGGAGAGCTGACAGATCCTCTATATGCTAAACCACACTGGAGAGCTGACAGATCCTCTATATACTACACCACACATGAGAACTGACAGATCCTCTGTATACTACAACACAGAAGAGAGCTGACAGATCCTCTATATACTACACCACACAGCAGAGCTGATAGATCCTCTATATATTACACCACACAGGAGAGCTGACAGATCTTCTATATACTACACCAGACAGGGGAGCTAACAGATCCTCTATATACTACACCACACAGGAGAGCTGACAGATCCTCTATATACTACACCACACAGTAGAGCTGACAGATCCTCTATATACTACACCACACAGGAGAGCTGACAGATCCTCTATATACTACATCATACAGGAGAGATGAAAGATCCTCTATATACTACACCACACAGGAGAGCCGACAGATCTTCTGTATACTACACCACACAGGAGAGGTGACAGATCCTCTATATACTACACCACACAGGAGAGCTGACAGATCCTCTATATACTACACCACACAGGAGAGCTGACAGATCCTCTGTATACTACACCACACAGGAGAGCTGACAGATCCTCTATATACTACATCACACAGGAGAGCAGACAGATCCTCTGTATACTACACAGGAGAGCTGACAGATCCTCGGTATACTACACAGTAGAGCTGACAGATCCTCTATATACTACACTACACAGGAGAGCTGACAGATCCTCTATATACTACACCACACAGGAGAGCTGACAGATCCTCTATATGCTAAACCACAATGGAGAGCTGACAGATCCTCTATATACTACACCACACATGAGAACTGACAGATCCTCTATATACTACACCACACATGAGAACTGACAGATCCTCTGTATACTACAACACAGAAGAGAGCTGACAGATCCTCTATATACTACACCACACAGCAGAGCTGATAGATCCTCTATATATTACACCACACAGGAGAGCTGACAGATCTTCTATATACTACACCAGACAGGGGAGCTAACAGATCCTCTATATACTACACCACACAGGAGAGCTGACAGATCCTCTATATACTACACCACACAGTAGAGCTGACAGATCCTCTATATACTACAGCACACAGGAGAGCTGACAGATCCTCTATATACTACACCATACAGGAGAACCGACAGATCCTCTGTATACTACACCACACAGGAGAGGTGACAGATCCTCTATATACTACACCACACAGGAGAGCTGACAGATCCTCTATATACTACACCACACAGGAGAGCTGACAGATCCTCTGTATACTACACCACACAGGAGAGCTGACAGATCCTCTGTATACTACACCACACAAGAGAGCTGACAGATCCTCTATATACTACACCACACAGGAGAGCGGACAGATCCTCTATATACTACACCACACAGGAGAGCTGACAGATCCTCTATATACTACACCACACAGGAGAGCTGACAGATCCTCTATATACTACACCACACAGGAGAGGTGAAAGATCCTCTGTATACTACACCACAGAGGGGAGCTGACAGATCCTCTATATACTGCACCACACAGGAGAGCTGACAGATCTTCTATATGCTACACCACACAGGAGAGCTGAAAGATCCTCTGTATACTACACAGGAGAGCGGAAAAATGCTCTGTATACTACACAGGAGAGCTGACAGATCCTCGGTATACTACACAGTAGAGTTGACAGATCCTCTATATACTACACTACACAGGAGAGCTGACAGATCCTCTATATACTACACTACACAGGAGAGCTGACAGATCCTCTATATACTACACCACACAGGAGAGCTGACAGAACCTCTATATACTCCACCACACAAGAGAGCTGACAGATACTCTGTATACTACACCACACAGGAGAGCTGACAGATCCTCTATATACTACACCACACAGGAGAGCTGACAGATGTTCTATATGCTACACCACACAGGAGAGCTGACAGATCCTCTATATACTACACCACACAGGGGAGCTGACACATCTTCTATATACTACACCACACAGGAGAGCTGACTGATACTCTATATACTACACCGCACGGGAGAGCAGACAGATCCTCTATATACTACACCACACAGGAGAGCTGACAGATCCTCTGTATACTACACCACACAGGAGAGCTGAATGATCCTCTATATACTACACCACACAGGGGAGCTGACACATCTTCTATATACTACACCACACAGGAGAGCTGACAGATCCTCTATATACAACACCACACAGGAGAGCTGACAGATCCTCTATATACTACACCACACAGGAGAGCTGACAGATCCTCTATATACTACACCACACAGGAGAGCCGACAGATCCTCTATATACTACACCACACAGGAGAGCAGAGAGATCCTCTATATACTACACCACACAGGAGAGCAGACAGATCCTCTATATACTACACCACACAGGATAGCAGACAGATCCTCTATATACTACACCACACAGGAGAGCTGACTGATACTCTGTATACTACACCACACAGGAGAGCTAACAGATCCTCTGTATACTACACCACACAAGAGAGCTGACAGATCCTCTATGTACTACACCACACAGAAGAGCTGACAGATCCTCTATATACTACACCACACAGGAGAGCTGACAGATCCTCTATGTACTACACCACACAGGAGAGCTGACAGATCCGCTATATACTACACCACACAGGAGAGCTGACAGATCCTCTATATACTACACCACACAGGAGAGCTGACAGATCCTCTGTATACTACACCACACAGGAGAGCCGACAGATCCTCTATATACTACACCACAGAGGAGAGCTGACAGATCCTCTATATACTACACCACACAGGAGAGCCGACAGATCCTCTATATACTACACCACACAGGAGAGCTGACAGATCCTCTATATACTACACCACACAGGAGAGCCGACAGATCCTCTATATACTACACCACACAGGAGAGCTGACAGATCCTCTGTATACTACACCACACAGGAGAGCCGACAGATCCTCTATATACTAAACCACAGAGGAGAGCCGACAGATCCTCTATATACTACACCACACAGGAGAGCTGACAGATCCTCTATAAACTACACCACACAGGAGAGCCGACAGATCCTCTATATACTACACCACACAGGAGAGCTGACAGATCCTCTGTATACTACACGACACAGGAGAGCCGACAGATCCTCTATATACTACACCACAGAGGGGAGCTGACAGATCCTCTGTATACTACATCACACAGGAGAGCTGACATTTCCTGTATATATTGCACCACACAGGAGAGCTGACATTTCCTGTATATATTGCACCACACAGGAGAGCTGACAGATCCTCTATATACTACACCACACAGGAGAGCTGACAGATCTTCTATAAACTACACCACATAGGAGAACTGACAGATCCTCTATGTAATCCCCCACACGGGAGGGCTGACAGATCTTCTATATACTACACCACACAAGAGAGCTGACAGATCCTCTATATACTACATCACATAGGAGAACTGACAGATCCTCTATGTAATCCACCACACGGGAGGGCTGACAGATCTTCTATATACTACACCACACAAGAGAGCTGACAGATTCTCTATATACTACACCACATAGGAGAACTGACAGATCCTCTATATACTACACCACACAGGAGAGCTGACAGATCCTCTATATACTACACCACACAGGAGAGCTGACAGATCCTCTATATACTACACTACACAGGAGAGCTGACAGATACTCTATATACTATACCACACAGGAGAACTGACAGATCCTCTATACACCACACCACATAGGAGAACTGACAGATCTTCTATGTACTCCACCACACGGGAGGGCTGACAGATCCTCTATATTCTACAACACACAGGAGAGCTGACAGATCCTCTGTATACTACATCACACAGGAGAGCTGACAGATCCTCTATATACTACACCACACAGGAGAGCTGACATTTCCTGTATATATTGCACCACACAGGAGAGCTGACATTTCCTGTATATATTGCACCACACAGGAGAGCTGACAGATCCTCTATATACTACACCACACAAGAGAGCTGACAGATACTCTATATACTACACCACACAGAAGAGCTGATAGATCCTCTATATACTACACCACACAAGAGAGCTGACAGATACTCTATATACTACACCACACAGGAGAGCTGACAGATCCTCTATATACTACACCACATAGGAGAACTGACAGATCCTCTATGTACTACACCACACAGGAGAGCTGACAGATCCTGCATATATTGCACCACACATGAGAGCTGACAGATCCTCTATATACTACACCACACAGGAGAGCTGACAGATCCTGCATATATTGCACCACACAAGAGAGCTGATAGTCCTCTATATACTACACCACACAGGAGAGCTGACAGATCCTCTATATACTACACCACCCAGGTGAGCTGACAGATCCTACATATATTGCACCACACAGAAGAGCTGACAGATCCTCTGTATACTACACCACAGAGGGCAGCTGACAGATCCTCTATATACTATACCACACAGGAGAGCTGACAGATCCTCTATATACTACACCACACAGGAGAGCCACATATCCTCTATATACTACATCACACAGGAGAGCTGACAGATCCTCTATATACTACACCACACAGGAGAGCTGACAGATCCTCTATATACTACATCACACAGGAGAGCTGACAGATACTCTATATACTACAACACACAGGAGAGCCGACAGATCCTCTATATACTACAACACACAAGAAAGCTGACAGATCCTCTATATACTACACCACACAGGAGAGCCGACAGATCCGCTATATACTACACCACACAGGAGAGGTGAAAGATCCTCTGTATACTACAACACACAGGAGAGCTGACAGATCCTCTGTATGCTACAATACAAAGGAGAGCTGACAGATCCTCTGTATACTACACTACACAGGAGAGCGGACAGATCCTCTGTATACTACACAGGAGAGCTGACAGATCCTCGGTATACTACACAGTAGAGCTGACAGATCCTCTATATACTACACTACACAGGAGAGCTGACAGATCCTCTATATACTACACCACACAGGAGAGCTGACATATCCTCTATATACTAAACCACACTGGAGAGCTGACAGATCCTCTATATACTACACCACACAGGAGAGCTGACAGATCCTCTATATACTAAAGCACACAGGAGAGCTGACAGATCCTCTATATACTACACCACACAGGGGAGCTGACACATCTTCTATATACTACACCACACAGGAGAGCTGACTGATACTCTATATACTACACCGCACGGGAGAGCAGACAGATCCCCTATATACTACACCACACAGGAGAGCTGACAGATCCTCTGTATACTACACCACACAGGAGAGCTGACAGATCCTCTATATACTACACCACACAGGGGAGCTGACACATCTTCTATATACTACACCACACAGGAGAGCTGACAGATCCTCTATATACAACACCACACAGGAGAGCTGACAGATCCTCTATATACTACACCACACAGGAGAGCTGACAGATCCTCTATATACTACACCACACAGGAGAGCTGACAGATGTTCTATATGCTACACCACACAGGAGAGCTGACAGATCCTCTATATACTACACCACACAGGAGAGCTGACAGATCCTCTATATACTACACCACACAGGAAAGCTGACTGATACTCTATATACTACACCACACAGGAGAGCTAACAGATCCTCTATATACTACAACACACAGGAGAGCTGACAGATCCTATATATACTACACCGCACGGGAGAGCAGACAGATCCTCTATATACTACACCACACAGGAGAGCAGACAGATCCTCTATATACTACACCACACAGGAGAGCCGACAGATCCTCTATATACTACACCACACAGGAGAGCTGACTGATACTCTATATACTACACCGCACGGGAGAGCAGACAGATCCTCTATATACTACACCACACAGGAGAGCTGACAGATCCGCTATATACTACACCACACAGGAGAGCAGACAGATCCTCTATATACTACACCACACAGGAGAGCCGACAGATCCTCTATATACTACATCACACAGGAGAACTGACAGATCCTCTATATACTACATCACACAGGAGAGCTGACTGATACTCTGTATACTACACCACACAGGAGAGCTAACAGATCCTCTGTATACTACACCACACAAGAGAGCTGACAGATCCTCTATGTACTACAGCACACAGAAGAGCTGACAGATCCTCTATATACTACACCACAGAGGAGAGCTGACAGATCCTCTATGTACTACACCACACAGGAGAGCTGACAGATCCGCTATATACTACACCACACAGGAGAGCTGACAGATCCTCTATATACTACACCACACAGGAGAGCTGACAGATCCTCTATATACTACACCACACAGGAGAGCTGACAGATCCTCTGTATACTACACCACACAGGAGAGCTGACAGATCCTCTATATACTACACCACACAGGAGAGCTGACATTTCCTGTATATATTGCACCACACAGGAGAGCTGACAGATCCTCTATATACTACACCACACAAGAGAGCTGACAGATACTCTATATACTACACCACACAGAAGAGCTGATAGATCCTCTATATACTACACCACACAAGAGAGCTGACAGATACTCTATATACTACACCACACAGAAGAGCTGATAGATCCTCTATATACTACACCACACAAGAGAGCTGACAGATACTCTATATACTACACCACACAGGAGAGCTGACAGATCCTCTATATACTACACCACATAGGAGAACTGACAGATCCTCTTTGTACTACACCACACAGGAGAGCTGACAGATCCTGCATATATTGCACCACACATGAGAGCTGACAGATCCTCTATATACTACACCACACAGGAGAGCTGACAGATCCTGCATATATTGCACCACACAAGAGAGCTGACAGTCCTCTATATACTACACCACCCAGGTGAGCTGACAGATCCTGCATATATTGCACCACACAGGAGAGCTGACAGATCCTCTATATACTGCACCACACAGGAGAGCTGACAGATTTTATATATGCTACACCACACAGGAGAGCTGACAGATCCTCTATATACTACACCACACAGGAGAGCTGACAGATCCTCTATATACTACATCACACAGGAGAGCTGACAGATACTCTATATACTACAACACACAGGAGAGCCGACAGATCCTCTATATACTACAACACACAAGAAAGCTGACAGATCCTCTATATACTACACCACACAGGAGAGCCGACAGATCCGCTATATACTACACCACACAGGAGAGGTGAAAGATCCTCTGTATACTACAACACACAGGAGAGCTGACAGATCCTCTGTATGCTACAATACAAAGGAGAGCTGACAGATCCACTGTATACTACACTACACAGGAGAGCGGACAGATCCTCTGTATACTACACAGGAGAGCTGACAGATCCTCGGTATACTACACAGTAGAGCTGACAGATCCTCTATATACTACACTACACAGGAGAGCTGACAGATCCTCTATATACTACACCACACAGGAGAGCTGACAGATCCTCTATATACTAAACCACACTGGAGAGCTGACAGATCCTCTATATACTACACCACACAGGAGAGCTAACAGATCCTCTATATACTAAAGCACACAGGAGAGCTGACAGATCCTCTATATACTACACCACACAGGGGAGCTGACACATCTTCTATATACTACACCACACAGGAGAGCTGACTGATACTCTATATACTACACCGCACGGGAGAGCAGACAGATCCCCTATATACTACACCACACAGGAGAGCTGACAGATCCTCTGTATACTACACCACACAGGAGAGCTGACAGATCCTCTATGTACTACAGCACACAGAAGAGCTGACAGATCCTCTATATACTACACCACAGAGGAGAGCTGACAGATCCTCTATGTACTACACCACACAGGAGAGCTGACAGATCCGCTATATACTACACCACACAGGAGAGCTGACAGATCCTCTGTATGCTACAATACAAAGGAGAGCTGACAGATCCACTGTATACTACACTACACAGGAGAGCGGACAGATCCTCTGTATACTACACAGGAGAGCTGACAGATCCTCGGTATACTACACAGTAGAGCTGACAGATTCTCTATATACTACACTACACAGGAGAGCTGACAGATCCTCTATATACTACACCACACAGGAGAGCTGACAGATCCTCTATATACTAAACCACACTGGAGAGCTGACAGATCCTCTATATACTACACCACACAGGAGAGCTAACAGATCCTCTATATACTAAAGCACACAGGAGAGCTGACAGATCCTCTATATACTACACCACACAGGGGAGCTGACACATCTTCTATATACTACACCACACAGGAGAGCTGACTGATACTCTATATACTACACCGCACGGGAGAGCAGACAGATCCCCTATATACTACACCACACAGGAGAGCTGACAGATCCTCTGTATACTACACCACACAGGAGAGCTGACAGATCCTCTATATACTACACCACACAGGGGAGCTGACACATCTTCTATATACTACACCACACAGGAGAGCTGACAGATCCTCTATATACAACACCACACAGGAGAGCTGACAGATCCTCTATATACTACACCACACAGGAGAGCTGACAGATGTTCTATATGCTACACCACACAGGAGAGCTGACAGATCCTCTATATACTACACCACACAGGGGAGCTGACACATCTTCTATATACTAAACCACACAGGAGAGCTGACAGATCCTCTATATACTACACCACACAGGAAAGCTGACTGATACTCTATATACTACACCACACAGGAGAGCTGACAGATCCTCTATATAATACAACACACAGGAGAGCTGATAGATCCTATATATACTACACCGCACGGGAGAGCAGACAGATCCTCTATATACTACACCACACAGGAGAGCAGACAGATCCTCTATATACTACACCACACAGGAGAGCCGACAGATCCTCTATATACTACACCACACAGGAGAGCTGACTGATACTCTATATACTACACCGCACGGGAGAGCAGACAGATCCTCTATATACTACACCACACAGGAGAGCTGACAGATCCGCTATATACTACACCACACAGGAGAGCAGACAGATCCTCTATATACTACACCACACAGGAGAGCCGACAGATCCTCTATATACTACATCACACAGGAGAACTGACAGATCCTCTATACACTACACCACATAGGAGAACTGACTGATACTCTATATACTACACCGCACGGAAGAGCAGACAGATCCTCTATATACTACACCACACAGGAGAGCAGACAGATCCTCTATATACTACACCACACAGGAGAGCTGACTGATACTCTGTATACTACACCACACAGGAGAGCTAACAGATCCTCTGTATACTACACCACACAAGAGAGCTGACAGATCCTCTATGTACTACACCACACAGAAGAGCTGACAGATCCTCTATATACTACACCACACAGGAGAGCTGACAGATCCTCTATGTACTACACCACACAGGAGAGCTGACAGATCCGCTATATACTACACCACACAGGAGAGCTGACAGATCCTCTGTATACTACACCACACAGGAGAGCCGACAGATCCTCTATATACTAAACCACAGAGGAGAGCCGACAGATCCTCTATATACTACACCACACAGGAGAGCTGACAGATCCTCTATATACTACACCACACAGGAGAGCCGACAGATCCTCTATATACTACACCACACAGGAGAGCTGACAGATCCTCTGTATACTACACCACACAGGAGAGCCGACAGATCCTCTATATACTACACCACAGAGGGGAGCTGACAGATCCTCTGTATACTACATCACACAGGAGAACTGACAGATCCTCTATGTTCTCCACCACACAGGAGAGCTGACATTTCCTGTATATATTGCACCACACAGGAGAGCTGACATTTCCTGTATATATTGCACCACACAGGAGAGCTGACAGATCCTCTATATACTACACCACACAGGAGAGCTGACAGATCTTCTATATATTACACCACATAGGAGAACTGACAGATCCTCTATGTAATCCACCACACGGGAGGGCTGACAGATCTTCTATATACTACACCACACAAGAGAGCTGACAGATCCTCTATATACTACACCACATAGGAGAACTGACAGATCCTCTATGTAATCCACCACACGGGAGGGCTGACAGATCTTCTATATACTCCACCACAGAGGAGAGCTGACAGATCCTCTATATACTACACCACACAGGAGAGCTGACAGATCCTCTATATACTACACCATACAGGAGAGCCGACAGATCCTCTATATACTCCACCACACAGGAGAGCTGACAGATCCTCTATATACTACACCACACAGGAGAGCTGACAGATCCTCTATATACTACACTACACAGGAGAGCTGACAGATCCTCTATATACTATACCACACAGGAGAGCAGACAGATCCTTTAGATACTCCATCACACAGGAGAACTGACAGATCCTCTATACACCACACCACATAGGAGAACTGACAGATCTTCTATGTACTCCACCACACGGGAGGGCTGACAGATCCTCTATATTCTACAACACACAGGAGAGCTGACAGATCCTCTGTATACTACATCACACAGGAGAACTGACAGATCCTCTATACACTACACCACATAGGAGAACTGACAGATCCTCTATATACTACACCACACAGGAGAGCTGACAGATCCTCTATATACTACACCACACAGGAGAGCTGACATTTCCTGTATATATTGCACCACACAGGAGAGCTGACAGATCCTCTATATACTACACCACACAAGAGAGCTGACAGATACTCTATATACTACACCACACAGAAGAGCTGATAGATCCTCTATATACTACACCACACAAGAGAGCTGACAGATACTCTATATACTACACCACACAGGAGAGCTGACAGATCCTCTATATACTACACCACATAGGAGAACTGACAGATCCTCTATGTACTACACCACACAGTAGAGCTGACAGATCCTGCATATATTGCACCACACATGAGAGCTGACAGATCCTCTATATACTACAACACACAGGAGAGCTGACAGATCCTGCATATATTGCACCACACAAGAGAGCTGACAGATCCTCTATATACTACACCAGAGAGGGCAGCTGACAGATCCTCTTTATACTGCACCACACAGGAGAGCTGACAGATCTTCTATATGCTACACCACACAGGAGAGCTGACAGATCCTCTATATACTACACCACACAGGAGAGCTGACAGATCCTCTATATACTACATCACACAGGAGAGCTGACAGATACTCTATATACTACACCACACAGGAGAGCCGACAGATCCTCTATATACTACAACACACAAGAAAGCTGACAGATCCTCTATATACTACACCACACAGGAGAGCCGACAGATCCGCTATATACTACACCACACAGGAGAGGTGAAAGATCCTCTGTATACTACAACACACAGGAGAGCTGACAGATCCTCTGTATGCTACAATACAAATGAGAGCTGACAGATCCTCTGTATACTACACTACACAGGAGAGCGGACAGATCCTCTGTATACTACACAGGAGAGCTGACAGATCCTCGGTATACTACACAGTAGAGCTGACAGATCCTCTATATACTACACTACACAGGAGAGCTGACAGATCCTCTTTATACTACACCACACAGAAGAGCTGACAGATCCTCTATATACTAAACCACACTGGAGAGCTGACAGATCCTCTATATACTACACCACACAGGAGAACTGACAGATCCTCTGTATACTACAACACAGAAGAGAGCTGACAGATCCTCTATATACTACACCACACAGCAGAGCTGATAGATCCTCTATATATTACACCACACAGGAGAGCTGACAGATCTTCTATATACTACACCACACAGGGGAGCTAACAGATCCTCTATATACTACACCACACAGGAGAGCTGACAGATCCTCTATATACTACACCACACAGTAGAGCTCACAGATCCTCTATATACTACACCACACAGGAGAGCTGACAGATCCTCTATATACTACACCATACAGGAGAGCCGACAGATCCTCTGTATACTACACCACACAGGGGAGGTGACAGATCCTCTATATACTACACCACACAGGAGAGCTGACAGATCCTCTATATACTACACCACACAGGAGAGCTGACAGATCCTCTGTATACTACACCACACAGGAGAGCTGACAGATCCTCTGTATACTACACCACACAAGAGAGCTGACAGATCCTCTATATACTACACCACACAGGAGAGCGAACAGATCCTCTATATACTACACCACACAGGAGAGCTGACAGATCCTCTATATACGACACTACACAGGAGAGCCGACAGATCCTCTATATACTACACCACATAGGAGAGCTGACAGATCCTCTGTATACTACAACACACAGGAGAGCTGACAGATCCTCTGTATACTACAACACACAGGAGAGCTGACAGATCCTCTATATACTACACCACACCGGAGAGCTGACAGATCCTCTATATACTACACCACACAGGAGAGCTGACAGATCCTCTGTATACCACACCACACAGGAGAGCTGACAGATCCTCTATATACTACACCACACAACAGAGCTGACAGATCCTCTGTATACTACACCACACAGGGGAGCTGACAGATCCTCTATATACTACACCACACAGGAGAGCTGACAGATCCTCTATATACTACACCAAACAGGAGAGCTGACAGATCATCTATATACTACACCACACAGGAGAACTGACAGATCCTCTATATACTACACCACACAGAAGAGCTGATAGATCCTCTATATACTACACCGCACGGAAGAGCAGACAGATCCTCTATATACTACACCACACAGGAGAGCTGACAGATCCTCTGTATACTACACCACACAGGAAAGCTGACAGATCCTCTATATACTACACCACATAGATGAGCTGACAGATCCTCTGTATACTACACCACAGAGGAGAGCTGACAGATCCTCTATATACTGCACCACACAGGAGAGCTGACAGATCTTCTATATGCTACACCACACCGGAGAGCTGACAGATCCTCTATATACTACACCACACAGGAGAGCTAACAGATCCTCTATATACTACACCACACAGGAGAGCCGACAGATCCTCTATATACTACAACACACAGGAGAGCTGACAGATCCTCTGTATACTACACCACACAGGGGAGCTGACAGATCCTCTATATACTACACCACACAGGAGAGCTGACAGATCCTCTATATACTACACCAAACAGGAGAGCTGACAGATCATCTATATACTACACCACACAGGAGAACTGACAGATCCTCTATATACTACACCACACAGAAGAGCTGATAGATCCTCTATATACTACACCGCACGGAAGAGCAGACAGATCCTCTATATACTACACCACACAGGAGAGCTGACAGATCCTCTGTATACTACACCACACAGGAAAGCTGACAGATCCTCTATATACTACACCACATAGATGAGCTGACAGATCCTCTGTATACTACACCACAGAGGAGAGCTGACAGATCCTCTATATACTGCACCACACAGGAGAGCTGACAGATCTTCTATATGCTACACCACACCGGAGAGCTGACAGATCCTCTATATACTACACCACACAGGAGAGCTAACAGATCCTCTATATACTACACCACACAGGAGAGCCGACAGATCCTCTATATACTACAACACACAGGAGAGCTGACAGATCCTCTGTATAGTACAACACACAGGAGAGCTGACAGATCCTCTGTATACTACAACACACAAGAGAGCTGACAGATCCTCTATATACTACACCACACAGGAGAGCCGACAGATCCTCTGTATACTATAACACACAGGAGAGGTGACAGATCGTCTGTATGCTACAACACAAAGGAGAGCTGACAGATCCTCTGTATACTACACTACACAGGAGAGCGGACAGATCCTCTGTATACTACACAGGAGAGCTGACAGATCCTCGGTATACTACACAGTAGAGCTGACAGATCCTCTATATACTACACCACACTGGAGAGCTGACAGATCCTCTATATACTACACCACACAGGAGAGCAGACAGATCCCCTATATACTACACCACACAGGAGAGCTGACAGATCCTCTATATACTAAACCACACTGGAAAGCTGACAGATCCTCTATATACTACACCACACAGGAGAGCCGACAGATCCTCTATATACTACACCACATAGGAGAGCTGACTGATCCTCTGTATACTACAACACACAGGAGAGCTGAGAGATCCTCTGTATACTACAACACACAGGAGAACTGACAGATCCTCTGTATACTACACTACACAGGAGAGCGGACAGATCCTCTGTATACTACACAGGAGAGCTGACAGATCCTCTATATACTACAACACAGAAGAGAGCTGACAGATCCTCTATATACTACACCACACAGCAGAGCTCATAGATCCTCTATATATTACCCCACACAGGAGAGCTGACAGATCTTCTATATACTACACCTCACAGGGGAGCCAACAGATCCTATGTATACTACACCACACAGGAGAGCTGACAGATCCTCTATATACTACACCACACAGGAGAGCTGACAGATCCTCTATATACTACACCACACAGGAGAGCCACATATCCTCTATATACTACACCACACAGGAGAGCTGACAGATCTTCTATATACTACACCACATAGGAGAACTGACAGATCCTCTATGTAATCCACCACACGGGAGGGCTGACAGATCTTCTATATACTACACCACACAAGAGAGCTGACAGATTCTCTATATACTACACCACATAGGAGAACTGACAGATCCTCTATGTAATCCACCACACGGGAGGGCTGACAGATCGTCTATATACTCCACCACAGAGGAGAGCTGACATATCCTGTATATACTACACCACACAGGAGAGCTGACAGATCCTCTATATACTACACCATACAGGAGAGCCGACAGATCCTCTATATACTACACCACACAGGAGAGCTGACAGATCCTCTATATACTACACCACACAGGAGAGCTGACAGATCCTCTATATACTACACTACACAGGAGAGCTGACAGATCCTCTATATACTATACCACACAGGAGAGCAGACAGATCCTCTAGATACTCCATCACACAGGAGAACTGACAGATCCTCTATACACCACACCACATAGGAGAACTGACAGATCCTCTATGTACTACACCACACGGGAGGGCTGACAGATCCTCTATATTCTACAACACACAGGAGAGCTGACAGATCCTCTGTATACTACATCACACAGGAGAACTGACAGATCCTCTATACACTACACCACATAGGAGAACTGACAGATCCTCTATGTTCTCCACCACACAGGAGAGCTGACATTTCCTGTATATATTGCACCACACAGGAGAGCTGACAGATCCTCTATATACTATACCACACAGGAGAGCTGACAGATCCTCTATGTACTACAACACACTGCAGAGCTGATAGATCCTCTATATACTACACCACACAAGAGAGCTGACAGATACTCTATATACTACACCACACAGAAGAGCTGATAGATCCTCTATATACTACACCGCACAAGAGAGCTGACAGATACTCTATATACTACACCACACAGGAGAGCTTACAGATCCTCTATATACTACACCACATAGGAGAACTGACAGATCCTCTATATACTACACCACACAGGAGAGCTGACAGATCCTGCATATATTGCACCACACAAGAGAGCTGACAGATCCTCTATATACTACACCACCCAGGTGAGCTGTCAGATCCTGCATATATTGCACCACACAGGAGAGCTGACAGATCCTCTGTATACTACACCACAGAGGGGAGCTGACAGATCCTCTATATACTACACCACACAGGAGAGCTGACAGATCCTCTATATACTACATCACACAGGAGAGCTGACAGATACTCCATATACTACACCACACAGGAGAGCTGACAGATCTTCTATATGCTACACCACACAGGAGAGCTGACAGATCCTCTATATACTACACCACACAGGAGAGCTGACAGATCCTCTATATACTACATCACACAGGAGAGCTGACAGATCCTCTATATACTACACCACACAGGAGAGCCGACAGATCCTCTATATACTACAACACACAAGAGAGCTGACAGATCCTCTATATACTACACCACACAGGAGAGCCGACAGATCCTCTATATACTACACCACACAGGAGAGGTGAAAGATCCTCTGTATACTACAACACACAGGAGAGCTGACAGATCCTCTGTATACTACAACACAAAGGAGAGCTGACAGATCCTCTGTATACCACACTACACAGGAAAGCGGACAGATCCTCTGTATACTACACAGGAGAGCTGACAGATCCTCGGTATACTACACAGTAGAGCTGACAGATCCTCTATATACTACACTACACAGGAGAGCTGACAGATCCTCTAAATACTACACCACACAGGAGAGCTGACAGATCCTATATATACTAAACCACACTGGAGAGCTGACAGATCCTCTATATACTACACCACACATGAGAACTGACAGATCCTCTGTATACTACAACACAGAAGAGAGCTGACAGATCCTCTATATATTAGACCACACAGCAGAGCTGATAGATCCTCTATATATTACACCACACAGGAGAGCTGACAGATCTTCTATATACTACACCACACAGGGGAGCTAACAGATCCTCTATATACTACACCACACAGGAGAGCTGACAGATCCTCTATATACTACAGCACACAGTAGAGCTGACAGATCCTCTATATACTACACCACACAGGAGAGCTGACAGATCCTCTATATACTACACCATACAGGAGAGCCGACAGATCCTCTGTATACTACACCACACAGGAGAGGTGACAGATCCTCTATATACTACACCACACAGGAGAGCTGACAGATCCTCTATATACTACACCACACAGGAGAGCTGACAGATCCTCTGTATACTACACCACACAGGAGAGCTGACAGATCCTCTGTATACTACACCACACAAGAGAGCTGACAGATCCTCTATATTCTACACCATACAGGAGAGCGGACAGATCCTCTATATACTACACCACACAGGAGAGCTGACAGATCCTCTATATACTACACCACACAGGAGAGCTGACAGATCCTCTATATACTACAGCACACAGGAGAGGTGAAAGATCCTCTGTGTACTACACCACAGAGGGGAGCTGACAGATCCTCTATATACTGCACCACACAGGAGAGCTGACAGATCTTCTATATGCTACACCACACAGGAGAGCTGAAAGATCCTCTGTATACTACACAGGAGAGCGGAAAAATGCTCTGTATACTACACAGGAGAGCTGACAGATCCTCGGTATACTACACAGTAGAGCTGACAGATCCTCTATATACTACACTACACAGGAGAGCTGACAGATCCTCTATATACTACACCACACAGGAGAGCTGACAGAACCTCTATATACTCCACCACACAAGAGAGCTGACAGATACTCTGTATACTACACCACACAGGAGAGCTCACAGATCCTCTATATACTACACCACACAGGGGAGCTGACACATCTTCTATATACTACACCACACAGGAGAGCTGACAGATCCTCTATATACTACACTACACAGGAGAGCTGACAGATCCTCTATATACTATACCACACAGGAGAGCAGACAGATCCTCTAGATACTCCATCACACAGGAGAACTGACAGATCCTCTATACACCACACCACGTAGGAGAACTGACAGATCCTCTATGTACTACACCACACGGGAGGGCTGACAGATCCTCTATATTCTACAACACACAGGAGAGCTGACAGATCCTCTGTATACTACATCACACAGGAGAACTGACAGATCCTCTCTACACTACACCACATAGGAGAACTGACAGATCCTCTATGTTCTCCACCACACAGGAGAGCTGACATTTCCTGTATATATTGCACCACACAGGAGAGCTGACAGATCCTCTATATACTATACCACACAGGAGAGCTGACAGATCCTCTATGTACTACAACACACTGCAGAGCTGATAGATCCTCTATATACTACACCACACAAGAGAGCTGACAGATACTCTATATACTACACCACACAGAAGAGCTGATAGATCCTCTATATACTACACCGCACAAGAGAGCTGACAGATACTCTATATACTACACCACACAGGAGAGCTTACAGATCCTCTATATACTACAACACATAGGAGAACTGACAGATCCTCTATGTACTACACCACACAGGAGAGCTGACAGATCCTGCATATATTGCACCACACAGGAGAGCTGACAGATCCTCTATATACTACACCACACAGGAGAGCTGACAGATCCTGCATATATTGCACCACACAAGAGAGCTGACAGATCCTCTATATACTACACCACCCAGGTGAGCTGACAGATCCTGCATATATTGCACCACACAGGAGAGCTGACAGATTCTCTGTATACTACACCACAGAGGGGAGCTGACAGATCCTCTATATACTACACCACACAGGAGAGCTGACAGATCCTCTATATACTACATCACACAGGAGAGCTGACAGATACTCTATATACTACACCACACAGGAGAGCTGACAGATCTTCTATATGCTACACCACACAGGAGAGCTGACAGATCCTCTATATACTACACCACACAGGAGAGCAGACAGATCCTCTAGATACTCCATCACACAGGAGAACTGACAGATCCTCTATACACCACACCACGTAGGAGAACTGACAGATCCTCTATGTACTACACCACACGGGAGGGCTGACAGATCCTCTATATTCTACAACACACAGGAGAGCTGACAGATCCTCTGTATACTACATCACACAGGAGAACTGACAGATCCTCTCTACACTACACCACATAGGAGAACTGACAGATCCTCTATGTTCTCCACCACACAGGAGAGCTGACATTTCCTGTATATATTGCACCACACAGGAGAGCTGACAGATCCTCTATATACTATACCACACAGGAGAGCTGACAGATCCTCTATGTACTACAACACACTGCAGAGCTGATAGATCCTCTATATACTACACCACACAAGAGAGCTGACAGATACTCTATATACTACACCACACAGAAGAGCTGATAGATCCTCTATATACTACACCGCACAAGAGAGCTGACAGATACTCTATATACTACACCACACAGGAGAGCTTACAGATCCTCTATATACTACAACACATAGGAGAACTGACAGATCCTCTATGTACTACACCACACAGGAGAGCTGACAGATCCTGCATATATTGCACCACACAGGAGAGCTGACAGATCCTCTATATACTACACCACACAGGAGAGCTGACAGATCCTGCATATATTGCACCACACAAGAGAGCTGACAGATCCTCTATATACTACACCACCCAGGTGAGCTGACAGATCCTGCATATATTGCACCACACAGGAGAGCTGACAGATTCTCTGTATACTACACCACAGAGGGGAGCTGACAGATCCTCTATATACTACACCACACAGGAGAGCTGACAGATCCTCTATATACTACATCACACAGGAGAGCTGACAGATACTCTATATACTACACCACACAGGAGAGCTGACAGATCTTCTATATGCTACACCACACAGGAGAGCTGACAGATCCTCTATATACTACACCACACAGGAGAGCTGACAGATCCTCTATATACTACATCACACAGGAGAGCTGACAGATCCTCTATATACTACACCACACAGGAGAGCCGACAGATCCTCTATATACTACAACACACAAGAGAGCTGACAGATCCTCTATATACTACACCACACAGGAGAGCCGACAGATCCTCTATATACTACACCACACAGGAGAGGTGAAAGATCCTCTGTATACTACAACACACAGGAGAGCTGACAGATCCTCTGTATACTACAACACAGAAGAGAGCTGACAGATCCTCTATATACTACACCACACAGCAGAGCTGATAGATCCTCTATATATTACACCACACAGGAGAGCTGACAGATCTTCTATATACTACACCACACAGGGGAGCTAACAGATCCTCTATATACTACACCACACAGGAGAGCTGAAAGATCCTCTATATACTACACCACACAGTAGAACTGACAGATCCTCTATATACTACACCACACAGGAGAGCTGACAGATCCTCTATATACTACACCATACAGGAGAGCCGACAGATCCTCTGTATACTACACCACACAGGAGAGGTGACAGATCCTCTATATACTACACCACACAGGAGAGCTGACAGATCCTCTATATACTACACCACACAGGAGAGCTGACAGATCCTCTGTATACTACACCACACAGGAGAGCTGACAGATCCTCTGTATACTACACCACACAAGAGAGCTGACAGATCCTCTATATTCTACACCACACAGGAGAGCGGACAGATCCTCTATATACTACACCACACAGGAGAGCTGACAGATCCTCTATATACTACACCACACAGGAGAGCTGACAGATCCTCTATATACTACAGCACACAGGAGAGGTGAAAGATCCTCTGTATACTACACCACAGAGGGGAGCTGACAGATCCTCTATATACTGCACCACACAGGAGAGCTGACAGATCTTCTATATGCTACACCACAGAGGAGAGCTGAAAGATCCTCTCTATACTACACAGGAGAGCGGAAAAATGCTCTGTATACTACACAGGAGAGCTGACAGATCCTCGGTATACTACACAGTAGAGCTGACAGATCCTCTATATACTACACTACACAGGAGAGCTGACAGATCCTCTATATACTACACCACACAGGAGAGCTGACAGAACCTCTATATACTCCACCACACAAGAGAGCTGACAGATACTCTGTATACTACACCACACAGGAGAGCTGACAGATCCTCTATATACTACACCACACATGAGAGCTGACAGATGTTCTATATGCTACACCACACAGGAGAGCTGACAGATCCTCTATATACTACACCACACAGGGGAGCTGACACATCTTCTATATACTACACCACACAGGAGAGCTGACTGATACTCTATATACTACACCGCATGGGAGAGCAGACAGATCCTCTATATACTACACCACACAGGAGAGCTGACAGATCCTCTGTATTCTACACCACACAGGAGAGCTGACAGATCCTCTATATACTACACCACACAGGGGAGCTGACACATCTTCTATATACTACACCACACAGGAGAGCTGACAGATCCTCTATATACAACACCACACAGGAGAGCTGACAGATCCTCTATATACTACACCACACAGGAGAGCTGACAGATCCTCTATATACTACACCACACATGAGAACTGACAGATCCTCTGTATACTACAACACAGAAGAGAGCTGACAGATCCTCTATATACTACACCACACAGCAGAGCTGATAGATCCTCTATATATTACACCACACAGGAGAGCTGACAGATCTTCTATATAATACACCACACAGGGGAGCTAACAGATCCTCTATATACTACACCACACAGGAGAGCTGACAGATCCTCTATATATTACACCACACAGTAGAGCTGACAGATCCTCTATATACTACACCACACAGGAGAGCTGACAGATCCTCTATATACTACACCATACAGGAGAGCCGACAGATCCTCTGTATACTACACCACACAGGAGAGGTGACAGATCCTCTATATACTACACCACACAGGAGAGCTGACAGATCCTCTATATACTACACCACACAGGAGAGCTGACAGATCCTCTGTATACTACACCACACAGGAGAGCTGACAGATCCTCTGTATACTACACCACACAATAGACCTGACAGATCCTCTATATTCTACACCACACAGGAGAGCGGACAGATCCTCTATATACTACACCACACAGGAGAGCTGACAGATCCTCTATATACTACACCACACAGGAGAGCTGACAGATCCTCTATATACTACAGCACACAGGAGAGGTGAAAGATCCTCTGTATACTACACCACAGAGGGGAGCTGACAGATCCTCTATATACTGCACCACACAGGAGAGCTGACAGATCTTCTATATGCTACACCACACAGGAGAGCTGAAAGATCCTCTGTATACTACACAGGAGAGCGGAAAAATGCTCTGTATACTACACAGGAGAGCTGACAGATCCTCGGTATACTACACAGTAGAGCTGACAGATCCTCTATATACTACACTACACAGGAGAGCTGACAGATCCTCTATATACTACACCACACAGGAGAGCTGACAGAACCTCTATATACTCCACCACACAAGAGAGCTGACAGATACTCTGTATACTACACCACACAGGAGAGCTGACAGATCCTCTATATACTACACCACACATGAGAGCTGACAGATGTTCTATATGCTACACTACACAGGAGAGCTGACAGATCCTCTATATACTACACCACACAGGGGAGCTGACACATCTTCTATATACTACACCACACTGGAGAGCTGACTGATACTCTATATACTACACCGCAGGGGAGAGCAGACAGATCCTCTATATACTACACCACACAGGAGAGCTGACAGATCCTCTGCATACTACACCACATAGGAGAGCTGACAGATCCTCTATATACTACACCACACAGGGGAGCTGACACATCTTCTATATACTACACCACACGGGAGAGCTGACAGATCCTCTATATTCTACACCACACAGGAGAGCGGACAGATCCTCTATATACTACACCACACAGGAGAGCTGACAGATCCTCTATATACTACACCACACAGGAGAGCTGACAGATCCTCTATATACTACAGCACACAGGAGAGGTGAAAGATCCTCTGTATACTACACCACAGAGGGGAGCTGACAGATCCTCTATATACTGCACCACACAGGAGAGCTGACAGATCTTCTATATGCTACACCACACAGGAGAGCTGAAAGATCCTCTGTATACTACACAGGAGAGCGGAAAAATGCTCTGTATACTACACAGGAGAACTGACAGATCCTCGGTATACTACACAGTAGAGCTGACAGATCCTCTATATACTACACTACACAGGAGAGCTGACAGATCCTCTATATACTACACCACACAGGAGAGCTGACAGAACGTCTATATACTCCACCACACAAGAGAGCCGACAGATCCTCTATATACTACACCACACAGGGGAGCTGACACGTCTTCTATATACTACACCACACAGGAGAGCTGACAGATCCTCTATATACAACACCACACAGGAGAGCAGACAGATCCTCTATATACTACACGACACAGGAGAGCTGACAGATGTTCTATATGCTACACCACACAGGAGAGCTGACAGATCCTCTATATACTACACCACACAGGGGAGCTGACACATCCTATATATACTACACCACACAGGAGAGCTGACAGATCCTCTATATACTACACCGCACGGGAGAGCAGACAGATCCTCTATATACTACACCACACAGGAGAGCAGACAGATCCTATATATACTACACCACACAGGAGAGCCGACAGATCCTCTATATACTACACCACACAGGAGAGCTGACAGATCCTCTATATACTACATCACACAGGAGAGCTGACTGATCCTCTATATACTACACCACACAGCGGAGCTGACAGATCCTCTATATACTATACCACACAGGAGAGCTGACAGATCCTCTATACACTACACCGCACAGGAGAGCTGATAGATCCTCTATATACTACACCACACAGGAGAGCTGACAGATCCTCTATATACTACACCACACAGCGGAGCTGACAGATCCTCTATATACTACACCACACAGGAGAGCTGACTGATACTCTATATACTACACCGCACGGAAGAGCAGACAGATCCTCTATATACTACACCACACAGGAGAGCAGACAGATCCTCTATATACTACACCACACAGGAGAGCTGACTGATACTCTGTATACTACACCACACAAGAGTGCTGACAGATCCTCTATGTACTACACCACACAGAAGAGCTGACAGATCCTCTATATACTACACCACACAGGAGAGCTGACAGATCCTCTATGTACTACACCACACAGGAGAGCTGACAGATCCGCTATATACTACACCACACAGGAGAGCTGACAGATCCTCTGTATACTACACCACACAGGAGAGCCGACAGATCCTCTATATACTAAACCACAGAGGAGAGCCGACAGATCCTCTATATACTACACCACACAGGAGAGCTGACAGATCCTCTATATACTACACCACACAGGAGAGCCGACAGATCCTCTATATACTACACCACACAGGAGAGCTGACAGATCCTCTGTATACTACACCACACAGGAGAGCTGACAGATCCTCTGTATACTACACCACAGAGGGGAGCTGACAGATCCTCTATATACAGCACCACACAGGAGAGCTGACAGATCCTCTGTATACTACATCACACAGGAGAACTGACAGATCCTCTATATACTACACCACACAGGAGAGCTGACAGATCCTCTATATACTACACCACACAGGAGAGCTGACAGATCCTCTATATGCTACACCACACAGGAGAGGTGAATGATCCTCTATATACTACACCACACAGGAGAGCTGACATTTCCTGTATATATTGCACCACACAGGAGAGCTGACAGATCCTCTATATACTACACCACACAGAAGAGCTGACAGATCTTCTATATACTACACCACATAGGAGAACTGCCAGATCCTCTATGTAATCCACCACACGGGAGGGCTGACAGATCTTCTATATACTACACCACACAAGAGAGCTGACAGATCCTCTATATACTACACCACATAGGAGAACTGACAGATCCTCTATGTAATCCACCACACGGGAGGGCTGACAGATCTTCTATATACTCCACCACAGAGGAGAGCTGACAGATCCTCTATATACTACACCACACAGGAGAGCTGACAGATCCTCTATATACTACACCATACAGGAGAGCCGACAGATCCTCTATATACTACACCACACAGGAGAGCTGACAGATCCTCTATATACTACACCACACAGGAGAGCTGACAGATCCTCTATATACTACACTACACAGGAGAGCTGACAGATCCTCTATATACTATACCACACAGGAGAGCAGACAGATCCTTTAGATACTCCATCACACAGGAGAACTGACAGATCCTCTATACACCACACCACATAGGAGAACTGACAGATCTTCTATGTACTCCACCACACGGGAGGGCAGACAGATCCTCTATATTCTACAACACACAGGAGAGCTGACAGATCCTCTGTATACTACATCACACAGGAGAACTGACAGATCCTCTATACACTACACCACATAGTAGAACTGACCGATCCTCTATATACTACACCACACAGAAGAGCTGACAGATCCTCTATATACTACACCACACAGGATTGCTGACATTTCCTGTATATATTGCATCACACAGGAGAGCTGACATTTCCTGTATATATTGCACCACACAGGAGAGCTGACAGATCCTCTATATACTACACCACACAAGAGAGCTGACAGATACTCTATATACTACACCACACAGAAGAGCTGATAGATCCTCTATATACTACACCACACAAGAGAGCTGACAGATACTCTGTATACTACACCACACAGGAGAGCTGACAGATCCTCTATATACTACACCACATAGGAGAACTGACAGATCCTCTATGTACTACACCACACAGGAGAGCTGACAGATCCTGCATATATTGCACCACACATGAGAGCTGACAGATCCTCTATATACTACACTACACAGGAGAGCTGACAGATCCTGCATATATTGCACCACACAAGAGAGCTGACAGTCCTCTATATACTACACCACCCAGGTGAGCTGACAGATCCTGCATATATTGCACCACACAGGAGAGCTGACAGATCCTCTGTATACTACACCACAGAGGGGAGCTGACAGATCCTCTATATACTGCACCACACAGGAGAGCTGACAGATCTTCTATATGCTACACCACACAGGAGAGCTGACAGATCCTCTATATACTACACCACACAGGAGAGCTGACAGATCCTCTATATACTACATCACACAGGAGAGCTGACAGATACTCTATATACTACACCACACAGGAGAGCCGACAGATCCTCTATATACTACAACACACAAGAAAGCTGACAGATCCTCTATATACTACACCACACAGGAGAGCCGACAGATCCGCTATATACTACACCACACAGGAGAGGTGAAAGATCCTCTGTATACTACAACACACAGGAGAGCTGACAGATCCTCTGTATGCTACAATACAAAGGAGAGCTGACAGATCCTCTGTATACTACACTACAC
Organism: Phyllobates terribilis; assembly: GCF_046119375.1. NCBI lineage: Eukaryota > Metazoa > Chordata > Amphibia > Anura > Dendrobatidae > Phyllobates > Phyllobates terribilis. The sequence continues at coordinate 908,503,614 of NW_027362762.1, read as the reverse complement.
AGGAGAGCGGACAGATCCTCTGTATACTACACAGGAGAGCTGACAGATCCTCGGTATACTACACAGTAGAGCTGACAGATCCTCTATATACTACACTACACAGGAGAGCTGACAGATCCTCTATATACTACACCACACAGGAGAGCTGACAGATCCTCTATATACTAAACCACACTGGAGAGCTGACAGATCCTCTATATACTACACCACACAGGAGAACTGACAGATCCTCTGTATACTACAACACAGAAGAGAGCTGACAGATCCTCTATATACTACACCATACAGCAGAGCTGAGAGATCCTCTATATATTACACCACACAGGAGAGCTGACAGATCTTCTATATACTACACCACACAGGGGAGCTAACAGATCTTCTATATACTACACCACACAGGAGAGCTGACAGATCCTCTATATACTACACCACACAGTAGAGCTCACAGATCCTCTATATACTACACCACACAGGAGAGCTGACAGATCCTCTATATACTACACCATACAGGAGAGCCGACAGATCCTCTGTATACTACACCTCACAGGAGAGGTGACAGATCCTCTATATACTACACCACACAGGAGAGCTGACAGATCCTCTATATACTACACCACACAGGAGAGCTGACAGATCCTCTGTATACTACACCACACAGGAGAGCTGACAGATCCTCTGTATACTACACCACACAGGAGAGCTGACAGATCCTCTATATGCTACACCACACAGGAGAGCGAACAGATCCTCTTTATACTACACCACACAGGAGAGCTGACACATCCTCTATATACTACACTACACAGGAGTGTTGACAGATCCTCTATATACTACACCACACAGGAGAGGTGACAGATCCTCTGTATGCTACAACACAAAGGAGAGCTGACAGATCCTCTGTATACTACACAGGAGAGCGGAAAAATGCTCTGTATACTACAAAGGAGAGCTGACAGATCCTCGGTATACTACACAGTAGAGCTGACAGATCCTCTATATACTACACTACACAGGAGAGCTGACAGATCCCCTATATACTACACCACACAGGAGAGCTGACAGATCCTCTATATACTACATCACACAGGAGAGCCGACAGATCCTCTATATACTACACCACATAGGAGAGCTGACAGAACCTCTATATACTAAACCACACAGGAGAGCTGACAGATCCTCTATATACTACATCACACAGGAGAGCCGACAGATCCTCTATATACTACACCACATAGGAGAGCTGACCGATCCTCTGTATACTACAACACACAGGAGAGCTGACAGATCCTCTATATACTACACCACACAAGAGAGCTGACAGATCCTCTGTATACTACACCACACAGGGGAGCTGACAGATCCTCTATATGGACTACACCACACAGGAGAGCTGACAGATCCTCTATATACTACACCACACAGGGGGGCTGACACTTCTTCTATATACTACACCACACAGGAGAGCTGACTGATACTCTATATACTACACCGCACGGGAGAGCAGACAGATCCTCTATATACTACACCACACAGGAGAGCAGACAGATCCTCTATATACTACACCACACAGGAGAGCCGACAGATCCTCTATATACTACATCACACAGGAGAACTGACAGATCCTCTATACACTACACCACATAGGAGAACTGACTGATACTCTATATACTACACCGCACGGGAGAGCTGACAGATCCTCTATATACTACACCACACAGGAGAGCTGACTGATACTCTATATACTACACCACACAGGAGAGCAGACAGATCCTCTATATACTACACCACACAGGAGAGCTGACTGATACTCTATATACTACACCGCACGGGAGAGCAGACAGATCCTCTATATACTGCACCACACAGGAGAGCCGACAGATCCTCTGTATACTACACCACACAGGAGAGCTGACAGATCCGCTATATACTACACTACACAGGAGAGCCGACAGATCCTCTATATACTAAACCACAGAGGAGAGCCGACAGATCCTCTATATACTACACCACACAGGAGAGCTGACAGATCCTCTATATACTACACCACACAGGAGAGCTGACAGATCCTCTACATACTACACCACACAGGAGAGCCGACAGATTCTCTATATACTACACCACTCAGGAGAGCTGACAGATCCTCTGTATACTACACCACACAGGAGAGCTGACAGATCCTCTGTATACTACACCACAGAGGGGAGCTGACAGATCCTCTATATACTGCACCACACAGGAGAGCTGACAGATCTTCTATATGCTACACCACACAGGAGAGCTGACAGATCCCCTATATGCTACACCACACAGGAGAGCTGACAGATTCTCTATATACTACACCACACAGGAGAGCTGACAGATCCTCTATATACTACACCACACAGGAGAGCTGACAGATCCTCTATATACTACACCACAGAGGAGAGCTGACAGATCCGCTATATACTACACCACACAGGAAAGCGGACAGATCCTCTATATACTACACCACACAGGAGAGCCGACAGATCCTCTATATACTACACCACACAGGAAAGCGGACAGATCCTCTATATACTACACCACACAGGAGAGCTGACAGATCCTCTATATACTACACCACACAGGAGAGCTGACAAATCCTCTGTATGCTACAACACAAAGGAGAGCTGACAGATCCTCTGTATACTACACAGGAGAGTGGACAGATCCTCTGTATACTACAGAGGAGAGCTGACAGATCCTCGGTATACTACACAGTAGAGCTGACAGATCCTCTATATACTACACTACACAGGAGAGCTGACAGATCCTCTATATACTACACCACACAGGAGAGCTGACAGATCCTCTATATACTACACCACACAGGAGAGCTGACAGATCCTCTATATACTACACCACACAGGAGAGCCGACAGATCCTCTATATACTACACCACATAGGAGAGCTGACAGATCCTCTGTATACTACAACACACAGGAGAGCTGACAGATCCTCTGTATGCTACAACACAAAGGAGAGCTGACAGATCCTCTGTATACTACACAGGAGAGTGGACAGATCCTCTGTATACTACAGAGGAGAGCTGACAGATCCTCGGTATACTACACAGTAGAGCTGACAGATCCTCTATATAGTACACTACACAGGAGAGCTGACAGATCCTCTATACACTATACCACACAGGAGAGCTGACAGATCCTCTATATACTAAACCACACAGGAGAGCTGACAGATCCTCTATATACTACACCACACAGGAGAGCCGACAGATCCTCTATATACTACACCACATAGGAGAGCTGACAGATCCTCTGTATACTACAACACACAGGAGAGCTGACAGATCCTCTGTAAACTACAACACACAGGAGAGCTGACAGATCCTCTATATATTACACCACACTGGAGAGCTGACAGATCCTCTATATACTACACCACACAAGAGAGCTGACAGATCCTCTGTATACTACACCACGGAGGGGAGCTGACAGATCCTCTATATACGACACCACACAGGAGAGCTGACAGATCTTCTATATGCTACACCACACAGGAGAGCTGAGCGATCCTCTATATACTACACCACACAGGAGAGCTGACAGATCCTCTATATACTACACCAAACAGGAGAGCTGACAGATCATCTATATACTACACCACACAGGAGAGTTGACAGATCCTATATATACTACACCGCACGGGAGAGCAGACAGATCCTCTATATACTACACCACACAGGAGAGCTGACAGATCCTCTATATACTACACCACACAGGAGAGCTGACAGATCCTCTGTATACTACACCACACAGGAGAGCTGACAGATCCTCTATATACTACACCACATAGGAGAGCTGACAGATCCTCTGTATACTACACTACAGAGGGGAGCTGACAGATCCTCTATATACTGCACCACACAGGAGAGCTGACAGATCTTCTATATGCTATACCACACAGGAGAGCTGACAGATCCTCTATATACTACACCACACAGGAGAGCTAACAGATCCTCTATATACTTCAGCACACAGGAGAGCCGACAGATCCTCTATATACTACAACACACAGGAGAGCTGACAGATCCTCTGTATACTACAACACACAGGAGAGCTGACAGATCCTCTGTATACTACAACACACAAGAGAGCTGACAGATCCTCTATATACTACACCACACAGGAGAGCTGACAGATCCTCTATATACTACACCACAGAGGAGAGCTGACAGATCCGCTATATACTACACCACACAGGAGAGCCAACAGATACTCTATATACTACACCACACAGGAGAGCTGACAGATCCTCTGTATGCTACAACACAAAGGAGAGCTGACAGATCCTCTGTATACTACACAGGAGAGTGGACAGATCCTCTGTATACTACAGAGGAGAGCTGACAGATCCTCGGTATACTACACAGTAGAGCTGACAGATCCTCTATATACTACACTACACAGGAGAGCTGACAGATCCTCTATATACTACACCACACAGGAGAGCTGACAGATCCTCTATATACTAAACCACACAGGAGAGCTGACAGATCCTCTATATACTACATCACACAGGAGAGCCGACAGATCCTCTATATACTACACCACATAGGAGAGCTGACCGATCCTCTGTATACTACAACACACAGGAGAGCTGACAGATCCTCTATATACTACACCACACAAGAGAGCTGACAGATCCTCTGTATACTACACCACACAGGGGAGCTGACAGATCCTCTATATGGACTACACCACACAGGAGAGCTGACAGATCCTCTATATACTACACCACACAGGGGGGCTGACACTTCTTCTATATACTACACCACACAACAGAGCTGACTGATACTCTATATACTACACCGCACGGGAGAGCAGACAGATCCTCTATATACTACACCACACAGGAGAGCAGACAGATCCTCTATATACTACACCACACAGGAGAGCCGACAGATCCTCTATATACTACATCACACAGGAGAACTGACAGATCCTCTATACACTACACCACATAGGAGAGCTGACTGATACTCTATATACTACACCGCACGGGAGAGCTGACAGATCCTCTATATACTACACCACACAGGAGAGCTGACTGATACTCTATATACTACACCACACAGGAGAGCAGACAGATCCTCTATATACTACACCACACAGGAGAGCTGACTGATACTCTATATACTACACCGCACGGGAGAGCAGACAGATCCTCTATATACTGCACCACACAGGAGAGCCGACAGATCCTCTGTATACTACACCACACAGGAGAGCTGACAGATCCGCTATATACTACACTACACAGGAGAGCCGACAGATCCTCTATATACTAAACCACAGAGGAGAGCCGACAGATCCTCTATATACTACACCACACAGGAGAGCTGACAGATCCTCTATATACTACACCACACAGGAGAGCTGACAGATCCTCTACATACTACACCACACAGGAGAGCCGACAGATTCTCTATATACTACACCACTCAGGAGAGCTGACAGATCCTCTGTATACTACACCACACAGGAGAGCTGACAGATCCTCTGTATACTACACCACAGAGGGGAGCTGACAGATCCTCTATATACTGCACCACACAGGAGAGCTGACAGATCTTCTATATGCTACACCACACAGGAGAGCTGACAGATCCCCTATATGCTACACCACACAGGAGAGCTGACAGATTCTCTATATACTACACCACACAGGAGAGCTGACAGATCCTCTATATACTACACCACACAGGAGAGCTGACAGATCCTCTATATACTACACCACAGAGGAGAGCTGACAGATCCGCTATATACTACACCACACAGGAAAGCGGACAGATCCTCTATATACTACACCACACAGGAGAGCCGACAGATCCTCTATATACTACACCACACAGGAGAGCTGACAAATCCTCTGTATGCTACAACACAAAGGAGAGCTGACAGATCCTCTGTATACTACACAGGAGAGTGGACAGATCCTCTGTATACTACAGAGGAGAGCTGACAGATCCTCGGTATACTACACAGTAGAGCTGACAGATCCTCTATATACTACACTACACAGGAGAGCTGACAGATCCTCTATATACTACACCACACAGGAGAGCTGACAGATCCTCTATATACTAAACCACACAGGAGAGCTGACAGATCCTCTATATACTACACCACACAGGAGAGCCGACAGATCCTCTATATACTACACCACATAGGAGAGCTGACAGATCCTCTGTATACTACAACACACAGGAGAGCTGACAGATCCTCTGTATGCTACAACACAAAGGAGAGCTGACAGATCCTCTGTATACTACACAGGAGAGTGGACAGATCCTCTGTATACTACAGAGGAGAGCTGACAGATCCTCGGTATACTACACAGTAGAGCTGACAGATCCTCTATATAGTACACTACACAGGAGAGCTGACAGATCCTCTATATACTATACCACACAGGAGAGCTGACAGATCCTCTATATACTAAACCACACAGGAGAGCTGACAGATCCTCTATATACTACACCACACAGGAGAGCCGACAGATCCTCTATATACTACACCACATAGGAGAGCTGACAGATCCTCTGTATACTACAACACACAGGAGAGCTGACAGATCCTCTGTAAACTACAACACACAGGAGAGCTGACAGATCCTCTATATATTACACCACACCGGAGAGCTGACAGATCCTCTATATACTACACCACACAAGAGAGCTGACAGATCCTCTGTATACTACACCACAGAGGGGAGCTGACAGATCCTCTATATACGACACCACACAGGAGAGCTGACAGATCTTCTATATGCTACACCACACAGGAGAGCTGAGCGATCCTCTATATACTACACCACACAGGAGAGCTGACAGATCCTCTATATACTACACCAAACAGGAGAGCTGACAGATCATCTATATACTACACCACACAGGAGAGTTGACAGATCCTATATATACTACACCGCACGGGAGAGCAGACAGATCCTCTATATACTACACCACACAGGAGAGCTGACAGATCCTCTGTATACTACACCACACAGGAGAGCTGACAGATCCTCTATATACTACACCACATAGGAGAGCTGACAGATCCTCTGTATACTACACTACAGAGGGGAGCTGACAGATCCTCTATATACTGCACCACACAGGAGAGCTGACAGATCTTCTATATGCTATACCACACAGGAGAGCTGACAGATCCTCTATATACTACACCACACAGGAGAGCTAACAGATCCTCTATATACTTCAGCACACAGGAGAGCCGACAGATCCTCTATATACTACAACACACAGGAGAGCTGACAGATCCTCTGTATACTACAACACACAGGAGAGCTGACAGATCCTCTGTATACTACAACACACAAGAGAGCTGACAGATCCTCTATATACTACACCACACAGGAGAGCTGACAGATCCTCTATATACTACACCACAGAGGAGAGCTGACAGATCCGCTATATACTACACCACACAGGAGAGCCAACAGATACTCTATATACTACACCATACAGGAGAGCTGACAGATCCTCTGTATGCTACAACACAAAGGAGAGCTGACAGATCCTCTGTATACTACACAGGAGAGTGGACAGATCCTCTGTATACTACAGAGGAGAGCTGACAGATCCTCGGTATACTACACAGTAGAGCTGACAGATCCTCTATATACTACACTACACAGGAGAGCTGACAGATCCTCTATATACTACACCACACAGGAGAGCTGACAGATCCTCTATATACTAAACCACACAGGAGAGCTGACAGATCCTCTATATACTACACCACACAGGAGAGCCGACAGATCCTCTATATACTACACCACATAGGAGAGCTGACAGATCCTCTGTATACTACAACACACAGGAGAGCTGACAGATCCTCTGTATGCTACAACACAAAGGAGAGCTGACAGATCCTCTGTATACTACACAGGAGAGTGGACAGATCCTCTGTATACTACAGAGGAGAGCTGACAGATCCTCGGTATACTACACAGTAGAGCTGACAGATCCTCTATATACTACACTACACAGGAGAGCTGACAGATCCTCTATATACTACACCACACAGGAGAGCTGACAGATCCTCTATATACTAAACCACACAGGAGAGCTGACAGATCCTCTATATACTACACCACACAGGAGAGCCGACAGATCCTCTATATACTACACCACATAGGAGAGCTGACAGATCCTCTGTATACTACAACACACAGGAGAGCTGACAGATCCTCCGTAAACTACAACACACAGGAGAGCTGACAGATCCTCTATATACTACACCACACCGGAGAGCTGACAGATCCTCTATATACTACAGCACACAAGAGAGCTGACAGATCCTCTGTATACTACACCACAGAGGGGAGCTGACAGATCCTCTATATACGACACCACACAGGAGAGCTGACAGATCTTCTATATGCTACACCACACAGGAGAGCTGAGCGATCCTCTATATACTACACCACACAGGAGAGCTGACAGATCCTCTATATACTACACCAAACAGGAGAGCTGACAGATCATCTATATACTACACCACACAGGAGAGTTGACAGATCCTCTATATACTACACCGCACGGGAGAGCAGACAGATCATCTATACACTACACCACACAGGAGAGCTGACAGATCCTCTGTATACTACACCACACAGGAAAGCTGACAAATCCTCTATATACTACACCACATAGGAGAGCTGACAGATCCTCTGTATACTACACTACAGAGGGGAGCTGACAGATCCTCTATATACTGCACCACACAGGAGAGCTGACAGATCTTCTATATGCTATACCACACAGGAGAGCTGACAGATCCTCTATATACTACACCACACAGGAGAGCTAACAGATCCTCTATATACTACAGCACACAGGAGAGCCGACATATCCTCTATATACTACAACACACAGGAGAGCTGACAGATCCTCTGTATACTACAACACACAGGAGAGCTGACAGATCCTCTGTATACTACAACACACAAGAGAGCTGACAGATCCTCTATATACTACACCACACAGGAGAGCCGACAGATCCTCTATATACTACACCACACAGAAGAGGTGAAAGATCCTCTGTATGCTACAACACAAAGGAGAGCTGACAGATCCTCTGTATATTACACTACACAGGAGAGCGGAGAAATCCTCTGTATACTACACAGGAGAGCTGACAGATCCTCGGTATACTACACAGTAGAGCTGACAGATCCTCTATATACTACACTGCACAGGAGAGCAGACAGATCCCCTATATACTACACCACACAGGAGAGCTGACAGATCCTCTATATACTAAACCACACTGGAGAGCTGACAGATCCTCTATATACTACACCACACAGGAGAGCCGACAGATCCTCTATATACTACACCACATAGGAGAGCTGACTGATCCTCTGTATACTACAACACACAGGAGAGCTGAGAGATCCTTTGTATACTACAACACACAGGAGAACTGACAGATCCTCTGTATACTACAACACAGAAGAGAGGTGACAGATCCTCTATATACTACACCACACAGCAGAGCTGATAGATCCTCTATATATTACACCACACAGGAGAGCTGACAGATCTTCTATATACTACACCACACAGGGGAGCCAACAGATCCTCTGTATACTGCACCACACAGGAGAGCTGACAGATCCTCTATATACTGCACCACACAGGAGAGCTGACAGATCCTCTATATACTACACCACACAGGAGAGCCACATATCCTCTATATACTACACCACACAGAAGAGCTGACAGATCCTCTATATACTACACCACATAGGAGAACTGACAGATCCTCTATGTAATCCACCACACGGGAGGGCTGACAGATCTTCTATATACTACACCACACAAGAGAGCTGACAGATCCTCTATATACTACACCACATAGGAGAACTGACAGATCCTCTATGTAATCCACCACACGGGAGGGCTGACAGATCTTCTATATACTCCACCACAGAGGAGAGCTGACAGATCCTCTATATACTACACCACACAGGAGAGCTGACAGATCTTCTATATACTACACCACACAGGAGAGCCGACAGATCCTCTATATACTACACCACACAGGAGAGCTGACAGATCCTCTATATACTACACCACACAGGAGAGCTGACAGATCCTCTATATACTACACCACACAGGAGAGCTGACAGATCCTATATATACTACACCACACAGGAGAGCTGACAGATCCTCTAGATACTCCATCACATAGGAGAACTGACAGATCCTCTATACACCACACCACATAGAAGAACTGACAGATCCACTATGTACTCCACCACACGGTAGGGCTGACAGATCCTCTATATTCTACACCACACAGGAGAGCTGACAGATCCTCTATACACTACACCACATAGGAGAACTGACAGATCCTCTATGTTCTCCACCACATAGGAGAGCTGACATTTCCTGTATATATTGCACCACACAGGAGAGCTGACAGATCCTCTATGTAATAATAATAATAATAATAAATAATAATAATAATAGTTTATTTTTTATAGCGCCAACATATTCCGCAGCACTTTACAAATTTTAGGGGGGACTTATACAGACAATACAGAATAAGCATATCTCATATCAAAAGGAGTGAGGGCCCTGCTCGCGAGCTTACAGTCTATGAGGAAGTGGGGGAGACACAAAAGGTAAAAAGTACATATATTGTATAATGCAGCCTTGATATACTGAATAGGATAAATAATAATACATGGACTGGTCGCCAGCCAGTATGTGTGCAGTCCTGACAGAGGCTTTTATGTGCATGGTTGGTTTGAACCCGAAGTTGAAGAAGATTTTAATATGGGGGAAAGCTGGGATGGACAGAGTGTGTTTAGGTGATACGCCAGTCTAAAGAAATGTGTTTTTAGGGTTCGCTTGAAACTGTGGGTATTGGGAATTAATCGAACTGTCCTGGGTAGTGCATTCCAGAGAATTGGCGCAGCACGTGAGAAATCTTGGAGACGGGAGTGGGAAGTTCGGATTATGGAGGATTTTAGTTTCAAGTCATTTGCAGAACGGAGGGCACGTGTAGGGTGGTAGACTGAGACAAGGGAGGAGATGTAGGGGGGTACTGAAGCTTGGAGCGCTTTGTGGGTAAGCGTGATAAGTTTAAAACGAACTCTATATTGGATGGGCAACCAATGCAATGACTGGCACAGGGAAGAGGCATCTGAGTAGCGGTTGGCGAGGAATATGTTCCTGGCTGCTGCGTTCAGGACGGATTGGAGAGGGGAGAGTTTATTAAGAGGGAGACCGATTAGTAGAGCGTTGCAATAGTCAAGACGAGAATGAATAAGAGCGACAGTAAGAGTTTTTGCCGAGTCAAAGGTGAGAAAAGTCCTGATTCTTGAGATGTTTTTGAGGTGTAGATGACATGAACGAGCGAGTGATTTGATGTGAGGAGTGAAAGAAAGATCTGAATCAAAAATGACCCCAAGACAGCGGGCTTGTAGCTGGGGAGTAATGGTTGAGCCACAAACGGAAATGGCAATATCGGGCACAGGTAGATTAATGGAGGGAGGAAAGACGAGTAGTTCAGTTTTTGACAGATTCAGTTTTAGGTAGAGGGAGGACATAATGTTAGACACAGCAGAAAGACAATCACTGGTCTTTTGTAGTAATGCAGGGGTGATGTCCGGAGCAGAGGTGTATAATTGGGTGTCATCAGCATAGAGATGCTACTGAAAACCGAATCTGCTGATTGTTTGTCCAATAGGAGCGGTGTATAAGGAGAAAAGAAGGGGTTCTAGGACTGATCCTTGAGGAACCCCGACAGTAAGAGGAAGTAGGGAGGAGGAGGAGCCGGCAAAAGACACAGAGAAGGAGCGGTCAGAGAGATAGGAGGAGAACCAGCAGAGAACAGTGTCCTTGAGGCCGATAGAGCGGAGCATAGAGAGGAGGAGCTGGTGATCCACAGTGTCGAATGCTGCAGAGAGATCCAGGAGAATCAGCAGGGAGTAGTGACCATTAGATTTAGCTGTTAGTAGATCATTAGAGACTTTAGTGAGGGCAGTTTCAGTAGAATGTAAAGAGCGGAAACCAGATTGTAAAGGGTCAAGAAGAGAGTTGTCTGAGAGATAGCGGATTAGACGGGAGTGGACCAGGCGTTCCAGGAGTTTAGAGATAAAGGGAAGATTGGAAACAGGTCTGTAGTTGGCCGTGCAGTTCTGGTCGAGGGATGGTTTTTTAAGTAATGGTTGTATGCTGGCGTGTTTAAAAGAAGAGGGAAAGATACCAGATAAGAGGGAAAGGTTGAAAATTTTAGTTAGGTGAGTGGTGACAGCTGGAGCAAGGGACTGAAGGAGATGTGAGGGAATAGGGTCACTGGTGCAGGTGGTAGGGCGAGAAGATGCAAGGAGCCTGATCACTTCATCTTCCGTGACTGGTTCGAAGTCAGAAAATGAGCAAGATACAATGTGGCGGGGGGGGGAGCATGCATAACATTTGGGGATTGGGAGAAAATTTCCTGTCGGATATGGTCAATTTTTTCTTTGAAATAGTTAGCCAGATCGTCAGCGCTGAGGTCGGTGGTCGGGGCCTGTGCTGTTTGATTGAGGAGAAAATGAAACGTGTCAAAGAGTCGTTTAGGATTATTGGAAAGTGAGATGATGAGGTTGTTAAAGTAGGTTTGTTTGGAGAGGTGAAGGGCAGAGTTATATGTTTTCAGCATAAATTTATAGTGGAGGAAATCTTCGGGCAGATTTGATTTTCTCCACAGCCGTTCAGCGCACCTGGAGTACCTCTGGAGAAGACGTGTTTGAGGCGTGTGCCAGGGTTGTCGCCGTCTATGCCGAATTGTTCTTTGTGTAGGAGGTGCGGCTTCATCCAGGGCGCATAGCATTATTTTGTTATAATGCTTCAATGCAGAGTCAGGACATGAGAGGGAGGAGATTGGGGCCAATGATGATTGCAACCTTTTTATAAATTTCTGGGTGTTAATGGCGCGTAAATTTCTATAAGTGTGGACGGTGTGAGTGTCTTGAGTAGAGTCACAGTTCTTGACAGAGAATGAAAGAAGATTATGGTCAGAGAGTGGAAGGGGAGAGTTAGTAAAGTCATGTACTGAGCAAAGCCGGGAGAAGATCAGGTCCAATGTGTTCCCGTCCTCATGTGTAGGAGAATTAGCAAGCTGTGAAAGGCCGAAGGAGGAGGTTAATGATAAAAGATGCGTGGCAGATGGGGAAAGAGGGTCGCCAATTGGGATGTTAAAGTCTCCCATGATTATCGTGGGGATGTCGCAGGATAGAAAATTTGTAAGCCAGGCAGCAAAGTGATCCAGGAATTGACGGGGGGGACCTGGGGGGCGATAGACAACCGCCACTCGCAGGGAGAAGGGCCGGTAGAGTCTGACTGTGTGGGCCTCAAAGGACGGGAAGATAAGGGAGGGTACAGGGGGGATAACCTGAAAAGTACATTTTGTTGAAAGAAGCAGACCAACACCTCCACCTGATCTGTTGTCAGGTCGCGGGGTATGAGAGAAATGTAGGCCACCATAGGAGAGAGCTGCAGCGGCGGTGGTGTCCGACTGCTGGATCCAGGTTTCAGTGAGAGCCAGAAGGTTGAGGGAATTAGAGAGGAAAAAGTCATGGATGTAAGAGAGTTTATTACAAGCTGAGCGTGCATTCCAAAGGGCACAGTTGAATGAGACAGAAGATATGCAGGGAATATTAATGAGATTAGCAGGGTTTCTGAATGTAACAGGGAAAGAGTTAGTGTTATTATAACTGGAGGGTCCTGGGTTGGGAGAAATATCACCTGCGACTAATAGAAGGAAGATACAGAGAGTGAGCAGATGATTGAGTGATTTGTGAGAGCGTTTCCTGCTTTGTATGGTGGGAATGAATGGATCTGCGTGGTATAACATTGTGAAGAGAGCATGACAACTGTACATAGGAGAAGAGAGGAGTGAGGGATTAATATAGATGAAGTGTGCCGCATTTGTGGGAGAACGGTGAATGTGGATGATTGTAGCAACCAGAAAATAAATGGCACAGATACAAATGGTGAATACTGTTTGCCAAAAACATGACCTGGAAGCAAGTTTGTTTGTTTGTCTTGCATGTCTTACCTGTCTCCTGCCCTGTCCAACTGCCATTTTCTAACTGCCAGGGCACTTTGCTAAATTATGGCACTTCGATAAAGTATGCATAAATGCTATATGCATAAATGCCCCCGCATGTACTACAACACACTGCAGAGCGGATAGATCCTCTATATACTACACCACACAAGAGAGCTGACAGATACTCTATATACTACACCACACAGGAGAGCTGACAGATCCTCTATATACTACACCACATAGGAGAACTGAAAGATCCTCTATGTACTACACCACACAGGAGAGCTGACAGATCCTGCATATATTGCACCACACAGGAGAGCTGACAGATCCTCTATATACTACACCACACAGGAGAGCTGACAGATCCTGCATATATTGCACCACACAAGAGAGCTGACAGATCCTCTATATACTACACCACCCAGGTGAGCTGACAGATCCTGCATATATTGCCCCACACAGGAGAGCTGACAGATCCTCTGTATACTACACCACAGAGGGGAGCTGACAGATCCTCTATATACTGCACCACACAGGAGAGCTGACAGATCTTCCATATGCTACACCACACAGGAGAGCTGACAGATCCTCTATATACTACACCACACAGGAGAGCTGACAGATCCTCTATATACTACATCACACAGGAGAGCTGACAGATCCTCTATATACTACACTACACAGGAGAGCCGACAGATCCTCTATATACTACAACACACAAGAGAGCTGACAGATCCTCTATATACTACACCACACAGGAGAGCTGACAGATACTCTATATACTACACCACACAGGAGAGGTGAAAGATCCTCTGTATACTACAATACACAGTAGAGCTGACAGATCCTCTGTATGCTACAACACAAAGGAGAGCTGACAGATCCTCTGTATACTACACTACACAGGAGAGCGGACAGATCCTCTGTATACTACACAGGAGAGCTGACAGATCCTCGGTATACTACACAGTAGAGCTGACAGATCCTCTATATACTATACTACACAGGAGAGCTGACAGATCCTCTATATACTACACCACACAGGAGAGCTGACAGATCCTCTATATACTAAACCACACTGGAGAGCTGACAGATCCTCTATATACTACACCACAGAGGAGAACTGACAGATCCTCTGTATACTACAACACAGAAGAGAGCTGACAGATCCTCTATGTACTACACCACACAGCAGAGCTGATAGATCCTCTATATATTACACCACACAGGAGAGCTGACAGATCTTCTATATACTACACCACACAGGGGAGCCAACAGATCCTCTATATACTACACCACACAGGAGAGCTGACAGATCCTCTATATACTACACCACACAGTAGAGCTGACAGATCCTCTGTATACTACACCACACAGGAGAGCTGACAGATCCTCTATATACTACCCCACACAGGAGAGCTGACAGATCCTCTATATACTACACCACACAGGAGAGCTGACAGATCCTCTATATACTACACCACACAGGAGAGCTGACAGATCCTCTATATACTACACCACACAGGAGAGCTGACAGATCCTCTATATACTACACCACATAGGAGAACTGACAGATCCTCTATGTAATCCACCACACGGTAGGGCTGACAGATCTTCTATATACTACACCACACAGGAGAGCTGACAGATCCTCTATATACTACACCACATAGGAGAACTAACAGATCGTCCATGTAATCCACCACACGGGAGGGCTGACAGATCTTCTATATACTCCACCACAGAGGAGAGCTGACAGATCCTCTATATACTACACCACACAGGAGAGCCGACAGATCCTCTATATACTACACCACACAGAAGAGCTGACAGATCCTCTATATACTGCACCACACAGGAGAGCTGACAGATCCTCTATATACTACACCACACAGGAAAGCTGACAGATACTCTATATACTACACCACACAGGAGAGCTGACAGATCCTCTATATACTACACCACACAGGAGAGCTGACAGATCCTCTATATACTACACCACACAGGAGAGCTGACAGATCCTCTATATAGTACACTACACAGGAGAGCTGACAGATCCTCTATATACTATACCATACAGGAGAGCTAATTGATCCTCTATATACTACACCACACAGGAGAACTGACAGATCCTCTATATACTACACCACACAGGAGAGCTGACAGATCCTCTATATACTACACCACACAGGAGAGCTGACAGATCCTCTGTATACTACATCACACAGGAGAACTGACAGATCCTCTATACACTACACCACATAGGAGAATTGACAGATCCTCTATGTTCTCCACCACACAGGAGAGCTGACAGATCCTCTATATACTACACCACACAGGAGAGCTGACAGATCCTCTATGTACTACTCCACACTGGAGAGCTGATAGATCCTCTATATACTACACCACACAAGAGAGCTGACAGATACTCTATATACTATACCACACAGTAGAGCTGATAGATCCTCTATATACTACACCACACAAGAGAGCTGACAGATACTCTATATACTACACCACACAGGAGAGCTGACAGATCCTCTATATACTACACCACACAGGAGAGCTGACAGATCATCTATATACTACACCAAACAGGAGAGCTCTCAGATCCCGTATATACTACACCAAACAGGAGAGCTGACAGATCCTCTATATACTACACCACACAAGAGAGCTGACAGATACTCTATATACTACACCACACAGGAGAGCTGACAGATCCTCTATATACTACACCACATAGGAGAACTGACAGATCCTCTATGTACTACACCAAACAGGAGAGCTGTCAGATCCCGTATATACTACACCACACAGGAGAGCTGACAGATCCTGCATATATTGCACCACACAGGAGAGCTGACAGATCCTCTATATACTACACCACACAGGAGAGCTGACAGATCCTCTATATACTACACCACACAGGAGAGCTGACAGATCCTCTATATACTACTCCACACAGGAGAGCCACATATCCTCTTTATACTACACCACACAGGAGAGCTGACAGATCCTCTATATACTACACCACATAGGAGAACTGACAGATCCTCTATGTAATCCACCACACAGGAGAGCTGACAGATCCTGCATATATTGCAGCACACAGGAGAGCCGACAGATCCTCTATATACTACACCACACAGGAGAACTGACAGATCCTCTATATACTACACCACACAGGAGAGCTGACAGATCCTCTATATACTACACCACATAGGAGAACTGACAGATCCTCTATGTAATCCACCACACGGGAGGGCTGACAGATCTTCTATATACTCCACCACAGAGGAGAGCTGACAGATCCTCTATATACTACACCACACAGGAGAGCTGACAGATCCTCTATATACTACACCACCCAGGAGAGCTGACAGATCCTGCATATATTGCACCACACAGGAGAGCTGACAGATCCTCTATATACTACACCACACAGGAGATCTGACAGATCCTGTATATACTGCACCACACAGAAGAGGTGACAGATCCTCTATATAGTAAACCACACAGGAGAGCTGACAGATCCTCTATGTACTACACCACATAGGAGAACTGACAGATCCTCTTTGTACTAGACCACACAGGAGAGCTGGCAGATTCTCTATATACTACACCACACAGGAGAGCTGACAGATCCTGCATATATTGCACCACACAGGAGAGCTGACAGATCCTCTATATACTACACCACACAGGAGAGCTGGCAGATCCTCTATACACTACACCACACAGGAGAGCTGACCGATCCTGTATGTCATGCACCACACAGAGGAGGTGACAGATCCTCTATATACTACACCACACAGGAGGGCTGACAGATACTCTATATACTGCATAGGAGAGCTAACAGATCCTCTATATACTACAAAGGAGAGCTGACAGATCCTCTATATACTACACCACACAGGAGAGCTGACAGATCCTCTATATACTACTTAGGAGAGCTGACAGATCCTCTATGTACTACACATGAGAGCTGACAGATCCTCTGCATACTACACCACACAGGAGAGCTGACAGATCCTCTATATACTACACCACATAGGAGAACTGACAGATCCTCTATGTAATCCACCACACGGGAGAGCTGACAGATCTATATACTCCACCACAGAGGAGAGCTGACAGATCCTCTATATACTACACCACACAGGAGAGCAGACAGATCCTCTATATACTACACCACCCAGGAGAGCTGACAGATCCTGCATATATTGCACCACACAGGAGAACTGACAGATCCTCTATATACTACACCACACAGGAGAGCTGACAGATCCTCTATATACTGCGCCACACAGAAGAGGTGACAGATCCTCTATATAGTAAACCACACAGGAGAGCTGACAGATCCTCTATATACTACACCACACAGGAGAGCTGACAGATCCTGCATATATTGCACCACACAGGAGAGCTGACAGATCCTCTATATACTACACCACACAGGAGAGCTGGCAGATCCTCTATACACTACACCACACAGGAGAGCTGACAGATCCTGTATGTACTGCACCACACAGAGGAGGTGACAGATCCTCTATATACTACACCACACATGAGATCTGGCAGATCCTCTATATACTACACCACTCAGGAGAGCTGACAGATCCTCTATATACTACACCACAGAGGAGGGCTGACAGATACTCTATATACTGCATAGGAGAGCTAACAGATCCTCTATATACTACACAGGAGAGCTGACAGATCCTCTATATACTACACCACACAGGAGAGCTGACAGATCCTCTATATACTACTTAGGAGAGCTGACAGATCCTCTATGTACTACACATGAGAGCTGACAGATCCTCTGCATACTACACCACACAGGAGAACTGACAGATCCTCTATATTCTACATTGGAGAGCTGACAGATCCTCTATATACTACACAGGAGAGCTGACAGATCCTCTTTATACTACACCACACAGGAGAACTGACAGATCCTCTATATTCTACACCACACAGGAGAGCTGACAGATCCTGCATATATTGCACCACACAGGAGAGCTGACAGATCCTCTATATACTACACCACACAGGGGAGCTAACAGATCCTCTATATACTACACAGGAGAGCTGACAGATCCTCTATATACTATGCCACACAGGAGAGCTGACAGATCCTCTATATGCTACACCACACGGGAGAGCTGACAGATCCTCTATATACTACACCACACGGGATAGCTGACGGATCCTCTATATACTACACCACACAGGAGAGCTGACAGATCCTCTATATACTACACCACACGGGAGAGCTGACAGATCCTCTATATACTACACCACACAGGAGAGCTGACAGATCCTCTATATACTGCACCACACAGGAGAGCTGACAGATCCTCTATATACTACACCACACAGGAGAGCTGACAGATCCTCCATATACTACACCCCACGGGAGAGCTGACAGATCCTCTATATACTACAATACACAGGAGAGCTGACAGATCCTCTATATACTGCACCACACAGGAGAGCTGACAGATCCTCTATATACTACATCACACAGGAGAGCTGACAGATCCTCTATATACTACATCACACAGGAGAGCTGACAGATCCTCTATATACTACACCACACAGGAGAGCTGACAGATCCTCTATATACTACATCACACAGGAGAGCTGACAGATCCTCTATATACTACACCACACAGGAGAGCTGACAGATCCTCTATATACTACACCACACAGGAGAGCTGACAGATACTCTATATACTACACCACACAGGAGAGCTGACAGATCCTCTATATACTACACCCCATGGGAGAGCTGACAGATCCTCTATATACTACAATACACAGGAGAGCTGACAGATCCTCTATATACTGCACCACACAGGAGAGCTGACAGATCCTCTATATACTACAACACACAGGAGAGCTGACAGATCCTCTATATACTACACCACACAGGAGAGCTGACAGATCCTCTATATACTACACCACACAGGAGAGCTGACAGATCCTCCATATACTACACCCCACGGGAGAGCTGACAGATCCTCTATATACTACAATACACAGGAGAGCTGACAGATCCTCTATATACTGCACCACACAGGAGAGCTGACAGATCCTCTATATACTACATCACACAGGAGAGCTGACAGATCCTCTATATACTACATCACACAGGAGAGCTGACAGATCCTCTATATACTACACCACACAGGAGAGCTGACAGATCCTCTATATACTACATCACACAGGAGAGCTGACAGATCCTCTATATACTACACCACACAGGAGAGCTGACAGATCCTCTATATACTACACCACACAGGAGAGCTGACAGATACTCTATATACTACACCACACAGGAGAGCTGACAGATCCTCTATATACTACACCCCACGGGAGAGCTGACAGATCCTCTATATACTACAATACACAGGAGAGCTGACAGATCCTCTATATACTGCACCACACAGGAGAGCTGACAGATCCTCTATATACTACAACACACAGGAGAGCTGACAGATCCTCTATATACTTCATCACACAGGAGAGCTGACAGATCCTCTATATACTACACCACACAGGAGAGCTGACAGATCCTCTATATACTACATCACACAGGAGAGCTGACAGATCCTCTATATACTACACCACACGGGAGAGCGGACAGATCCTCTATATACTACACCACACAGGAGAGCTGACAGATCCTCTGTATACTACACCACACAGGAGAGCTGACAGATCCTCTATATACTACACCACACAGGAGAACTGACAGATCCTCTATATACTACACCACACAGGAGAGCTGACAGATCCTCTATATACTACACCACAGAGGAGAGCTGACAGATCCTCTATATACTACACCACACAGGAGAGCTGACAGATCCTCTATATACTACACCACACAGGAGAGCTGACAGATCCTCTATATACTACACCACATAGGAGAGCTGACAGATCCGCTATATATTACACTACACAGGATAGCTGACAGATCCTCTATATACTACACCACACAGGAGAGCTGACAGATCCTCTATATACTACACCACACAGGAGAGCTGACAGATCCTCTATATACTCCACCACACAGGAGAGCTGACAGATCCTCTATATACTACACCACTCAGGAGAGCTGACATATCCTCTATATACTACACCACACAGGAGAGCTGACAGATCCTCTATATACTACATCACACAGGAGAGCTGACAGATCCTCTATATACTACACCACACAGGAGAGCTGACAGATCCTCTATATACTCCACCACACAGGAGAGCTGACAGATCCTCTATATACTACACCACTCAGGAGAGCTGACATATCCTCTATATACTACACCACACAGGAGAGCTGACAGATCCTCTATATACTACACCACACAGGAGAGCTGACAGATCCTCTATATACTACACCACACAGGAGAGCTGACAGATCCTCTATATACTACACCACACAGGAGAGCTGACAGATCCTCTATATACTACACCACCCAGGAGAACTGACAGATCCTATATATACTATTCCACAGTGGAGGGCTGAAAAAACCTCTATGCTAGTTTTGTGCTTGGCTATGGAGTGATAATGTACAGCACCTTTCTCCAGAAAGTAGCAAATAGCAGGGTAGATTTATACAGAGCTACATTTGGTTATAGAGTGTGGTGTATTTTATTGCCAATTGTCTTTATCTAGGTGTTGAGCAGTAGAATACAGCTGTCATAAAATTCATTGTACTCCAATAATATTGAGATTACTCTGCTGACCTTGTTCTAGTCTACACGATAAAACTTAATAGTCTATTAAAAAAACAAAAATATAAGCCTATTGCATGTGCTATAGTGATCAACAAGAAAAAGTATATTATTTCATGTCTTTTTTTTGTATGGCTAGTCACATATAAAAAAATCTAAAAAAATATTTAAATAATTTGTCATTTCTTTTCTTACTTCAATTCATGCAATAAAAGGTCATTTTTGTACGACTTGTTCTCATATAACTTGTATGCCACGTACGATGCTGTGGTTGAGTTGACCTTTTGGTTGATTGCAGAAAAACATAAAGTATAACATGAAAACTGGGATAGATTATGACAGCCGATGCACAAATCTGAATACAGTCAGTCATAAGCTCAAATCTGCAAAGACAGCCTTGACAAACGTCTATCCATTGGGAGGTTGATTATTTTCGAACAGATACTTTGGTTGTCATTTTCCTACTATTGATTCTGCAGACCTAGTGTGAATGCACTCAGACAGTCAAGACACTTACTTCAAAGGAAGAGTTTAGTTTGGGAAAGTTCCATTCTTTTTGTAGTACAGTGGTTTGCTGCTTTTTTTGGACAGATGATACAAAACTGGAGCTTTTTGCCAAGTCGTAGCAGCTCTATGTTTACAGACGCAAAAAATGAAGCATACAAATAAAAGAACATTGCACCTACTGTAAAACATGGAGGAGGCCTTTGCTTTGCTGCATGTGCCACAGGGTGTCTAGAATCTTTGCAGGGCACATTGAAATATGAACACTAACAAGGCATTTTGAAACGGAAAGTGTCAGAAAGTTTGGTCTGACCCGAAGGTCATGGATCATCCCACAGGATAATGACCCAAAACACAGCTAAAAACATCCAAGAATGGCTAAGAGGAAAACATTGGACTATTCTGAAGTGGCGTCTATGAGACCTGATCTAAATCTGTGGAAGGAGCTGAAACCTGCTTTCTGAAGAAGGCGCCTTCACATCTGAGACACCTGGAACAGTATAGTCACGAGAAGCCAAAATATCAGTGGACGGATGCAGAAGTCTCATTGAGAGTTACAGAAATTGTTTATTTGCAGTGATGGCTTCAAAAAGTGCAAGAAAATATTAAGCTAAGGGTAACAACATTTCTGTCCAGGCCAGTTTCATTTATTTGTTTTTTAATTATTTTCCGGTAAACCACAATTCAAAAGCAAAAAAGCAGTGTCTGATTTTTATTGTATAGATGGAACGGAGGTCATCAGACCTCTTGATCAGATGAATGGCTGGGAGCCTTGAGAAGAGTAGACTTTTGTTGGGTATTGAATAAAGGATTAAAGATTTTTTACATTACCGGAAGTAAGTACCGATCGTCTTCTTGATATTCAGTGAATTTAAATTCAAATTTGCTTTTGTCAGTTTCAAGTTATTTCAGTGACCATTGTGGGTTTTCTTACTTTAACAGAAAGGTACCAACATGTTTGTTCACGTGTGTAGACATGAACAAATAAAGAAAAAAAATAAAATACACAATACTGCTCACCTGTCCCTGCTTTCACGGTGAGCAGCTCCTCTTCTTGCTTCAAAGCTGGCACAGGGAAACGTGGCTTGAAAGTGACGTCAAGCCACAATCTTAGTGGCGATACCTTTCCGTACTGTTCCTCTATGATACCCACATACAGGGGATTATTCCTTCATGCCAACAGTGGCTGATTATCTGTCATCAAACATGTTAGTATTTTCTAATTCTGTCTTAATCATCACTATATGTATGTGTTCTGACTGCAGTGTCAAACAGACAGTTTATCTCTTTTTCATGGGTCATGCTACATTGTAATGGGTGTCTTACATTAAGGTGTTATCATATATGCACTAAGGAATAGTGGAGATCTTGACTATTTTGGCTTGATCCTGGTTATTATAGCTTAATGGTGCTTTTTAAATCATTTTAATTGTTTGTTTTTTGGTTTTTCTATGCTCTCAATAAAGATTTGTTTGCTTTCACAAACTTCTTTTCCTTTTTTTTTTTTTAGTATTTATTGTCTATTGGTATGCAACATGTTCATCCCTAGATCACACTAGGAGTGGTGCCCTCTATTACAAAGTTCTTGATTTGCCACAACCCTAGCGTTGCGTCACTGCTATTTTTCTTTTTACCATTCACCTTTCGCTTCCCCCCTATTTCTTCATAGAATGTAAGCTTGCGAGTAGGACCCTCATTCCTTTTGGTATCTGTTGATTTATGTTTTATTCTGTAATGTCTTTATTGCCTGTACAAGTTCCCTCAAAAATGTAAAGTGCTGCGGAATATGTTGGTGATACAGAAGTAAAAAAAAATATTATTATTTTTCCCCTCTTATTTTCCCTGTCCTTCATTAGCAATCCATTTCTAATGAAGGTCTGATTATATAAATATCAAAATATCATATTATTGTTTAAGTATGGAGTGCCTTAATAATAAAGTTCAAAGTTGGCATCATACAAAAGGAATGCCAACTGCTTGATTTTGGAGTGGTACCAACCCTACTGGTGCACCCACACTACAGGAGTGCCGAGCAAGTCTTTGTCCATAGCTGTAAGATGAATCGGCAGCTGTCACTCCTAACTTCACCATAAACTTGCACAGTTGTCTTCCCTTTTGTATGGGAAAAACGGAAAAAGCCGCTAAGGGACATATCAGAGCGTAACTCATCCGCTACCTTGACAAATGTTGGGGCATCTGTGACATGCAGAAGTAGTGCTGTTGCTTCAAAAGTATCCAGCCACTGTTACAAATAACAGAAGAACGCGAGACAGGAAGTGTTGTGCTTCAGAAGCATCCAGCAACTAGAGGGGTTAACACAGTCGCATGAGACAGGGAGTGTTTTAGCAGAGCCCCAGGTGGATTGTGGGGAACTTGTTATTGTAGTCTGGCTGAAGCCGAAGAGAAAGGTGGTGTGTTATCTGGATCTGACAGAAGGCAACTGAACAGGACTCAGATCAGGAGAGAAACTAAACACAGGTCAGATAAACTCCCTGAACTAACAGTGCTGAGTATTATCGGGCAGGAAGATAAGGACTGGAAGGAAATGTGCCACAGAGATCAAACCCTCCCCCCCCTCCATCTCCATGCAGTATAAAGAATACTGTGCACTATTGTGTCCTTGTGAAGGAAAAGCCTGTGGTTGTGTATGCATAGAAGTGTGCTGCTAAGAGATCTAATCTATGCTGAATTATGCTACTGAAGAGACTGTAATACTGTGCCTTGTGAAGAAACTACTGTATTGTTACTGGAGCTGGTTTCTCAAAAAACTCAGATTGTACTGTAATGAAGATTGTTGCTGTAATATCCCTGAATTGCACTGGCTGTGCTTCAGATTAAATCCCATTGTTAAACTGTTGAAAAAGACTCTTGTCAGATGTGTCTGGTCAGCAATTAAATTTATCGTGTGCCTGAGAGAAGCAGCAGCACATGGTCCTTGGTCGCCCTGAGTAACGGTTCCCCCAGGATTCCAAAGAATTAATGAAACCTGTCTCGCCCTATCTGAACCTAGCGGCGTGCGTGTAACATATCCAAAAAACCCTATCTCTTGTCCCAACATTTGCCAGCAGGAGATAGGTGAGAGGAACCTATGATTAAGAGATCATATTGTGACAATCCCTCCAATCTCAGGGGTCCAAGAAGATGAGATATGGGGAGCTGTTTAATGGGTGGACTGGAATTAATGCATTTATTTATGCATCAGTTTATAAAAGCACAGATCTCTTAGGAGTAATACCAGTTGTGGAAATGAACCCAGTCAATATGTAGACACTCTTTACAGATGCCGAGCCCTGTGTGTTGTTAAACCTGACATCTGAGACTCCCTGGAAAGTCAGGAATGTGATAAAATGCCTACTAAGAGGTTCTGAATCATATTCTCACCAGTTTTCACCATGTCTTTGTTATTCCTAGTGTATGAATGAAATATGTGTTTATCCTATCACTCCCCTTTTGACGGTTTTCGACACTCCTGTCTATATTGGCAGCGTTCCAGACCCATCCCATGGCTTTTCTTTATCTCACATAATGAATATAGGACTAATTATACGATCAGACAAAAGGCGCTGAACAATGCTTTTCACTTTTGAGTCGCGGATCAAAAACATACGAGACAGAAAATTATAAAAGGGTTCTTATTTAGGCTGGTGGGTGATCCTGCGGAAAGTGCGGAGAAGGTAATCCACGTACACAGCAGGTATTGTTTGCCTTTAAATTATTCGTAGTCCGAGGAAATTCTGGGCTTTGATGAAAGTCTTTAAATTAATAAAGAAAAACTTCTTGTTGTAAAAAAATCCCCTCTAGTCTCAATTGCAAATAGAATAGCAAATAAATAGCCTTATTTATTCTGTTACCCAACTTTAAATTGACTCGAAGTCTTAAGACCTGATTCATCATTTGCTTTTTCTTTAAGTCATTTTTTCTTTTTTGCCTTGTGGTATTCATTGGCGTTTTCTGTGCTAAATTCTTCAACATTCCGAACAGGGATCATGAATTTTGCTCAAAATAAAAAATACTCTTCATTTTTGTCCTTCATTTTTTGATGACTTTTCAGCTCAAAAAGTTACATTTTTCGCTAAAAGGTTGCAAAATTTGCACAAAATGTTCAAGTGTACATGAAATCACTCCAAGAGGGGACTAGAGTACATTTGCTCCAAACCTTCGATACTTTTTAAAACATCACAATTATTGAGTCAATCAGAAACAAATCTGGAAATCCCAAACCCTGCCAACAATGACAAACATAAAAAAAATTAGGCACACACATATAAAATAGAGTTTAATAAAGGCACAAATTAAAGGAAGAATAAGTAATATAACACATAAAATGATCCACTGTATAAACAAAACACATCCAATAATCAAATCAAATATATAGAAAAGTCATAAGGCTTACTTAAATCACCCCCTGAGGAAGCCGGCTTTCCTGGCGATACACATGGGAATTTCATCTCACACATGGTCCATTTGACTGCTTTACCCTATTGATAGCTATTTATGCTACCTGCTATTCTTTTTCCAGCACATGGAGGTTCTTCATTAAAAGGAATTCCCCTCCCCCAAAACCATTAATATGATTGCATAGCTTTTTAAAAGATAATCCAGTTGGTCAATTTTTTCTGGATGAAAATTGAAATATTTTTTTTTTATACCTTTTTGTTAACTTAGAGTGTAGCAGAGCTACAAAGAGCATCTCCCTCTCTCTCTCTGGAGGACTCGGCATGGCTGTGATTTCAATAGGCACCATGTTAAACTTCATGAAATGAAAACTTGCTGCCAGTTTACCCTGCAGATTACAGTTAAAAATTTCTTTTCAGGACTTTGACATTGATGAGCTGCAGTATATTAAGGATATGCCATCAATATCAGATCGGTAGGATCCAACAACCCGCACCTCCAATCATCCATTTGCAGCTCCTGCAATTGATGTGTTACACCAGAGTCAGAACATCGCACCTCTGAACACTGCGCAATGGCCGATCTCAGGCACTGCAGCTCAGCTCCCATTCACTTCAATAGGAGCTAAGCTACATTACCAGAATACAACTACTGTGGTGTTCCAGTTCTGTACATTTGGCAGCGGCGTGTGCTGATAATAACAGCTGATGAGTGGGAGTGCTGAGTATTGGACCCCCACTGAACTGATATTGATGACCATATAGCTCATTAATATCAAAGTTCAGGACAACCCCTCTAAATCTGCCCCACCAGGCAAGGCAGCAGTGTAGACAAAAAGAAGAGGGGCGAGTTGTTGCTTAGCTTGGAGGAATAGTTATTAAGGACTGGCCATTCTCTGGACAGGTGGTCTCCCACCTATTAGTCAATGGTAGAGCACCACTTCATTCTCTGGACAGGTGGTCTCCCACCTATTAGACAATGGTGGAGCACCACTTCATTCTCTGGACAGGTGGCCTCCCACCTATTAGACAATGGTGGAGCACCACTTCATTCTCTGGACAGGTGGTCTCCCATATATTAGACAATGGTGGAGCACCACTTCATTCTCTGGACAGGTGGTCTCCCGCCTATTAGACAATGGTGGAGCACCACTTCAATCTCTGGACAGGTGGTCTCCCACCTATTAGTCAATGGCAGAGCACCACTTCATTCTCTGGACAGGTGGTCTCCCACCTATTAGACAATGGTGGAGCACCACTTCAATCTCTGGACAGGTGGTCTCCCACCTATTAGTCAATGGCAGAGCACCACTTCATTCTCTGGACAGGTGGCCTCCCACCTATTAGACAATGGTGGAGCACCACTTCAATCTCTGGACAGGTGGTCTCCCACCTATTAGTCAATGGCAGAGCACCACTTCATTCTCTGGCCAGGTGGTCTCCCACCTATTAGACAATGGTGGAGCACCACTTCATTCTCTGGACAGGTGGCCTCCCACCTATTAGACAATGGTGGAGCACCACTTCATTCTCTGGACAGGTGGTCTCCCATATATTAGACAATGGTGGAGCACCACTTCATTCTCTGGACAGGTGGTCTCCCGCCTATTAGACAATGGTGGAGCGCCACTTCATTCTCTGGCCAGGTGGTCTCCGACCTATTAGTCAATGGCAGAATACTACTTCATTCTCTGGCCAGATGGTCTCCCACCTATTAGTCAATGGCAGAACACTACTTCATTCTCTGGCCAGGTGGTCTCCCACCTATTAGACAATGGTAGAGCACCACTTCATTCTGTGGACAGGTGGCCTCCCAACTATTAGACAATGGTAGAGCACCACTTCATTCTCTGGACAGGTAGTCTCCCACCTATTAGACAATGGTAGAGCACCATTTCATTCTCTGGACAGGTGGCCTCCCACCTATTAGACAATGGTGGAGCACCACTTCAATCTCTGGACAGGTGGTCTCCCACCTATTAGTCAATGGCAGAGCACCACTTCATTCTCTTGACAGGTGGTCTCCCACCTATTAGACAATGGTGGAGCACCACTTCATTCTCTGGACAGGTGGCCTCCCACCTATTAGACAATGGTGGAGCACCACTTCATTCTCTGGACAGGTGGTCTCCCATATATTAGACAATGGTGGAGCACCACTTCATTCTCTGGACAGGTGGTCTCCCGCCTATTAGACAATGGTGGAGCGCCACTTCATTCTCTGGCCAGGTGGTCTCCCACCTATTAGTCAATGGCAGAACACTACTTCATTCTCTGGCCAGGTGGTCTCCCACCTATTAGTCAATGGCAGAACACTATTCATTCTCTGGCCAGGTGGTCTCCCACCTATTAGACAATGGTAGAGCACCACTTCATTCTGTGGACAGGTGGCCTCCCAACTATTAGACAATGGTAGAGCACCACTTCATTCTCTGGACAGGTGGCCCCCCACCTATTAGACAATGGTGGAGCACCACTTCAATCTCTGGACAGATGGTCTCCCACCTATTAGTCAATGGCAGAGCACCACTTTATTCTCTGAACAGGTGGTCTCCCACCTATTAGACAATGGTGGAGCACCACTTCAATCTCTGGACAGGTGGTCTCCCACCTATTAGTCAATGGTGGAGCACCACTTCATTCTCTGGACAGGTGGTCTTCCACCTATTAGACAATGGTAGAGCACCACTTCATTCTGTGGACAGGTGGCCTCCCACCTATCAGACAATGGTAGAGCACCACTTCATTCTCTGGACAGGTGGCCTCCCACCTATTAGACAATGGTGGAGCACCACTTCAATCTCTGGACAGGTGGTCTCCCACCTATTAGACAATGGTGGAGCACCACTTCAATCTCTGGACAGGTGGTCTCCCACCTATTAGTCAATGGCAGAGCACCACTTTATTCTCTGGACAGGTGGTCTCCCACCTATTAGACAATGGTGGAGCACCACTTCAATCTCTGGACAGGTGGTCTCCCACCTATTAGTCAATGGCAGAGCACCACTTCATTCTCTGAACAGGTGGTCTCCCACCTATTAGACAATGGTGGAGCACCACTTCATTCTCTGGACAGGTGGCCTCCCACCTATTAGACAATGGTGGAGCACCACTTCATTCTCTGGACAGGTGGTCTCCCATATATTAGACAATGGTGGAGCACTACTTCATTCTGTGGACAGGTGGTCTCCCGCCTATTAGACAATGGTAGAGCACCACTTTATTCTCTGGCCAGGTGGTCTCCCACCTATTAGTCAATGGCAGAACACTACTTCATTCTCTGGCCAGGTGGTCTCCCAGCTATTAGACAATGGTAGAGCACCACTTCATTCTCTGAACAGGTGGTCTCCCACCTATTAGGCAATGGTAGAGCACCACTTCATTCTCTGGACAGGTGGCCTCCCACCTATTAGACAATGGTAAAGCACCACTTCATTCTCTGAACAGGTGGTCTCCCACCTATTAGTCAATGGCAGAGCGCCACTTCATTCTCCGGACAGGTGGTCTCCCACCTATTAGGCAATGGTGGAGCACCACTTCATTCTCTGGAAAGATGGTCTTCCGCCTATTAGGAAATGGTGGAGCGCCACTTCATTCTCTGGTCAGGTGGTCTCCCACCTATTAGACAATGGTGGAGCACCCCTTTAATTATGGTTATTTTGCACCCTGTATTACATTCTGGTTGCTGACATTGTATTCAGAAAACTTCTAAGAAAATGCCATTAGCAATAACAAATGTAACATGTCGTTCTGGCCAAGTTCTTGGTTATTTGCAGTGTTCCCTCTCTTTCCCACTTGTTCTCAGTGACCGTCCCTGGGCATAAGCTTCTACTACAAGTTATAATATTGAGTATTATTCCCAGCAGATAGAAATCACGGCCCATTTAATTGTGAGGAACTGGAGAACGATTAAACCGTCCTGCCGTGTCATGTGGAGCAGAAGAGAAAACCTTTATCACATTTCAGCTCTGTTACACAAGCCGTTAGGGGATTCATGCCTCAATTAATATGATGTTTCCTCTCCAGCTAACACTCAAGATGAGCAAATTGATTCTGATTCGTGAGCGCTCTCCGGAGCCTTTATTTATCCAGACACATATTGGATGAGTAACCTAAAAACCAATAGGGCACATGAGGCCAGGTCTCTACCTGCTAGTATCCGCTCCATCCACCACTCACCTATACCCACCTTACCGGTTACTACTGATATAAAAGGGATCATCCACATTATCTTTATTTTAACCATTTTTGTTGATGACACGATTTTGTGATACTAATATAAAAGTATTACAGGTTCTCCTCCTTTCTCTTAGACTGCACAGCTCTCCTCTTCCTACAATGTCTTCCAGTAGCAGGACATGTGACCAGACCTGTCCACCTACCTCCTCCAATAAAAATGCACTGAACGTGGGAAAGCGGCTTTCAATTGGAGGAGGCAGATAGACAGGTCTGGTCACATGTCCTGCTACTGGCAGACATTGTAGGAAGAGGAGAGCTGTGCAGTCTATGAGGAAGGAGGAGAACCCGTAATACTTATATATTAGTAATTGACACAAAATCGTGGGCACCCAAAACCTTTATTAAAATAAAGATAACATGGACAACCCCTTCCAAGAGGACCTGTCACCAGGTCACAAGTGGGTAGTCTTAGATCTTATATATATATATTATATATGTAGATTTTTTTCAAAATTCATCATACAGATCCAGAGATATGGGGCTTTTTTATTTAATTTTAATTTTTTATGGTCTTCACAAGGGGCCTATCTATTAGGGTAATAATGCAGACATGACCCCAGAGAAACATGTGAGCCACACCCCTAAGTAAACTAAAGATCATAAAAATTAGCATATCTCTTTAACCGTATGGCAGATTTAACAGAAACAAAGACTGGAATACTCAGGGAAATAGTGGGAAAAAAATAACATGTAACAAGTAGACAATTTTGACCTTGTGATAAGTCCTTTTTAATCCGTGTTAAGAAATAGTAAGGAAAGTTTCTTTTACACTACACATAGAGTCCATGTATCATGAGTGGCACATGATGTTTTTTAAAATTCTGCATTACTGACTTAGATGTCTCCACATGGAGCCATACCTTACAGATAATGTCCCTGTAGCACAGCATGCTTTGGAGAAGCCATTTCTTTTGTATTTCATATGAAAACAGGAGTATACAAAAGGAACAGCATGTAGTTTATTGAACCTTAGGATGAGTGCTGCTGGATACAACTTATCTACAAAGGTACAGAATGGGCACTTACAGGAGCTTGTAGGCACAGAAGGTCCAGCAGCTTAAAGGGATTGTCCACTACTTGGACAATGCCTTCTCAGTCCCTATGTTTTCCCCCCAGTAAAATAACAACATCTGTACTCACCTCCAGTGCTGGTGCTGTTCCAGCGGTGTTGGCACTGGCTCTCCTGGGGATTGCGTGACATTGTTATGTCAATCAGCGCTTGTGAAGAAACGGCACCAGGGGGGCCCAGCAGAATTCCGCTGTCGCCGCTTCTTCCAGTGGATCCACACCCCGCCACCCGCCTGACATCACATTACGCCAGACGGAGCATATGATGCGGATCTACCCTTTGCACCAACGTGACGTTCCGCACCCCCTCAAGGACGCGTAAGATCAGATCGGCACAGTTCTACACCATCACCTCCTGTCTACATGGGTACAGAGAGGCACCAGGGAGTGGGACAAGGTCTGGATAGAGCTGCCACCAGTTTCTATTTGATATAGCAGACTTATATCGGGCTAAAAACCAGCCCGGTAGCACGTTCTTTGGACCGAACAACAGACATAGGGTTCGTGGATCGAGATACAAGAACAACCCAAGATTAAATTATATATTTAATCACCATAAGGGCTCACTAGACAATCTACTATATACACAAGGTTATACATATACAGTGGTCAGAGTTACAAATACAAAAGCATAGTACATGACGCATAACAGATTTTAAAGTCAGTTACCAGTAGATGGAAAGCATGGTTCGGGGGATATGCGGCCACATGGGGAAGGTTGTGGGCCCTGCTTGGTTGCTGGACTTCTCCCACACTTCTTGATGTCACGAGCTTCCCTAGGAAAAGACAATAGGTTTTAGCTACAGAGACCTTCAAACTCTCTGGGAACTCCCACTACCTCCCCCGACTCAAGCCCAAGTCTCCACCCCTGTTCCTTCTTAGCTAAGAGACTCCAAGAACTAAAGTGGCCCATACCTCCTTCCTGGAAGGTACCAGGGAACCGGTTCTGGTGTCAATGGACCAGGCCAAGCTCCTGCTAAGTGTGGAAACCAAACACACTGGTTTTAAGAGGTTCTAAAAGGTTGGGAAGTGTATCTCCTTGTCCCTACACACTAGATTGGGCTAGGATGGGCTAGTCTAGCATTCGCTATCTCCCCCTGAGATATAAAATCCATTTTTTGAAGAGCTGAGACATGTAGTTCTCCCACAACTCGGTATTGAAATGTAGTACCTTAACAAAACAGCACATGTTAGTGAACAAAGGAAAGGATCACGGCAGGGAGCCTGCCTGTCACCTCAGCTCACAGCTACAGAGGGACACTCGCACTGAAGCCCCCCTCCCTTCTCTCTTACAACTGGAAGTCGGGTTACGCTGTGCCTGGAAACCTGACAACCAGGGCAAATGTGATTATTCTAGAATATTCTTCACAGCTCTGGCTTCATTCTCTCTGCCTTCAGACAAATCACATACATCCGAAAGAAGTGAGAGCTGCTGCTCTCTCACTCCCTCTAGATGTATGTTATACATCCAAAGGCGGGGAGAGCTAATCCAGTGCTGATTGGACACTGGGATCGCGTGACATAACAATGTTAGGCGATCCCCCGGACAGCCAGTGCAGACACCAGAGGTGAGTATATTGGTTATTATTTTATAAGGGGGATACATACAGATTGAGACGGGGTTGTCCACATACTGTAACAGGAGTCCTTCACCCCAGGCTGCCTGCAGGTGAGTGTGCTTACAGATACAGGAGGCTCTGGGCACCATGTTTTATGAATCTATACAGCACAGATCTACATTACATCTGTGTGAATTATTGAACATATTAGTCTACTGTGTATGGCAGACCCCAAATTTCCCACGACAGATGGTGGGAGATAAAGTCCAGCATGTCCAATTTGCAGTGGATATCTTGTAGAGAATACCTTTCGGCTGAATGAGAGCTCCTCTGTATATGAAATTCGGGATTGATACAGTAGTTGCACATCGATTGGCAAGTTTATGGGGGGCTTTAGTCTCTGGGACAAATACAAGCCTAGACAGGGGCCACATCGTGTACAGTACATGGGGAACTACCTAGACTGCAGTAACTGAATATTAACGAGTTATAGATATTGTTTAAGGTATTTTTGTATTTGTCTCTAAGCTTTCCCTAGGCTATACAGTATACGCCGACTTGTAATATACTCATACTAATATTCTGTCCCTGTCTAATGTTATGTGGATGTGACTTCACAGAAAAAAAGAGCTATAATCACCAATGCCGGCTCACAATACCAGTATAGAGCCGGATGCATTAGGTCCCTATTATAAAAAGCCGAGGGAACATGTGTCAAATACTGATGAGCAATCTCTCACACCCCTATCATTCTCATCTGTGATGGTTTTCAGATTTGATGATCTTTTCAGTGATTTGATTTTAATTTCAGTATAAGCACTCATAAGACAACAAGGACCCTTGAAGTGGGTTGCAGGTTTTGGCCATATTATCAATTAATACATCATGTGTCCTTTCCTCTTTGCAGGATGTGGTCAGGCCCTGTAATGTTGGTGGCGGGAATCAGGGGGTTTGTCATTGTGGACATGTAAATACTGTATATAGCGCTGGGCAGCCCGCCTGATCTAATAGCTTACCTCCCAACTATGAATAATAAGGGGGGGGACACACTGGGTAGAGCTCCCCGACAATTTTATTTTACATTAAGCCAGTACCCTAACTTCACCCAGTCCTTTACAGGTGCCCAAACAGAAAAATAGCTCCTAGTGAAGCCTATTAGTATTCTCAAACAGTATGATACTACTTTCATGGCCCCTCAGCCACCATACAGTATGATGCCCCCCATAGTACATTCCCACCACATGCAGTATGATGCCCCCAAACACACAATATGAGGCCTACACAGTACATTCTCCTTGAGCAGTTTGATGCCTCACCCCCACAAAGCTCTGCTACATGAACAAACACACAGCTCTTCTACATCAGCACACACACACGCAACTCTTCTACATCAATAGACACACAACTCTGCTGCTCTGAAACACACTGCTCTGCTACACCAAAGACACACACACATCCTCTTGCCTCTGTCCTACTTTTACTTGTTTCCGTTTGCCCACTCACATGAGCTTTCAAGGTCACGTGACTCTGAAGGTAATGCCAGGACCTTTGTCTTTATGTAGTCTGGGCGATGGAGGAAGGAGCTGTCTGCTCCCTGCTCCACTATTATTGTCAGCTGCATCAGTGGCCTGAGGATACAGATACCAATAGGCAGCAACATTGTCTATACTGTGGGGAACAAATGTAATGCAGGTGCCGGAATGCAACGCACAGAGACACAAGGCGAGAACAGTCAGAGAAGTTTGTAAACAGTTTTATACAACAGGTATACTGAAACAAGGGATTAGCAACAAGGGTAATGAACATTGGTTTGAAATATCAGAAAAATACTAAATTTCTCAAAGTAAGGCGCAGTCTCTTAAAATAAGGCGCAGTCTCTTAAAATAAGGCGCAGTCTTTTAAAGTAAGGTGATGCCCTCAAGCATGAGAGACACCACACAAGTTCTTTAACCGTGAATTTGGCCCTAGCGGGGGTCACCGGTTATTCCCGCTAGGCCGTGAGTCTCTTTCCGGATAAATTCAATTAAATCACGTTGTGCTACTTTAGCCCCAACCGTTCCCCTCCCAACCTGAGTACTTAAACCCAATTGTCCCCGGTACCGTGGGTGAGCAGTGGAAGTGACGGCCCTGCTCACATATACAGCTCCTCTCTGCTTGGCCGTTGGAGGCAGTCTCTCGAGCCTTGGATAGGGGGGTCCAGGCCTCGTCTGTCGGCGGCCGACGTCGGGTTCCGCGAACTCATTCAGCACCGCGATCAGGTTCCTAGTATCCTCAGCAGGCACAGCACTCGGGTCACAACTGTGAGGGATCCGGAGCTCTTTTACCGGTGCCCGGCTGGAGCACCTCTCAGGCCTCTGGATTTGGCCTGTCACACGGGGTTTCTCAGGACGCAGGGAGCACGTCTGCTCCTCTCTGCTGCTTGGCGCCAAAGACCCCTCAGGTTTGGCGCGCTGGCCTCTTATCTCTCTGAACTCCTTCCTGGAAGTCACCTGATCGGGTCCAGCATCTGAATCTGCCCTCTCTGCAACTTCCCTTGTATATTTTGGTTCCGCTTGACTGTCTCTGGCCAGTAGATGGCAGTCTCGCTCCATCCTTGAAACGTCATGTTGAAGCTCTTTTACAAGCTTTCTTGCTCGTTCTACATTCCTCCCTCCTTTTTGCTCGCCAGTCCTCGGGCGAGTGGACTCCTCGCAGAATTGATGTCTCCTTCCAGGCAGTGCAAGCTCAGACAGGAGTTGGGCACACTCCTGCGTTTTCTGTTGGATTCGAGACCAGATAAACTCTTCCTGAGCATACCGGTTAGGAGGAATTCCGGCATTAGCCCGCTCAGTTCTGCGGGGCTCTTCTTGCGGAGGAATCAACTTCTGGGGATTGCAAATCATTTCCTGACTCATTCTGACTTCCACTCGGGAGTGGCACCAACGGTTCTGACGGGCCCAACTGCATTGTGGCCCACCCTTCTTCATCCCCCAAGGTTCCTGTATGTGGCACTTCAGCCAACACGTCTGAGGGCCCAGCCCCGTTACAGACTTCTGCTTCAGAGGAGCAAGGTCGCAACATATTACGGTGCAACACCCTGGATGTCGCGGCGTCATCCCCTTTGGGCCTAACCTCGTAGACGGGGTTGTCTGGGTGGACCTTCTTCACCACCCGATATGGTATTGCCTCCCAACGATGGTCCAGCTTACTCCCAAATCGTTTAGCCCTCACCAGCACTCGGTCTCCTGGCTGAAGCGATCCACCTGTGGTCAGGGGCCGAACTGCATGCTCTACTTCCTAAAACTTCTGAGCAACCAGTTTTCTCGACGCTGGTGTTCTCGAATCCAGGTACTTGGGCTACTGCCCGGACCGGGGTCTTCTGAGTCTAGCTCCAGCTCGGTGATTTCCCGGCCACTTCTTCCAAACAGCAACATGTAGGGGGTGTAGCCGGTGGTTGCATGAACTCGATTATTATACACCCACACCAGCTCGGACACAAATTCTGGCCACTTCATCTTTTTGTCCACTTCCAGTGTTCGCAACATTTGCAACAGGGTTCGGTTAAAGCGCTCGCATGCACCGTTCCCTTGCGGGTGGTAGGGCGTTGTCCGGGAACGGTCGATCCCATAGATGCGGTATAGCTCATCCATCACTCGTCCTTGGAAGCAGGCCCCCTGGTCAGAATGTATTCGCTTCGGGCACCCATAAATCTGGATGAAATCTTGACAGATGGCCTTGGCTGTGGCTTCTGCCGTCTGATCTTTAGTGGGCGTCACTACTGCAAACTTGGTGAAGTGATCAGTCATGACTAAACAGTGTCCATAACCGTTGTATGAAGTTCCTACCATCAAGTAGTCAATCATCAAGACTTCCAAGGGGGCAGAAGTTCGGATGGTCTGAATGGGAGCTCTTTGCTCCGGGGGCTTGTTCAACTCACACTGGCGACATGTTCGGCTGACCCCCTCGACTTCTTGTCGCAGTTGAGGCCAATACACCAGCCGTTGCAACCACCGGAAGGTCTTTTCTACTCCGAAGTGAGCACCTCTTCTATGAGCTTCTTGGGCTAGCTGTGTTACTAGCGCTCCTGGAACTACCACTTGCCAGGTAACATCAAACTCTCGAGGCAGCTGGATTCTTCGGCATAGCAAGCCGTCCTTCAGGAGGAGCCTCTCCCACTGGCCTAGGATTTGTAGGGTAGTTGGAAGTGAAGCGGCTCTGGTTTCCTGGTCGGGTCTCTGATTAAGGGTGACCCATTCTCTCAACTTTGCTAGCTCCGGGTCGGATTGCTGCAGATGTATCCATTCGTCTCTTGAACGGCCCAGAATCTGAGTGGGCCTCGGCTCCCCTCTGGTCTCTTGGGCGTCGACCACAGCAGCGGCGAACTGGCTGAAATCTGGGATCTCGTCGCCTTCGAGCTCCTCATCTCTGTCCTTCTTCGGCCCCGTCTGAGTGACCCGGGACAGGGCATCTGCATGTGTGTTCAGGGCCTTGGCCCGATAGGCGATTTTATACTGGAATTTGGACATCCTTGCGACCCACCGCTGTTCTAACGCGCCAAGTTTGGCGTTCTCCAAGTGGGCCAAAGGGTTGTTATCTGTCCGCACTTGCACTTCTGACCCTGACAGGTACTCAGCAAATTTCTCGGTCATGGCCCACACCAGTGCCAGTAGCTCCAGCTTAAACGAACTGTAGTTGTCCGGATTCTTCTCCGTATCTCGGAGTGACCTGCTGGCATACGTGATCACTCGCTCTTTCCCTCCTTGTACTTGAGCCAGCACTGCTCCCAGCCCATGCAAGCTTCCATCAGTGTACAACATGAAAGGCTGCGAAAAGTCAGCGTAGACCAGAATCGGGGCATCTGTTAGCGCCATTTTCAATGCTCGGAATGCCTCTTCTTGTCGTGGGCCCCACTGAATGGGCTGCCGCTTGGCTCCCCCGGCTGTTCCTCTCAGCAATTCATTGAGCGGGATCGCAATCTTAGCGAAGTTTTTAATGAATCTGCGGTAGTATCCAGCAAGCCCCAGGAATGCCCTTAGTTCCCTTAGATTGGCGGGCGTGGGCCACTTCTGCACGACAGCTACTTTCTCTGCAGTGGGGTGCACCCCTGCACTGGACACAGTGTGCCCCAGATATTCAATTTCTCGTTTGAAGAGACGACACTTACGAGGCTTAATTTTCAGGCCGTGCCTTTGTAGCCGTTCTAACACTTGTTCCAATCGGCGGAGATGATCCTCAAACGTTGCGGAATAGATAATTATATCGTCCAGATATATTAAAGTGGCTTCAAAGTTGAGGTCCCCCAAGCATCTCTCCATCAGCCGTTGGAAGGTTCTGGCGCGTTTGTTAGTCCGAACGGCATTCGATTGAACTCAAACAGGCCCATAGGGAGAACAAAAGCTGTCTTCGGACGATCCTTCTCAGCTACTGGGACCTGCTAATAGCCACTGGCCAGGTCGAGGGAGGAGAAGAATTTGGCGCTTCCTAGTGCAGATAGAGACTCTTCGATTCGGAGGAGTGGATAGGAGTCCCGTACTGTACAGGCATTCAGCTTTCGATAGTCTACGCAGAATCTCAGGGTACCGTCCTTCTTTCGGACCAGCACGATCGGAGCCGCCCAGGGGCTCTGGCTTTCACGGATCACACCATTCCGCAACATGTGGGCCAACAGCTCTTTCACCTCCTGGTACATTTGAGGCGGGATCTGCCGATATCTCTCTCGGATGGGAGCAGTATTTCCGGTGGGCATTTCGTGCTGAATGTCCCGAGTGCACCCGAAATCATCTTCATGCTGTGCAAACACTCCCTGATATCGCTGTAGAAGTTGTTCAATCTGCCTTACTTGTCCAGCAGAAAACTCAGTCAGGTTAGCTTCCATTTCTTCCAGGAGGTGGCATCCAGCCAACGGTTCTCTTCCATATTCCTGGCTATTGAGGGACACCTCTAGGGTCCATGGTTTTCCTTCCACAGGTGCCAGCCCTATAGCGTCAGCTCTAGTAAGGGCCTCTGGCATTACGCACACTCGCGCCACCTCTTGTCGGGGTAACAACTATAAACTGGTGCCACTTAAATTGATGCAGCGCACGGGTACTCGACCGTGTCGCACGGTGGCCAGAGTTCGAGCAATCAGGAGTCCAGAGGGCGCTTCTTCTCCCTCCATTGGTTCAACTTGAATGTCCACACCCTCTAAGGACACATGTGCCAGCACCGGCAAAGTGAGTACAGTCTGTCCCACCGGCAGTGTCATTGTGGCTTCGGGCGGTATCGATACCTTACCAAGGTACTGGGAGGTAGTGGGCAACTTTTGAATCTGACTGACCCGCACGAGGTGCTGGAACACTCTCTTGTTAGCTGGGTCTCGAGTGTCGCGGGTCCACTTGTTTTTGCTACAGCCCTCAGCCAGGAACTGTCCGACTTCTTTCAGCACATTCATGCCCAGGGTTACAATGGGCCCATCGCCTCCGGGCCCGGTGGTCAGTACGATCCCTTTTCGACCGAGGTCCTTTCCACATGCCCGCATGGACATCCATACTACTCCCGCTACTGGGATAGGTAGTTGATTAGCCACCACCAGTTTGACAGTGGGTTCCCGGCAGGAACGAGCGACTTCAGGAAAGTGACTTTGGAAGTACGTCTCAGGCATAGTGGTCACTTGAGACCCGGTGTCCATCAAACAGCGGATCCGCTGCCCATTGAATTCAGCCCAGATAATGGGACTCTCGGAGACAATGTCTTCAGAGCTCCCTCTTCTACTCTCTGAAGCTCGAGACCCCACGGTATGCTCCACAACCGTGGGGCATTTTAGTTTAACGGCTGTCCCCTCCTCCTCCTTTCTCGGTTGGGACAGTCTTTGGAGATATGCCCCCTACCTCCGCAGGTCCAGCACTCCGGTCCTCGTTCTGCCGATAGGTCGGGTACATGTCGTGCTGGGGCCGGATAGGAACGTCTTTCTCGTTCTGGTCTCCGTCCGCGTTGAGCAGTACGGTCCGTCGGCAAGGGGGCAGTAGGAGTCTTCCTAATAGAATTCAGCTCACCCCGAATGTCTCGAATTTCCTGACGTATTTCCCGTACCCAATCAGGCTCTTGGTTGGTGAATCCAGGAGCAATTGCCTCATGACTTGTAACTGTGGCTTTGAGAACAGGAACTTCTCTCTCCAGGACTCTAGCTTCAGCCCCTACCTCCAGGAAGCCCATATCAGGGCATCGCAGCCACTCCTTCAGGATCTGCCTCAGGGAAGGGTCTTTCAAGCCAGCAATCAGTTGGTCACGCAACACCTCATCCAATGGTCCCAGTCCTCGGTTCCCATCTCGAGTTTTCTTAGTGATATGGGCCGTCACTTCCTGTAATGCATTAAC
Source organism: Phyllobates terribilis (assembly GCF_046119375.1). Taxonomy (NCBI): domain Eukaryota; kingdom Metazoa; phylum Chordata; class Amphibia; order Anura; family Dendrobatidae; genus Phyllobates; species Phyllobates terribilis. The sequence continues at coordinate 908,462,649 of NW_027362762.1, read as the reverse complement.
ATACTGATTTACTGTCTCATTTTCCCCTTGGACCCGCTGAAACAACCGTAAGCGCAAGTGTCCCAAATCTGTAGTGTCACCGTGCATGTCCTCTAGAATTTTTATCACTTTATCCACGGTGTCACGGTCCCCAGGTGGGCGGTACAACACAGTTTGTCGGGCCTCTCCATCAAGGGTTAGGAGGGCCAGCTCCGCCCGGGCTAGAGGGTCAAGGGGATACATGCGTAGTATACTTCTCAGTCTTTCTGCCCAGTCCCAAAGTGACATGCCATCCCCTGTAAACTTGGGAAGATGGCTGAGCATAGCCCCCAGGGGTAAATGGCTCCGGCCGGACCCAGCCACAGACTGATCTGCCATCTCTGCGTCTGAATGTTGCATCCTGCCGACTACGCCAAATGTAATGCAGGTGCCGGAATGCAACGCACAGAGACACAAGGCGAGAACAGTCAGAGATGATTGTAAACAGTTTTATACAACAGGTATACTGAAACAAGGGATTAGCAACAAGGGTAATGAACATTGGTTTGAAATATCAGAAAAATACAAAATTTCTCAAAGTAAGGCGCAGTCTCTTAAAATAAGGCGCAGTCTCTTAAAGTAAGGTGATGCCCTCAAGCATGAGAGACACCACACAAGTTCTTTAACCGTGAATTTGGCCCTAGCGGGGGGTCACTGGTTATTCCCGCTAGGCCGTGAGTCTCTTTCCGGATAAATTCAATTAAATCACGTTGTGCTACTTTAGCCCCAACCGTTCCCCTCCCAACTTGAGTACTTAAACCCAATTGTCCCCGGTACTGTGGGTGAGCAGTGGAAGTGACGGCCCTGCTCACATATGCAGTTCCTCTCTGCTTGGCCATTGGAGGCAGTCTCTCGAGCCTTGGATAGGGGGGTCCAGGCCTCGTCTGTCGGCGGCCGACGTCGGGTTCCGCGAACTCACTCAGCACCGCGATCAGGTTCCTAGTATCCTCAGCAGGCACAGCACTCGGGTCACAACTGTGAGGGATCCAGAGCTTTTTTACCAGTGCCCGGCTGGAGCACCTCTCAGGCCTCTGGATTTGGCCTGTCACGCGGGGTTTCTCAGGACGCAGGGAGCACGTCTGCTCCTCTCTGCTGCTTGGCGCCAAAGACCCCTCAGGTTTGGCGCGCTGGCCTCTTATCTCTCTGAACTCTTTCCTGGAAGTCACCTGATCGGGTCCAGCATCTGAATCTGCCCTCTCTGCAACTTCCCTTGTATATTTTGGTTCCGCTTGACTGTCTCTGGCCAGTAGATGGCAGTCTTGCTCCATCCTTGAAACGTCATGTTGAAGCTCTTTTACAAGCTTTCTTGCTCGTTCTACACACAGAGAGTAATGGTGGTGGGTTGAGGTGTGAGCTCTCAGAAAAAGAAAAGAATGAGGGGAAACTTAGTTTATGAAGACAAAAGGGCTTTAAACACAGGTGAGGGTTGTGTTTACCCGCATAAAATGATTTTCTGGCTTAAGAAACAAAGCTGAACTACTTATAAATATAACAGGTATTTTGGGATTTTAGAGGTTTTTACATTTTGATATAGTTCTCAGAAAAAGTATTTTTTGTGACTGCAGACTGCGCGCTGTGACGGGGGCAGACCGTCATGTGACCCCCAGTATGTGATCTGCATTCTTCCAGCCACATTCTGACTAGATGTCTCTGACCTCACTTAATACACTTACATTGAGTGAGGCCGTGCAAGTCTAGTTGGCACGTGACCGCATGTATGCAAATCACATGCTTCATGCACCCACCGCTCCCAGCACCGGCTCCGGAGATTCCTCCACAAGTCTGCAGTCACACCGAGTGTATGGTTCTACCCGAAGGCCGCACAACCTCTTTAAGGGCAAAAGAAGGCCCAAAGGGTATTGGATAAAGCAGGTCAGATGATAACTCCTCCCAGGGCAGTTTTATAATGCCCCCCCGCCTAGTGGGTTGACATCTTTTCCATGGTCCCCTATGGAATAGAGTGTGCTGTTGGCCACCCTTGTTTTACTTTGTACTGATCCACAGAAAATAATGCTGAGATATAAATCAAAGCTGAAATCACTAGAAAAAAGCAGAATAGTCTAAAGTGCACTCCCTCTGGTGTACTCAACCCCTTGAGGGCCTAAATAGGTTTAGCCTCAATGACTAAAACTAAACTAAAAATTTCTCCTGTATTACATTAGACAGGACATTTTTTTTTAATTTGACATTGATATTGTGAGATTTTTAGTCACCATGTAATTGTACCGTAGTTATCAAGATGCTAAAAATGTCCATACTGTATTTTTTGATCAGTGAGATAAATATTTTATCTCATCTTGTCAGTTTTTTTAAAATAATCATATACTGATACCTAGGCTACCTGGACATAAACATAAATCCATGTGATCACTTTTCCAAAGTTTTTCCAAAGAAAAAATCTTTAAAAAAATCCTAAAATTTAGCAATTTCCTGTTCTATAGAGAGATCCCTTCGGAGCAGTTATCTTATTATCATCACAGGCAGAAGTAGAATGTATATATAGCACAGGATCTACCATTCACAATAGGCGATATTACAGCTCACCTCCTCATCCTGTACAATGACTGATAACACCTCTATATACAGTAGATAACACCGGATCCACCATTCACAATAGGTGATATCACAGCTCACCTCCTCCTCCTGTGCAATGACTGATAACACCTCTATATACAGTAGATAACACAGGATCCACCATTCACAATAGGCGATATCACAGCTCACCTCCTCCTCCTGTACAATGACTGATAACTCCTCTATTTCCAGTAGATAACACAGGATCTACCATTCACAATAGGCAATATTACAGCTCGCCTGCCCAATGACTGATAACTCCTCTATTTACAGTAGATAACACAGGATCCACCATTCACAATAGGCGATATCACAGCTCACCTCCTCATCCTGTACAATGACTGATAACACCTCTATTTACAGTAGATAACACAGGATCTACCATTCACAATAGGCGATATCACAGCTCGCCTGCCCAATGACTGATAACTCCTCTATTTACAGTAGATAACACAGGATCTACCATTCACAATAGTCGATATCACAGCTCACCTCCTCCTCCTGTACAATGACTGATAACTCCTCTATTTACAGTAGATAACACAGGATCTACCATTCACAATAGGCGATATTACAGCTCGCCTGCCCAATGACTGATAACTTCTCTATTTACAGTAGATAACACAGGATCCACCATTCACAGTAGGCGATATCACAGCTCACCTCCTCCTCCTGTACAATGAATGATAACTCCTCTATTTACAGTAGATAACACAGGATCTACCATTCACAATAGGCGATATCACAGCTCACCTCCTCCTCCTGTACAATGACTGATAACTCCTCTATTTACAGTAGATAACACAGGATCTACCATTCACAATAGGCGATATCACAGCTCCCCTGCCCAATGACTGATAACTTCTCTATTTACAGTAGATAACACAGGATCCACCATTCACAATAGGCGATATCACAGCTCACCTCCTCCTCCTGTACAATGACTGATAACTCCTCTATTTACAGTAGATAACACAGGATCTACCATTCACAATAGGCGATATCACAGCTCGCCTGCCCAATGACTGATAACTTCTCTATTTACAGTAGATAACACAGGATCCACCATTCACAATAGGCGATATCACAGCTCACCTCCTCCTCCTGTACAATGACTGATAACATCTCTATATACTGTAGATAACACAGGATCCACCATTCACAATAGGTGATATCACAGCTCACCTCCTCCTCCTGTACAATAACTGATAACATCTCTATATACAGTAGATAACACAGGATCTACCATTCACAATAGGCGATATCACAGCTCGCCTGCCCAATGACTGATAAATCCTCTATTTACCGTAGATAACACAGGATCTACCATTCACAATAGGCGATATCACAGCTTACTTCCTTCTCCTCCTGTACAATGACTGATAACACCTCTATATACAGTAGATAACACAGGATCTGTTATGTTCTGCTACCAGAGCTAAGGAAAGAGAGGAGATCTGTCCCTACGATAGAACTCAGCTGAATCCCTGCGATGTAACAGGGAACCTGATCCTGTGATCAGACCTGCTAAAGTCCTAAGCTAGTCTGTACGGAGACCTATAGATGTGGGGAAGGAATCCCTACAAGTACTAAGGACTGGGAGGAAAATGGGACACCTCCTAAAAGAAACAGTAGCAGACAGACAAACAAACAAAATATAAAGAACAAAGAGGTCCGTAGACCAAGCAAACTAACAGAGTTAGATACAGAGCACAGGCTAGCTAGAAAGTAGTTATACAATGAAGTCCAGCAAAGCCAGAAGGGCGGAGCAGGATTAAATAGGCCAACGAGGTCATGTGACCAGCAAAGGAAAAAACCTAAGAGCAAGGTTCTAACAGTACCCCCCCTTCTAAGAGGATCCTCCAGATCCCCTAGGACCAGGCTTATCAGGAAATCTCCTGTGAAACGCTCTGATAAGTCTGGACGCGGAAACATCATCTGACCTCACCCAAGAGTTATCCTCGGGTCCGAAACCTTTCCAGGCCACCAGATACTGCAAACTACCTCTATACCGTCTAGAGTTAAGGATGCGAGAAATTTCATATTCCCCGTCCTCCACCACCGGAGGAACAGAGGCAGAGGCGTCACCATCCGACACAACAGCTTTTTTTTAAAAGAGAGACATGAAATACCGGATTAATTCTCCAGGAGGTAGGAACCTCCAACCTAACAGCAGATTGGTTGACAACCTGAAGCACCTTAAAGGGCCCTACAAACTTGGGACCCAATTTCTTAGAAGGAATCCTCAACCGCAGATTCCTAGAGGACAACCAAACCATGTCACCAACAGCGAACAAAACCTCCTGTCGTTTCCTATCAAAGTAGTCTTTAGATTTTCTGTTGGCCTCCTGAAGATTACCACGCACATCCGTCCAAACTCTCTCCAAATCACCGGAAAAATTCTCCTCCTCAGGCACGGCAGATCCCAACTTGGAGAACGACCCAAACGACGGATGTCTCCCAGAACAACAAAAAAAAGGCGAACAACCAGCAGAAGAAGATGTATGATTGTTCAGAGCAAATTCAGCAAGTGGCAGAAACTCAGACCACCCCTCTTGAGTGTCTGCCACAAAACAACGCAAGAACTGCTCAACATCCTGGTTTTTCCTTTCTGTCTGGCCATTAGATTCAGGATGATATCCGGACGAGAACGACAGATGAACTCCCAACCTGTCACAAAAGGCACGCCAAAAACGAGCCACGAACTGAGGACCCCTATCAGAAACAATGTCAGTAGGAACGCCATGAAGTCTGACAATTTCCTTGACAAAGCCTTAGCGAGAGTTTTAGCGCAGGGCAGTTTGACGAAGGGAACCAAGTGACACATCTTGCTAAAACGGTCCACGACCACCCAGATGACAGTAAAACCCTCAGAGGGGTGAAGGTCAGTTATAAAGTCCATAGCCAAATGTGTCCAAGGAGCACTAGGAACCTCCAAAGGACAAAGCAACCCCGCAGCAGGAGTATGTGAGGACTTAGATCTAGCACATATAGTACATTGACGCACCCACTTAATGACTTCCTTCTGCCATCCAGGCCACCAAAAACTGCGACCCACTAGTCTCTTGGTCTCAGAGATTCCGGGATGACCTGCCAACCGAGATTCGTGACACTCAATAAACAAATCTCTCCTAAAGGTCCCAGGCACAAACAACCTCCCATGAGGAGTGTTAGATGGGGCATTCTCCTGTGCTTTAAGAATCTCATCTTCCAAAACGGAGTCCAAAGCAGCTATCACAACACCTTCTTGTAAAATGTTCTCCTCTTTCTCAGCACCGACTATGGGAGAAAAACTGCGAGACAAGGCATCCGCCTTAACATTCTTAGTACCAGGGATGTAAGTAACGGAGAAATTAAACCGCGAGAAAAACAGTGCCCACCTAGCCTGACGGGCATTCAGGCGCTTGGCAGCATCAAGATATATCAGATTTTTATGATCCGTAAGAACCTGAAAGGGAAATTCCGCACCTTCCAAGAAGTGGCGCCAGTGTTCAAATGCGAGTTTAATAGCCAATAATTCCCGATTACCAATATCGTAATTCAGTTCAGTCTCCGAAAATTTTTTTGAAAAAAAGGCACAGGGATGTAATCCATCCCCGTTATCCTGAGACAATACTGCGCCAACCCCCACCGAAGAAGCATCAACCTCAACCAAAAACGGCTTAGTCACATCAGGCTGCATAAGGATGGGAGCAGAGGTGAACCTCTCCTTGAGATACACAAAAGCTTCAATGGCCTCAGAAGACCACTGAACCGCATCAGCACCTTTCCTGGTGAGATCGGTCAGAGGTTTGACAATACTAGAAATTTTTTTTATGAATTTTCTGTAATAATTGGCGAAACCTAAAAACCTCTGTATCGATTTCAAACCAATAGGCCTAGGCCATTCCTGCACAGCCTGAACCTTAACCGGATCCATCTCAAAACCTTCGCTGGAGATAATGTAACCCAAAAAACTAATTCTCTGTACAGCGAACTCACATTTCTCCAGCTTAGCATAAAGCGAATTGTCCATTAACAATTGTAATACCTCACGTACGCTCCGCCAATGAGACTCCAGATCCGGCGAATAAATCAAAATGTCATCCAAATACACAACCACATTTTTGCCGATCAAAGGTCTAAGGATGTCATTAATAAGATTCTGAAAAAATGCAGGAGCATTAGTAAGACCAAAAGGCATAACCAGATTCTCAAAATGACCCACAGGAGTGTTAAAAGCAGTCTTCCATTCGTCACCCTCCTTCATGCGCAACAGATTGTATGCACCCTTAAGGTCAATTTTAGAGAACCCATTAACTGGTTAAACAGATCAGGAATCAATGGCAGTGGGTAAGGATTGCGTACAGTAATTTTGTTAATCTCACGAAAATCCAGACAAGGACGTAAACCGCCGTCCTTTTTTTTTACAAAAAAAAATCCAACCGCCACAGGAGACTTAGAGGGCCTAATGTGACCGGCGGCCAAACTTGTCTGTATGTATTCATCCAAAGCCTTCCTCTCAGGAATAGTAAGGTTAAATAAACGACTTTTAGGAAGAGTCGCTCCAGGGACAAATTCAATAGAACAATCATAGTCTCTATGGGGAGGCAAAACCTGCGATTCCTTCTCAGAAAAAACTCTCCAAAAATCCTGAATAGGAACAGGCAATTCTCCCCTATCCAAAGCTGCAATACGCCCGTTACAACACTTGTCATAACATTTATGGCTCCAGGATTTAATTTCATTGGTAGACCAATCCAGTACAGGATTGTGAAATTTTAACCAGGGCAATCCCAATATTACTGGAGAAGGCAAGTTATTCAAAACTACCAAATCCAATTTCTCATGGTGAACACCATTAATAGTGAGAGGAAATTCACAGACCTTGAGAGTAATATTCTTCAAAGGGGAACCATCCACAGAAACCACAGCAATGGGGGATGATAAAGGTTCGGGTTTTAAATTGAGTCTTTCCAAGAATCCCCCATCAATAACATTCAGAGTAGATCCACAATCAACAAACACCCGAAATTCCATTAATTTTTCCTGAGCAATCGTGGAAGCAGCTAAAAATACACCCTTGGAATTTAAACAGGCAATACGGGCATGACTGACCATTTTTTTTTTCTTTCTTCATACGAAGCTCACAGCCTTTAATCAAATGACCAGATTTTCCGCAATAGAAACACAAGCCTTCAGAAAATCGACGGTCTTTTTCTTGAGAGCGAGGTGCCACCGATCCAATCTCCATCGATTCACCACTGTTAGTACACACATTCTCATAACCAGAAACTGACATAGCAGAGGATTTGCTCTCATTAACCCTTGCACGCAGTCTCCTATCCACCCGTATAGCTAATTGCATAGCCTGTTGCAAATCTTCAGGTGTAGGATAAGCAATTAGCAGGTCTTTAACCCTTTCATTGAGCCCCTTCAAGAAATAGACTTTTCAGAGCAGAATCGTTCCACCCTGTTTGAGTAGACCAGCGACGGAAATGAGTACAATATTTTTCCACATTACCTGATCCCTGTCTCAAACGTCTTAACTCAGTCTCAGCTGATGCGACACGGTCAGGATCATCATATAATAGTCCCAAAGCAGAAAAAAAAACTATCCACTGATCTGAAGCATGTATCACTAGGTTGCAAAGAAAAGGCCCACTCCTGAGGCTCTTTGCGCAAAAGTGACATTATGAACCCTATGCGCTGGGATTCATCCCCAGAGGACTTGGGTCTCAAACGAAAATACAATAAGCAAGCATTTTTAAATGAAAAAAATTCTCGGTGTTCACCAAAAAATAAATCCGGCAAACATACCTTAGGCTCCAAGAAATGTGCTCCAGGATAGTTACTCACGTGCTGACGGAGCTCGGCCACCTCCAGAGAGAGTCCCTGCAGGCGATGAGCCAAATCCTGAACCGACACCATGATGGAACAGAAAAATCTTTCCTTAGAGAATTTGCGGGCTGGACTTACTGTTATGTTCTGCTACCAGACCTAAGGAAAGAGAGGAGATCTGTCCCTACGATAGAACTCAGCTGAATCCCTACGATGTAACAGGGAACCTGATCCTGCGATCAGACTTGCTAAAGTCCTAAGCTAGTCTGTACGGAGACCTATAGATGTGGGGAAGGAATCCCTACAAGTACTAAGGACTGGGAGGAAAATGGGACACCTCCTAACAGAAACAGTAGCAGACAGACAAACAAACAAAATATAAAGAACAAAGAGGTCTGTAGACCAAGCAAACTAACAGAGTTAGATACAGAGCACAGGCTAGCTAGAAAGTAGTTATACAATGAAGTCCAGCAAAGCCAGAAGGGCGGAGCAGGATTAAATAGGCCAACGAGGTCATGTGACCAGCAAAGGAAAAAACCTAAGAGCAAGGTTCTAACAGGATCCACCATTCACAATAGGTGATATCACAGCTCACCTCCTCCTCCTGTACAATGACTGATAACATCTCTATATACAGTAGATAACACAGGATCCACCATTCACAATAGGTGATATCACAGCTCATCTCCTCCTCCTGTACAATGACTGATAACATCTCTATATGCAGTAGATAACACAGGATCTACCATTCACAATAGGCGATATTACAGCTCACCTGCCCAATGACTGATAACTCCTCTATTTACAGTAGATAACACAGGATCTACCATTCACAATAGGCGATATCACAGCTTACTTCCTTCTCCTCCTGTACAATGACTGATAACACCTCTATATACAGTAGATAACACAGGATCTACCATTCACAATAGGTGATATCACAGCTCACCTCCTCCTCCTGTACAATGACTGATAACATCTCTATATACAGTAGATAACACAGGATCCACCATTCACAACTGGTGATGTCACAGCTCACCTCCTCCTCCTTCTGTACAATGACTGATAACACCTCTATATACAGTAGATAACACAGGATCTACCATTCACAATAGGTGATATCACAGCTCCCCTCCTCCTCCTGTACAATGACTGATAACATCTCTATATACAGTAGATAACACAGGATCCACCATTCAAAATAGGTGATGTCACAGCTCACCTCCTCCTCCTTCTGTACAATGACTGATAAGATCTCTATATACAGTAGATAACACAGGATCCACCATTCACAATAGATGATATCACAGCTCACCTCCTCCTCCTGTACAATGACTGATAACATCTCTATATACAGTAGATAACACAGGATCCACCATTCACAATAGGTGATGTCACAGCTCACCTCCTCTTCCTGTACAATGACTGATAATAACACCTCTATATACAGTAGATAACACAGGATCTACCATTCACAATAGGCGATATCACAGCTCGCCTGCCCAATGACTGATAACTTCTCTATTTACAGTAGATAACACAGAATCCACCATTCACAATAGGCAATATCACAGCTCACCTCCTCCTCCTGTACAATGACTGATAACATCTCTATATACAGTAGATAACACAGGATCCACCATTCACAATAGGTGATATCACAGCTCATCTCCTCCTCCTGTACAATAACTGATAACATCTCTATATACAGTAGATAACACAGGATCTACCATTCACAATAGGCGATATCACAGCTCGCCTGCCCAATGACTGATAACTCCTCTATTTACCGTAGATAACACAGGATCTACCATTCACAATAGGCGATATCACAGCTTACTTCCTTCTCCTCCTGTACAATGACTGATAACACCTCTATATACAGTAGATAACACAGGATCCACCATTCACAATAGGTGATGTCACAGCTCACCTCCTCCTCCTGTAGAATGACTGATAACACATCTATATACAGTAGATAACACAGGATCCACCATTCACAATAGGTCATATCACAGCTCACCTCCTCCTCCTCCTGTACAATGACTTATATCACTTATATTTACAGCAGATAACACAGGATCCACCATTCACATTAGGTGATGTCACAGCTCACCTCCTCCTACTCCTGTACAATGACTGATAACACCTCTATATACAGTAGAAAACACAGGATCCAGCATTCACAATAGATGATATCACAGCTCACCTCCTCCTCTTCCTGTACAATAGCTTATATCACTTCTATTTACAGCAGATAACACAGGATCCACTATTCACATTAGTTGATGTCACAGCTCACCTCCTCCTCCTGTACAATGACTGACAACACCTGTGTATACAGTAGATAACACAGGATCCGCCATTCACAATAGGGATGTCACAGCTCACCTCCTCCTCCTGTACAATGACTGATAACACCTGTGTATACAGTAGATAACACAGGATCCGCCATTCACAATAGGGGATGTCACAGCTCACCTCCACCCCCTGTACAATGACTGATAACACCTGTGTATACAGTAGATAACACAGGATCCGCCATTCACAATAGGGGATGTCACAGCTCACCTTCCCCCGCTCACTGCACTATGACTACTTTACAAATGGTCCTTGTAGCTTCTGTAAAGCATACAACTAACAGCAGCATATGTAAGATGGCCGCATTTAAAGAAAATAAAGTAAAAAATCTACAATCATAACCAAAAAATCTGTGTTGTGTCGTACAATATATCTGGTACTGAGTGGAGGCTCTTGTTTTTAATGGAATCCATGACACGGATGGGAAAACAGCTTTTTTTGCATCGGGGTCCAAGACTTCGATTATCAGAACGGCATGAAATACCGCCACAGGTTTACAAAACTCCCCACACCGTAATCGTAATCCTCTGCACTTTACTATAGCACCATCCATTGTGCTTGTAACATAAGTAAACACAGTAAGGATATACCCTGATGTTATGTTTCCTGACTCCATCACCACACCGCGCGGCCTGCAGCATTTCCTTGTTGCACGCAGCGTGACCGACCTACGAACATAACGAACAGGAAAGTGCAGAACGAGCTGAACAAAGAAACAGAATCCAAAAAGAACAGGCGCCATACTGAGGAGCTCAAAGGCCGGAACAGGTTATCGCTGAGATCTATTGTCTGTTCTGCCCAGAATTCTGACCCTCAGTTCATATTATATTAAAACTCTAACTGTCCAAATTCATTCTAGATCGAATAACCCCATCCAGTCTGGGTCATGCACAACTGTGACAAACAGAGGTGTAAGGGGGGCAGAGTACGTAGTTGCGCTCACACCATAGCAATTGCTTTTGGATTTTCAGTTGGGGCTGAGTTGGTGAATGTGTCTAGTAGCTCAATCTGTGCAAAGTACAAGATACAAATATATCATTGCAAAGTTCTATCATTCAGTATGAGGCGAAAAAAAAAATTATATATCCGGGAGAACCCTCCCTAAGCTCTGTAATGACCCTTTAAGGAATTTCTACTAAATCTCCATGAAGGCCACTTCTGGGGCACATTGGCATGTTTCCACTATTTTCTTGAAAGAAGTCAGAGATAAAGCTGGAAACACTGATTTAGCAGTAATGTGCTCGAGGAAAGGACTGTGGTCCAAACATATCATCACCAGCAAAGAACCTCAGCAAAGTAATAAGCAGAAGTCTCGGGTAAACCTCAAGTGATTTATTAACATCTGGAACCAATAAAATAGATATTGTCCAATGTTTCGACTTTTTTCTGTCACATCCGTATAATAAGGTCACCAGGAGAGTCTTGGGCAATAGAGCCACCAGCTGGGACAGGACAACACATTTTAGAAGTCAAGGGAGATTAGGAAAGTTGTGTACACAACCAAGCAATGAAATCCATTCAAGATGGAAGTGATTAGGTCGTTGGTAGAGGAGAGGTCGACAGACACCTCACATGGGTACAATGGTTTCCAGTAGGGTTACTCACTTCCTCTGGCTCCACCACTTTCTGGTGCCCCAACCACTGGTCTACAACTAGTTCTGAGAGTGCAGGGATCATGTGATACATGCAGACAGTTTTGAGTGACAACATCAGGTTTCTGACATTTGGAAAAGAGGCATGATAAACCACATCCAAAATTATTTTATCATATGGCAACTTTTTGCACATGCCATGCTAGCACACACATTCTACTAACTTACGCTGTTTCAATCACAAGTAATATTTATTTCTATATGGCTGACATGTTCCACAGAACTTTACAGATCAGAAGGGGCATGTGGAGACAATAAAAGACATTACAGAGTAACACTCAATTCAACAATTCACACAAAAGGTGTGAGGGACCTGCTCTAAAGCTTACGATCTATGAGGAAATGCAGGGGGGAACACAATCGGTAAAAAGTGCTTCCAGCCATCATAATAAATAGGGCACTCAAATAACGCTGCATGAACCAGTCATCAGACAGTATGTGTACAAGTATAGTATATAGTATAGATCAGGGGCGGACACAGACTGTAGTGGGCCCCTGTGCAAGAAATTTTGGGGGGCCCCCCCTGCCCTTCATAAGGCAACAAAGTTATGTAAACATAACCCCCCATGTGCATCTCTCACCCCCCCATGTGCAGCTCTCATCCCACCCATGTGCAGCTCTCACCCCCCGTGCATCTCTCATCCCCCCCATGTGCATCTCTCACCCCCCCATGTGCATCTCTCACCCCCCCATGTGCATCTCTCACCCCCCCATGTGCATCTCTCACCCCCCCCTGTGCATCTCTCATCCCCCCCGTGCATCTCTGATTCCCCCCACTCCTAGTTAATTAATTGTATTTAAAAAAAATAAAACTTGTTATACTTACCCCCATGCAATCCCTGCAGAATCCTGGCGCTCGTCCACGTCGCTGCCACCAGGTTCTCCTGACGTTCGGCCATGTGACGGCGCCACATACATAGCCATCAGCTTTTGTTTTGGCCAAAAGATTTTTAAAGCCGCCACCACGATAAGGTAGACTCTTCTGGGCGGGCCCTACTCTAACCTATTAAAATTTTCTTAAAATATCCAATACTCTTTTTAGATATAGTTTTATTTAGTTTTCTTTAAGGGAATGTGTCATATACATTTTTTTTTTAAATGACCAATAATACCACATACAGGGAATACCGCCACACCATGACCAGACCACATATTACCACAACATAGTGACCGAATAATACCACACAGAAGGGAGAAAAACTGCCACACCATGACCAGACCACATATTACCACTACATTACTAATATTACCACCACATTACTAATATTACCATAAGTGTCATTATACACGGGAGCTCTATACATGGTATGTATAACGTAAGTGTCCAGGTAATCTAGTGATCACCAGTGAAATTATACACAGGAGCTCTGTATATAGTGTCAGTGTACAGGTAATACAGTGACATTATACACAGGAGCTCTGTATATAGTGTACAGGTAATACAGTGATCATCAGTGACATTATACACAGGAGCTCTGTATATAGTGTCAGTGTACAGGTAATACAGGGATCACCAGTGACATTATACACAGGAGCTCTGTATATAGTGTCAGTGTACAGGTAATACAGTGATCACCAGTGAAATTATACACAGGAGCTCTGTATATAGTGTCAGTGTACAGGTAATACAGTGATCACCAGTGACATTATACACAGGAGCTCTGTATATATTGTCAGTGTACAGGTAATACAGTGATCACCAGTGACATTATACAGAGTGTACATGTAATAGACTGACTCACCGGTGACGTCTCTAGGTGAAGTCCTTCATCTTCGCTTTTCTCCTTCATCCAGCACAGACCGCCATCACGTCTTCCAGCCAGGACTCGTCTCTGCATAAAATAACACAGTTATCTAGAGCACATTCCCCAACTTCTACATTACGCAGCTGAATACAGACGTGCATCCACCATCAATATATGGTTAGTTATTAGGCAACCTACCATTCCAAATATAAATTGTAATCCACCACTGTGCCCCCATTAACTGTAAATAGGCACTTAATATATAATTTAATTAGAACCTCTACTCTTTCCGCCAATTTGTTACCAGTCACACTCCTGCATCCGCAACGCCCCCTACTCTATACTTCCTGCTCCCCGCATTCAATATTTACATGCACCCCCTGCCCCAATTCATTATATCATGTCCGTGCTCTCCCCACCCCATCATCATTTATCATTTACTCTCCCCCACCCCACATTCGTTATGTGCAGCTCATTATCCCCCTACTCCCAATTCCCCCATGTGCAGCTCTCAAACCCCCCCATGTGCAGCTCTCATCCCCCTCCATGTGCCCCTCTCTCACCCCCTCCCCCCCACATGTGCCCCTCTCTCACCCCCTCCCCCCCACATGTGCCCCTCTCTCATCCCCCTCCCCCACATGTGCCCCTCTCATCCCCCTCCACCACATGTGCACCTCTCTCATCTCCCCCCACATGTGCATCTCCCATCTCCCCCCCCACACATGTGCATCTCCCATCTCCCCCCCACACATGTGCATCTCCCATCTCCCCCACACACGTGCATCTCCCATCTCCCCCCCCCACACACATGTGCATCTCCCATCCCCCACACACACACATGTGCATCTCCCATCCCCCCCACACACACATGTGCATCTCCCATCTCCCCCCCTACACACATGTGCATCTCCCATCTCCCCCCCCACACACATGTGCATCTCCCATCTCCCCCCCACATACATGTGCATCTCCCATCTCCCCCCCACACACATGTGCATCTCCCATCTCCCCCCCCACACACGTGCATCTCCCATCTCCCCCCCCCACACACATGTGCATCTCCCATCTCCCCCCCCACACACATGTGCATCTCCCATCTCCCCCCCCACACACACACGTGCATCTCCCATCTCCCCCCCCACACACATGTGCATCTCCCATCCCCCCCCACACACACACATGTGCATCTCCCATCCCCCCCCCCACACACATGTGCATCTCCCATCTCCCCCCCCACACACATGTGCATCTCCCATCTCCCCCCCCACACACACATACACACACACACACACACATGTGCATCTCCCATCTCTCCACTCCTAGTTAATTGTATTTTAAAAAAAATAAAACTTGTTATACTTACCCCCATGCGATCCCTGCAGAATCCTGGCGCTCGTCCAAATCGCTGACAGCAGGTTCTCCTGACTTCCGGCCATGTGACGGCACCGTCACATGACCGGAAGTCAGGGGAATCATGAAGGCGCTGCTGCAACAGCGCAGCTCAGCGCTGAAATGTCCCGGACCCGGCGCATAGCATGGGGCCGGGGGCCCCATGAGGAGAGAGACGCACAAGGCGGTAGTTCCGCCCCTGGTATAGATGATAGAAGGGACCAGATTCTCGGGAATATTTAAGAATTGATAACAGGAAGTAGCTAGATTAATGAGGTGAGGTGATAGGCCAGGGTGTGTTTTTAGAACACACTTAATACTATGGATAGTGGGAATTAATGGGATTGTCTGGGTTAGTGCATTCCATAAAACTGGCGCAGCACAAGAGAAGTCCTGGAGATGGGAGTGGTAGGTTTGGATTATACAGCATGTTAGTTGTAGATCATCAGTAGAATGGAGAGCATGAGGTAGAGTAGTAGACAGAGATGAAGGAGGAGATGTGTTATGATACTGGCGTAGATAGTACTGCTGGAAACCAGTGACTGAAGGAGCACGACCAGGGACAGCAAGCGGTACTAGAATTTCTTGGAGTTAGCAAAGGAGTTGTAGGAAGCAATCCGTAGATAGGTTAGAACAGTCTAGGGTAAGAATGTTCAGGAGCTGCAGTCTGGAACTAGGCTAACAGCTAGACACAATACTCAAGCAATGAGTGAGAGAACCATTCGGTTTTAAGTAAGCCCAAATAGGAAACAAGATGGGTCTCGCAGGTTTAGAATCTGCCACCTTAGTAAAGGGCAATTGCAGAACACAACAGCAGCCTCCAGTTGTAAGGAGTGAGATTGCAGCACAATTATTAAGGTGAACAATAGCAGCCACTAGTGGTCAAACTGTAGAAGGACAACAGGAATTCTGACAAGATGTTGGGTGGTGCAGAACTGTGGAGAGCTTCGTGAGTGAGAGTGATAAGTTTTTGTTGTGGTCTGTAATGGATGCGCAACCAGTGCAATGATTGTGAAAGCGTGGAGGCAGCGGTGTAGTGGCTGGACAGAAATATGACCCTGGCTGCTGCATCCAGGATAGACTGGAGATTAGAGAGTTTAGTAAGAGAAAGCACATTTAGTAAAGAGTGGCAGTAGTCCAGGCGAGAATAAATAAGAGTGACAGTAAGTGTTTTTGCCGTTTTAAAGGTAAGAATAGGTCAGATTATTGAGATGTTTTGAGGTGCAGGTGAGATGAGCGAGCAATCAGATTTAGGGAGTGAAGGATAGATCTGAGTCAAATATAACCATAAGACAGTGAGGCCGATGCTTGGGAGATAAGTTAGAACCACCCTCGGAAATATTAATATCGAGTTTAGGTAGAGGGAGGAAATACAAGAATCTCAGCTTTGGAAAGATTCAGTTTCAGATAGAGGGATAACAGTCTATATATCCTTCATCACATCCCAAATGAAAGAAAAAAAACATATCAGTGAGCACCTAGCCCAGATGTTCAGTGAGATGCAAGATAACCTGAATAATAAAAGTATACTGAATACCAAATATTGTGTTCCTCCGAATATAAGACAGGGTCTTATATTATTTTTTGCTATGAGAGATGGGTTTGGGCTTATTTTCAGGGGATGCCTTATTTTTTTTCCATGAAAAACAATCCACATCCACATTTATTCTTGAACCCAAAAAATCTAAATTTATTCATATATACAGTGGCATGTAAAAGTTTGCGCACTCCTGGTCAAAATGACTGTTATTGTGAACAGTTAAGCAAGTTAAAGATGAAATGATCTCTAAAAGGACTAAAGTGGAAGATGACACATTTCCTTTGTATTTAGGCAAAAAAAAAAATATTTTCATCTTTTGCATTTTAAAAATTACAAAAAGGAAAATGGGCCAATGCAAATGTTTGCTTAACTGTTCACAATAACAGTCATTTTGAGCAGGGGTGCCCAAACTTTTACATGCCACTGTAATCATGTCATAAATTCTGGAATATCAGCATAATTCTCCGAACCCTGAATTCCATCATGAATTTCTTGAGATCCTTTTTCCATGTACAACAATCTATTCTTTACACAGGATGATGAAGATGAAGAATGATGGCATTAGAACGATCACTAATAGATCATTCTGTCCCCATACATATCATGTTATCGGCAGGACATCTCCTGTTTACATCGGGCGATGTGCTAGCAAGAACAATGGCCCTGATTCATTAAGACTGGGGTTGTGCAGGCCCAGTCTTAATAAACGGGCCGCTGGAGTAAGATGCACCTAATTCATTAAAAAGTGCACAACACTGAGTAAATTAGGAATCTTACAAGTGCTGTGCACCTCTGGCAGAAATGTACATGCACATGTATTACACACACACATACACATACTGCACATACATACACATGTATATACACACTCTGCACATACATACTCATGTATATACACACACTGCACATACAAACACATGCATATACACACACACTGCACATACAAACACATGTATATACACACACTGCACATACATTCACATGTATATACACACACTGCACATACATTCACATGTATATACACACGCTGCACAAACATTCACATGTATATACACACACTGCACATACATTCACATGTATATACACACACTGCACATACATTCACATGTATATACACACGCTGCACATACATACACATGTATATACACTCTCTGCAAATTCATACACATGTATATACACACTCTGCACATACATACTCATGTATATACACACACTGCACATACAAACACATGCATATACACACACACTGCACATACAAACACATGTATATACACACACTGCACATACATTCACATGTATATACACACACTGCACATACATTCACATGTATATACACACACTGCACATACATTCACATGTATATACACACACTGCACATGCATTCACATGTATATACACACGCTGCACATACATACACATGTATATACACACACTGCACATACATATACATGCATATACGCACACAGCACATACAGACACATGTATATGTGACACCCCAGGGGTCTGGTTGTCACAGTGATAGAGATATTACGTCTGAGAGCAGGTGGGAGGTCCTTTGGTCAGGGATCCTGTGCATGCCACACCTCCTGCCCAGCCTTGGGAGGGGAAGAACTTCCCCTGTATAAACCCGGGGCTGAGGCAGGGTGAGTGAGTCCAGGAAGAGTAGAGACAAGAGCAGCATAGGAAGCAGCAGAGTCACAAGGAGTCAGGGGCTGGCAGCTAAAGAGCTCGCCCTGACTAAGAAGATTCTTTACCGGACCCGGAGTCCGAGGCTGTGGGGACTAACTTCTACCCAGCAGCAGAATTCGTCAGGCAGGGGATTTCAGGTCCCCTGGCCCAGAAGCCCGAAGGCCCGGTCACACGCGTGGGACCAGCACCGCCATCGTGGAGCGGAAGCCATTAGAAGGCCCCGAGTCACCGGCCATACGGGTGAGCACCACACGGTACACTCAGGGACGTGGGCTACTTACATCAGCTTCTAGCAAGGTAGCCAGAAGAGTACAGTCAGCTTGGGAGGCCTACAACTACGCCTGGCCAGGGGAGATCCCATCTGCTCAAGGACTGACCAGGCCCCGTTCGCTAGCAAGTACTCCGGGAGGGTCTATCGTTGTTACCAGTAAAGACCCTGAACGCTACCATACCGTCTCTGAGTGGTTCCTGCTACCCCCATCATCCACGTCGGCTGCCCTGAGGCCATACCCCTCCCGTTGGGGGTTATACTATCACGCTGCACCATCCTTCCACCGGCCTCAGCGGTCTGCCCTGCAGCAGCAGCCCCCTGGCTGCATTCAACGGGTGGCGTAGTCCTCAACCATTTTCTACCGCTAACAGACTGCCGTCCAGTTTGACTCCCTGGGCACGGACCGGGTCACCGCCACGAGACTACAACCCTAAACAGATCCGGCTCCGGGTAAGCTCCCGCGTGCGCAACGCAGCGCGACACAGGCCCAGGGGCGCGTCAACTTTGGCGTAGTCGGCAGGATCACGTGCCCGCAACCACCGGGTACTGCGTGCCTGAAAAGCAAAGACTGTTCAAACTTACCAGTGGTGAAGATTCCCGCCATCGGTGAAGATTCCCGCCATCCGGCGCCATCTTCAGCCTTCTTCCCGCCATCGGTGAAGTTTCCCGCCATCCGGCGCCATCTTCAGCCTTCTTCCCGCCATCCGTGGAGTTTTCCCGCCATTGGACGCCATCTTGAGGACGCCGCGCGGGAAGAAGAGGGGCGTGGACTCCGAAAGCGCGCGAGAACTGAAGCCCCGCCTCACGTCCGGACGTTGCGTAAGGTCCTGGAAGGAGCCCAGCAGACGCCGACGTCACAGGAGCGCGACGGAAGGTCCTCAACCCTGACGATCCACTGCGGAGCCGCGGCCTACGGAACAGGATCATCGCAAGGTAGGCCACGGTCCACTAGGGGGGAGGAAGATGTCGGATACGGAGGAGAGCTCCACTGCCTCAACCCCCGCCAGCGCAACCGCTGTTGCAGTTATGCCCTTCACCATGCCCTATATCCCGGGAGCAGCTTGGTTACCCCAGTACTCAGGGGAGTCACATACCCTGCATGACTTTAGAGAAAAGCTGGATAGCCTCTTCCAGGTGTACCCCCTCACAGAAGAGCAAAAAGTGAGCATCCTGGTGGCCCAACTAACTGGGGCAGCCAAAAGGGAAGTAAAATCCTGGCCACCTGGGAGGAAGACTGTCGCAGGGATACTAACCCGGCTGAAGGACACCTTTGATACCCGCACCTCAGCCGAGATTAAACTTAGATTCTACGGGTGCAAGCAGCGAGCGCATGAGAGTATAAGGGACTATGCACTCAACCTACAAGAGGCCCTGAGGGCCATTAAGCAGACCGACCCTAATGGAGTGGGAAACGAGGACAGGCTGTTGACCGAACAATTTATAGAGGGTTTATATTGCAATGCCCACCGCACCCAGTTGCGGGCAATGGCCTTACAGGACCCTCATCTAGAATTTGCACAGTTCAAGGACAGAGCCATCCGGGTGCTCCGAGAACCGGCACCAGGTGGCGTTGTGACCCACAGACGCCCCACTACCACTTACTACCAGGAGGCGGCGCCCTTGTCAGCAGGGCCTGTGGGAGCTGATGCGCAGGCTTTGGACAATGACCCGGCTCCAGACCTACACCATCAGGTCCAAGAGCTAGCTAAAAGCGTTGCTGCGCTAACCCGAACTGTGCAGTCTTTACAGGTTTCCACTCCAGGGAAGATCCAGCTGGCATCCGGACCGGAGGACATCCCGTGGCGTCGACCAAGGAGGACCCCACCGGCCAGAGGAAGACCCAGTGACCGATACAGCGAGGACGGACGACCCATCTGCCGCCGCTGCAATCAACCCGGACATATGGAAAGGTACTGTTCTTTAAACGGGCACAACCTGGGGTAGAGGGCCAACCCCCAGGAAAAAGATCACCAGGCCCATCGAACTGGCGCGACAGATATGTGGGAGGACGTCCAGTCTTGCCTGTGGTACTGGATGGCATTCCCATGAGTGCCCTACTGGACACCGGGTCACAGGTCACCACCATCCCGTACGTGCTCTTCAAGCAGTACTGGAATGACTCGGATATTACCCGCTACCCTGACGACGACTTGAGTATCATCGCCAGCAATGGTCAGCCCGTGCCACAGATCGGATTTAAAGAGGTGACCATCAAAATTGGTAGAGTCGAACTGGCCGCACAGGGACTGATCATTGTAGATATTGACAAACATGAGAGTCACCCAAAAATAACTCTAGGAACTAATGTAATTGAAAATTGTCTTGCAGAGGTGATTTTCCTTTTACAGCAGGTTGCCAAGAATGCCAGCTCCGGCGAGCAGCGGGTGCTCCAGAAAGAGATCCGGGCACTGATGCAACGGCAACAAGTGGAACTCTCCGGCGGTGAGATTGGTAGCGTAAGAATGTGTGACCCTTTTCCTATTGCCATGCCCCCAAAAAGTGAAATGATGATTTGGTGCCGGGCAGCTATTGGTCTGAGAGGTAGAGATTACCAGGCAATGGTAGAACCAGTTTACTCAGACAGTAGGCCCACCATTTTGACAGCACGGGGGGTGGTCAATGTACGCCATGGGAGGGTGCCCGTTCGCATAATAAATATCGGGGAGAGGGAAGTGTACCTGCCCCGGTATGCCACGCTAGCCAAATTATATACCACTAATCAAAATTCTATACAATCTGTGGAACCCTTGCCTCCATCTCACCCGGAGGAAGGTAACGGCTCTAAGAAAGACATGGAGGACTGGTGTCAGCAACTACATCTGGGTACTGACTCCACTCCCTCACACCAGAAACAAGGAGTCTATCGGGTGGTTCAAGAGTATGAGAGAGTGTTTAGTAAACACCCGTTAGACTTCGGGCGAGTCAAGGGGGTAGAACACCGCATCCCCACGGGAGATCATCCTCCCATAAAAGAGAGGTATCGACCCGTACCCCCTGCACATTACCAACACGCCAAGGGGATGCTTAGAGACATGAAGGAGGCTGGGGTAATCCGGGATAGCTGTAGCCCCTGGGCAGCCCCACTAGTTTTAGTCAAAAAGAAAGACAACACCATGAGGATGTGTGTAGATTACCGGAAAATCAACCGTATCACACACAAGGATGCGTACCCCTTACCAAGGATAGAGGAGTCATTGGCTGCTTTAAGATCTGCTAACTTCTTCTCTACCTTGGATCTCACTAGCGGGTACTGGCAGGTTCCTGTAGCAGAGGCGGACCGGGAGAAGACCGCATTCACCACCCCGATGGGACTTAGCGAGTTCACCTGCATGCCGTTCGGACTCTGCAACGCCCCAGGAACCTTCCAACGATTAATGGAGTGCTGTCTGGGCCACAGAAACTTCGAGACGGTCCTGTTGTACCTGGACGATGTCATCGTATACTCCAAAACTTATGAGGACCACCTGAAACACCTGGCGGAGGTGTTCGAAGCTCTGGCGAGTTACGGCCTAAAGGTGAAACCCTCCAAGTGTCACCTCCTGAAACCAAAGGTGCAATACCTGGGACACGTGGTGAGCGCTGACGGAGTGGCTCCCGACCCCGATAAGATCACCGCAATCAAAGGATGGCCAAGCCCTTCCAGCGTAAAAGAAGTGCGGCAGTTCCTAGGGTTGGTAGGCTACTACCGAAGGTTTATTCCCGGTTTCACCAAAAAGGCGGCGCCTATGCAGGACCTCCTGATAGGCCAGTCCCGGAAGGCCAAGAACCAGAAGCCGCCCTTCAAATGGGAAGAGCTAGAGGAAGAGTCCTTC
Organism: Phyllobates terribilis; assembly: GCF_046119375.1. NCBI lineage: Eukaryota > Metazoa > Chordata > Amphibia > Anura > Dendrobatidae > Phyllobates > Phyllobates terribilis. The sequence continues at coordinate 908,439,778 of NW_027362762.1, read as the reverse complement.
CGCCAGCTGAAGATGGCCCTCACGGGGGATGAAATCTTGGCGTATCCGGACTATAGCCAGCCCTTCATCCTCTACACCGACGCCAGTAACGTCGGGCTAGGAGCCGTACTGTCCCAGATTCAGCAGGGGAAAGAGCGAGTAATCGCCTATGCCAGCCGAAAACTGCGACCCACCGAAAGGAATCCCGAGAATTATAGCTCATTTAAGCTAGAGTTCCTGGCCGTGGTATGGGCAGTCACCGAGCGCTTTAAGCATTACCTCGCTTCTTCCCGGTTCACCGTATACACGGATAACAACCCGCTGACACACCTGGACACGGCAAGACTCGGTGCCCTGGAGCAGAGGTGGATGGCCCGTCTGTCCAACTACGAGTTCACAATTAAATACCGGGCAGGGCGCTCCAATACCAACGCGGACGCCCTGTCCAGGATGCCCAACCTGCCGGACGGAGGAGAAGATCCGGAGGGACTGGAAGAAGTTGAACTCCCTGCGTTCCACCGTCATGGGACTATCCAGTATTCCCACCGGGTAAGGAGTAAGCAGGCTGCTACGTTGAACCCCTTACCTCACTACAACTGGGCGGAAACGCAAGACAGCGACCCTGCCGTCCGACTGGTGAAGGAGATGCTGACTCGCCCGGAGGCTAGCCTGGAATCAGACGCTCCAGAGGAAGCCAAACAACTATGGGCAGAGAAGAGTCGACTGTTCCTTTACAAGGGGAAGTTGTGCCGCAGAATGGTTAACTCCAGGACGCATGAACTACTCTGGCAAGTAGTGGTGCCACGAAGAGACGCAGCCATGGTGATGGAGGCATACCACGACGGAGCTGGACACTTCGGGTGGAAAAAGCTGGAGTTCCTGCTGCGCGAGCGGTTCCACTGGGTAGGCATGAGGGGAACCATCGAGAAGTGGTGCAGAGACTGTGGCCCGTGCAATCTGAGAAGGAAGGACCGGGCCAGCCAGAAGACTCCCCTGCAGTCCATCGTCACCCGGCAACCGTTGGAACTGGTAGCCTTGGATCATGTAAAACTGACCCCCAGCAGAAGTGGCTACGTCTACGCGTTAACCATCGTGGATCATTACTCCCGGTTTCTGGTTGTCGTCCCCGTCAAGGACTTAACGGCTCGAACAGCAGCTAGAGCCTTCCAGCAGCACTTTTGCCGTCCACACGGGTACCCGGACCAAGTGCTGACGGACCAGGGACCTGCCTTTGAAGCGGAGGTCTTCCAGGAATTCTGCAATCTGTATGGCTGCCGGAAGATAAGGACGACACCCTACCATCCGCAAACTAATGGACTTTGTGAGAAAATGAACCAGGTGGTAATGGATCTTCTAAAAACGTTGCCCCTGGAAGAACGCAGTCTGTGGCCTGAGAAGTTGCCCGATCTGGTGGACCTATACAACCACATCCCGGTAGGTTCCACCAACTGTACCCCGGCTTACCTAATGAGGGCAAGACCTGGTAAGTTACCTGTTGACCTGGAAATGGGAGTCCTGACGCCCGAGGACACTTCACCAGAAACAGACTGGGACACAGAGAGGCAGCAGCAGTACCGGAAAGTACAGGAGAGCGTGGAGCGAAGTCTCTGTCAGGCTAGGGAAAGACAAGAGAAGACTTACAACCAGTATGCTCCCGCTGTTCCCCTGGTACCCGGAGAGCAGGTCTTGAAGAGGAAGAGACGGCTCCACAAGTTGGACGACCAGTGGGAGAAGGACCCGTACACCGTACTGCCCTCAAGCCACGAGAACCCGAAGGTCTGTACCATCAGTAAAGACGGAGGGGAAACCACAGCCATTGTATCCCGGGACCACCTGAAGAAGTGCCCCGAACAACTGAGGAACCCTGAGGAGGAACAGGAAGACCATCGACCCGTGGAAGAAAGGGAAGATATGGTTAGTACCGTGCTCGGGGACTTCCCTCGGTCTTGGACTCAAGTCAATGGTGCAGTTGTGGTACCCGTACTCACCTTCCTCCAACCATCATCCCAAGAACCTACGGAGCAACGGGTAGAGCTGGAAGAGCAGCCGGTCCAGGAGGCAGAAGACTCCACCCAAGCGGAACAGGAGAATCCACCCTCTGCTTATAGTGAGCCTGCCGTACCCCTAGTGAGACAAAGAGCCGGTAGACAGCTGCCCAGTTTACCCTTGACAGCTCCTACACCCTGTAGTTCAGGGCCAGACAGTCAGCTCCGTAGGTCCACTAGGGCCACTAGAGGCCAGTTACCCGCACGTTGGAGGATCTAAATGTTTAAGTTGTTTTACAATGTTTACCTGTTTATTGTTGCTTGTGTGTAATTTTGTGTTTCTAGTTGTTTTTAGGAGTCTTCGGTGGATTTACCGGGAATCCTTTGTATATAGTTGGAGCGTAACCCAGGATGGACTAGAGACTGTTAAGGACTCGGGGTAGGACAGACCCCTACCTGGTTACGTCTCCCTGTGTTGGTGAAATGGACACCTTTGCTTTTCTTCAAAGACTGCACCCGGTTGCGGACATCCGTGACCATCTTATTGTGTTTCCTTATTGTATTTTATTGTTCTTTGATATACCTTGTTATATTTTTCTAAAAAGTGTTTAGTCCCGGAGTACTAAATTTCACTAGGGGAGAGTGTGACACCCCAGGGGTCTGGTTGTCACAGTGATAGAGATATTACGTCTGAGAGCAGGTGGGAGGTCCTTTGGTCAGGGATCCTGTGCATGCCACACCTCCTGCCCAGCCTTGGGAGGGGAAGAACTTCCCCTGTATAAACCCGGGGCTGAGGCAGGGTGAGTGAGTCCAGGAAGAGTAGAGACAAGAGCAGCATAGGAAGCAGCAGAGTCACAAGGAGTCAGGGGCTGGCAGCTAAAGAGCTCGCCCTGACTAAGAAGATTCTTTACCGGACCCGGAGTCCGAGGCTGTGGGGACTAACTTCTACCCAGCAGCAGAATTCGTCAGGCAGGGGATTTCAGGTCCCCTGGCCCAGAAGCCCGAAGGCCCGGTCACACGCGTGGGACCAGCACCGCCATCGTGGAGCGGAAGCCATTAGAAGGCCCCGAGTCACCGGCCATACGGGTGAGCACCACACGGTACACTCAGGGACGTGGGCTACTTACATCAGCTTCTAGCAAGGTAGCCAGAAGAGTACAGTCAGCTTGGGAGGCCTACAACTACGCCTGGCCAGGGGAGATCCCATCTGCTCAAGGACTGACCAGGCCCCGTTCGCTAGCAAGTACTCCGGGAGGGTCTATCGTTGTTACCAGTAAAGACCCTGAACGCTACCATACCGTCTCTGAGTGGTTCCTGCTACCCCCATCATCCACGTCGGCTGCCCTGAGGCCATACCCCTCCCGTTGGGGGTTATACTATCACGCTGCACCATCCTTCCACCGGCCTCAGCGGTCTGCCCTGCAGCAGCAGCCCCCTGGCTGCATTCAACGGGTGGCGTAGTCATCAACCATTTTCTACCGCTAACAGACTGCCGTCCAGTTTGACTCCCTGGGCACGGACCGGGTCACCGCCACGAGACTACAACCCTAAACAGATCCGGCTCCGGGTAAGCTCCCGCGTGCGCAACGCAGCGCGACACAGGCCCAGGGGCGCGTCATATATACACACTGAGTGGGTGAAATAAGTATTGAACACGTCACCAATTTTTTAAGTAAATATATTTCTAAAGGTGCTACTGACATGAAATTCTCACCAGATGACAGTAACAACCCATCAAATCCATATAGGAAAATAAATTAAACTATTTTGATGTTGGTCTTATTTTTTGGGGAAACATGGTAGTAGCTGTACAAACAAGCATAATTTGTATTAGTTAAGCTATGTCTCCACCATTTTAGCGGTGGCATTTTGACAATGTTTTAGTACTTTTTTACTACTCCTTTATTGCTTAGGTTATTACAGTATATTTTAGCTTTACATCATCAGTTCCAGATTTTATTCCTAGCAGTATACTTCAGTATTTCTGAGTTTACAGGAATACAGGAACACACGGCCTGTCGCATGACTAGAGAACAGAAAACACAAGTTCATGTTCATCGGTGGTTCGCCCTGCAGTCCTTGTAGACTCAGTGAAGCAATAGCTGCAGAACCTGCTCAGCTGTCAGCGCACTGAACCTTGGCACATTATCGTGTGGTTGGTAGCAGAGCACAGAGCGCAGCATTGTTGTGGTGTTTATATCAGTCCTGAGCGATGGTAAATTATAGGGCTATACAATAACGCACTTGTAGGGATCGCTCAGGTGACATCTGTTCACATCCCTTGACATGTCTGCTATTAGGCAGCATTTATAGAGCAACCTATTATTATAGTGCCTTGTATAAGACCAAATCCCCTTTACATTGACCTCGGAGAAGGGTCATATAAGGACAAATGCATAAAACATCATCATGCCTCAAATGTCCACCTTCTTCTGTCTCAATCCCACCAGAGCTGGACACAGCGTGTTTTACCTTGGCACTGATGGGCTAGCTTAGTTAATGGACTATAGATCCACAAAAGCGTAAAAATATTTTTGATGGTTCCTCACTGCCATTTAGTGGAAGGTATGTCACATGTTACTTTTTCAGCCCTATATAAATCTATTAAAACCTAAATAAATTAACCCTCTACTGACCTAGATGACCAGGGAAGCAGCTATTAGCCCCTACTTTCCCTTAAACCTGATGTATATACTTTGATAATCTGATAATCCAAGTCAAAATGGCTGTGTAATTGTAATATTATAGAGACCATTTTATTAATCCAGCGAAAAAGTGAGAAAGCCGGTGAGCCTGACTGACAGTAGCAGCTTGTATTGAGAGATAGATCTCAGCAGGGAAGAGGGACAATGAGGCACTGCCGATCAGGCTAGATGGATAGAGAGTCAGCTGCATGAGGGAGGAGGGACACTAAGGAGCTGCCAATCAGGTCAGGTTGAAAAAGCTTAAAGGGGTTTTACCACTACTAGGACAACCCCTTCTCCATCTGAATGTTTTCTGTTAAAATAAAAACACCCATTTTAGCCTCCAGTGGTGACCCCCTTGCAGGAGTTTTGGCACTCGGGCTCCCGGAGCTCACTTGAGATTGTTATGTCATGTGAGCCCTGCGCCCATTCAGTGCCGGCTTCACTGTCGCCGCCTTCTGATGTATAAGTAATCAAGAGGAAGTGACTCTGTGTGCCACGACCTGTAAGTCCACTGAACATCAGACCATAAAAGGGGTTGTCTGCTACTAGGACAACCCATTCTTGATTCAAATGTTTGGCGCCGATATAATAAAAAAGCTTATACTCACCTCGCGTGCTGGCGCCATTCCAGCAGTGTTGGCACTCACAGTCCCGGAGCTCTCGTGCGGTTGTTGTGACACGTGACCCCGGTGCCCAATCAGCGCTGGTGTCACTGTCTTCGCCCTCTGTCGAATTGAACATGAAAAGGAAGTCCGGGTTGCAGCTGGTCTCTGACTTCCTCTTCATGTTAAAAACTTTCCAAGGCGGAGACAGTGACGCCAGCGGTGACTGGGCACCAGGGTCACGTGACACAACAACCGCGCGAGAGCCCCAGGACCGTGAGTGCTGACACTCCTGGAACGGCACCGGCGCGGGAGGTGAGTATAGGCTTTTTTATTTTATCGGCTCCAAATACTTAGATCAAGAAGGGGTCATCCTAGTGGTTGTAAGGGGGAAGACCAGGGTGTGAGTGCTTTCAGAGCAAGGGATGCGGAACTGCCAGGGCTGTACCTCTTGTTGCAGGGGGAAGACAGACTGCAGAGGAGTCATGTGACAGGGAAGCAGGGGTTGTGTCGAGAGAGAGAGCTGGGAGGTCAGGTGACAGAGGGACTCCTGCTGTGATGAGAGAGAGGGAGAGAAGAGGACGTTTGCGTGGGAAAGCGGAGCTGGGTCCTGCGGAGCAGAGCAGTGTGAGAGAGTCCAGGCTCCTGGCTACAGGACTTGGAGCAAGGGATCCGAGTGCAGTGGACCGGAGGAGTCAAGCTGACTGTAGGGAGAAGAGACGCAGGGTCCGTGGAGCTGAGCACATAAAGTGAACTGTTATGGACTAGGGGCTCAGCGGGTAAAACCGGAGACCGCCCGCTGCCGCCAGAAGACGGAGCATTGTTTGGGTCTGGAAGCCTGAAGACAGCGTCACCAGCACCAGCTGGCAACTGCCTTGTAGAGGACACAAGTCAGCTAAGTGAAAAAACTGTCGTTTGTTACCGGTTTGACTCTGCTGCATCTAGTTAAACGGAAAACTGCCAGTTACAGACTAATACCTGCTATTTCCCCATATTTTCCCCTGTTACTCCCTGCGTGGAGATTCACCTTGTTATCATAAAGTTTCCCTGTTTATTAACCCTGTATTGGCTGCTCTGTGCTTCTGTGTCACTGCATCTAAAGTACCTGTGTTACATTTGGCATAGTCGGCAGGATGCAGTCGTTAGACACAGACACTGCAGAGCAGTCCATCCTGGGAGCCCCTAAATCTAGCTTGCCGCTGAGGGCCATGCTCAGCAATCTCCCAAAGTTCACCGGGGACAATATGATGCTGTGGGACTGGACTGAGAGAGTTAGAAGTATGTTACATATGCACCCGATGACCCCAGCTATGCAAGCCGAAATAGCCTTACTGGCCCTGGACGGCGAGGCCTGACAGTCCGTGATGTACCTGTACCTCCTCCCCATGACCGGGATACTGTAGAAAAAGTGGTGCGCATACTGGAGGAGATGCATGGGGATCCCACCAATGTAGGAGAGCTGAGGATACGACTGTTTCACCAAGTGCAGCAGGAGGGGGAGACTGTGACGCAGTATGTTAATGCCTTACAGAGGGTGCATGCCTATATCACTAGAAAAGGCGACATGGGGAATTTGGGAATGGGCCCCCCTGACGTGATCTTAAGGGACCAGTTTGTGGCAGGCCTCAGGGATGTGCAGCTGAAGCAGGCCTTGCCAACCCACGTATGACTTTTCTAGAAGTGGGGGCGGAGGCACGTGTGAGAGAGCAGGAGATGGGAGTGACGGCCCTGGCAGGGATGGTCCGGAGTAATAAGGTACCCACCCCGCCTGCAGCTGAACCGGAATGGGCTCGAGAGATGCGGAAGGAGATACAGAAGATGCGGGATGAATGGTCCAGTCTCAAGAAGACCCCTGCCCCGACACCAGAGATACCCAGATCGATTGCCCCAGTTATGGAAAGAATTGAATTCAGGACCCCCCCTGCAGGAGAGTTCCATAGAGGAGGAAGGCAGCCCTACACAGACAGAGACACGACCTGCTGGAAGTGTGGAGGCGCAGGACATTACGCCAGGGCTGTGCTAGCCGAGGGCGGCCCCTGTCGCGACAGCCGTTAAACTAGCGGGCTCCGTGTTCGGGGGACACAGCACGGAGCCTGAGGAAGGGGAAAGAAAAAGAGGAAGTCCCAAGGACCTAGTTTCCAGCAGCCTGACTGTCTGGGCTGAAATAAGCGGTCGGGCTGTTCACTGCCTGGTTGACACGGGATCCCAGGTGACTACGATGACAGAAGCCTACTTTCAACATCGATTTCCAGAGATAGCGCGGCCTGAATGGGGACCGGTAATTAGACTCATGGCAGCTAATCAATTACCCATCCCGGTCGCAGGGGTGGTGTGGATGAAGATACGAGTGTGTGGAAAAGATGTGGGAAAAAAAGGAGTTGTCCTGGTCGCAGGGGGAATCAGAAGTGGACCCCCGGTGACCCTCGGAATGAATGTGCTGAAAGAGATCGGGCAAATCCTGCTTAGTGAGCCGAAGGAGATTCCTCTAGACCAGTGGGACCCGCGAACTCCCCAAACTAATCCGAGCTGCCCAGGCTCAGGAGACGTCGAGTGAAGGGAAGATCCTGGGAAAAATAATAGTGCCAGCAGCTACGGTGCTCATCTTACTGCCCGGACAAACTGTACTCACATTACCCGCATGGGCCTGCACACCTCTTGAGGGGGTCGAAGTTCAGATAGAACCAACATCAATGGACAAAGTACCCCCCGGACTCTTGGTGGCTCGGACACTGGCTACCGTCCAGGGTGGCAGTGTTATAGTGTGGTGTGTTAATCTGGGCGAAGATGATCTAACACTCCTTCCCAGGGCGGAAATAGCCCAGATTCTGAGAATGCCAGAGAAGTTGGTGCGACCTGATGTGGTACAGCTGTCCGCTGTATGAGGAGACCCCTGGACTCTGGCGGTCACCGTGCCGCCGGAACCCCACCGGCCTAGTGCGAAGGGGGACGAAGAATCCTAGAATGAATGCGGGCTGAATTGACGGGACTTACACCTCGACAGGTGCAGCAGGTTGAGGATGTGCTGGAGCGGTACCAGGAAGACTTTGCTCGCCATGAGTATGATTTTGGTTGCACCGAAGCCATTACCCACGAGATTCCTACTGGGAGCACTGCCCCAGTGCGGGAGAGATACCGGCAGATACCTCCCCAGATGTATAAAGAGGTTATGGAGATGCTAGCCCATATGTTACAGAATGGTGTGATATGGGAAAGTCAGAGTTCGTGGGCAGCCCCGATTGTCTTGGTCCGGAAGAAAGAAGGGACCCTGCGGTTCTGTGTGGAGTATAGATGACTGAATGCCTGTACAGTACGGGACTCTTACCCACTACTCCGAATCGAAGAGTCCCTGTCGGCCTTAGGGAAGGCAAGATACTTCTCCTCCTTGGATCTGGCCAGTGGGTACTGGCAGGTGCCCGTGGCCGAACACGACCATGCGAAGATGGCGTTCATATTACCCATGGTACTGTTCAAGTTCAATCGGATGTCCTTCGGCCTGACTAATGCCCCCAGGACGTTCCAGCGTCTGATGGAGAGGTGCCTGGGCGATTTGAACTTCGAGGCGACACTGATTTACCTTGACGACATAATTGTCTATGCCGCCACCTTCGAGGAGCACCTCCAGCGACTGGAGCAAGTACTGAGTCGCCTACAGAGTCATGGCCTAAAGATGAAGCCCCAGAAGTGCCACCTGTTCCACAAACAGATCGAATATCTCGGTCATACTGTGTCAGGTGAAGGAGTCAGGCCCACCCAGGAAAAGTTGGCCGCCGTACAGGAATGGCCTACCCCGAAGACAGTGAAGGACGTTCGGGCCTTCCTGGGACTTGCCGGGTACTACCGAAGATTCGTGAAAAACTTCACCCGCATAGTTAACCCATTGCTGGAGCTACTTAAGGGAGTGCCGGCGGGCTCCAAGAATCAGGCAATTCGGTGGGGAAGCAGCCAGGAAGAGGCCTTCCGTGCCCTAAAAATGGCCCTGACCAAGGCCCCAATACTTGCCTATGCGGATTTATCCCAACCCTTCATACTCCACACTGATGGGAGCCTATATGGTCTGGGAGCCGTGTTATCCCAAGTACAGGAGAGGAAAGAGCGCGTGATTGCGTACGCCAGCCGCTCCCTTCACGACTCCGAGAGGAACCCAGATAATTATAGCTCTTTCAAATTAGTGTTGCTGGCTCTGGTTTGGGCAATGACTGAGAAGTTTGCGGAGTATTTTTACGGGTCCGAAGTACTGGTGAAAACAGATAACAACCCGCTGGCCCACCTGGAGAATGCGAAATTGGGGGCCCTGGAGCAGCGGTGGGTGGCCCGCATGGCCAGGTACCAGTATAAGATTGCCTACCGGCCTAAGGCATAGAATACTCACGCCGACGCCCTCTCCAGAGTGACATATGAACGGCCTGATCATGACCGCGATGAAGATTTGGAGGCGGATGAGACCGCTAGCTTCCGAAGTTTCGTGGGACCGCTGGCTGCGGCGCAGGGACAGATCGGAGAGACGTCGGAAGAACAAGTGCTAGGACGGCGAAGAGATGACTGAATCCGATTTCAACAGGCTGACAGAGAAGTTGCTCAATTATGTCAATGGGTGGCTTTGCGGCAAGTTCCCAGTCGAGAAGAGAGGAGTTCCCTGTCCTCGGGAGCACTGAAAATGCTGGGACAATGGGAGAGACTGTGTTTGCGAGACGGGCTGCTGTACCGATGGGTGCAGCTACTGCGAGAGTTCGGGACCACCTGGTAAGTGGTGATCCCAGAGAAGTTGGTCGGAGTAGTGGTTAAGGAGGCTCATGAACGAGGGACTCACTTTGGACCAGAGAAGACATTTCAGTGGTTTCAGAGGCTGGTGTATCATCCCCGACTGCGAGCAACAATAGAAGACACTTGTCGAAGATGTCGGAGCTGTGAGCTGGTAAAGCTCCCAGAGCAGCGGGTCCCCATGCAAACTATTGTGACTTCTGCCCCCTTGGAGGTGCTGATGATCGACTATTTGACTGTTGGACCGGTGCATCTCTGGTTTGAACATTGCCTGGTAATGACAGACCACTTCACCAAGTTTGCGGTAGTGACTCCGACAAGAGAACAGACCGCCGAGTCAGCTGCGCAGGCCATCTGCCGAGACTTCATTCGGGTGTACGGCTGCCCAAAGAGGATTCATTTCGATCAAGGCGCCTGCTTCCAAGGCCTGGTGATGGAGTTGTACAAGATTGAGAAGTCACGGACTACTCCTTACCACCCTCAAGGAAATGGAGCCTGTGAACGCTTTAATCGGACACTGATCCAAATGCTCCGCACTTTGGAGGAAGATCGGAAGGTACGATGGCCTGAGTTTGTGGCCGAGCTGGTGTGGGTATACAACAACCGAGTGAATAGTACGACGGGGTTCACTCCTTATACCTTGCTGTTCGGACGAAAGGGGCGAGAGATCACCGAGTTAGAGCTGGACCCCGAGGAGGACTACCCACGGACGGGGGTGTCTTCCTGGGTCCGAGAACATCGGCATCGACTGCAGACCCTCCGACGGTTGGTACAACAAAAGTTTCAGGAGCTCAAACATAATGAGACATTGCCTCTTCGAGGGACAGCTCTGAGGCCCGGGGAGCTGGTGTTGGTTCGGGACAGGCGGCCCCGGGGCAAATTGAGTAGACGGTGGTAACAGTGAAGCGCAGGATTGGCGCTGAAGGACCTGTGTATCAACCCGAGGGGGCTGAAGGAGCCCCTACCAGAGTGGTTCATCGTAGTATGCTGCGACCCTGTCTGTCTAAAGATGACGAGGGTGGAGAAGAATCACCTGCTTCTGGAGAGTGACCTGTCACAGTTGCCCCAAGCCACGATGCGGACGAAGAAGAGTTGTTGATTCTACCTCCGAGCCCCAGCACTCGATTACCTGAAGTCCCCAGTGCAGACAGCGAGGGAACAACATCGGTTGAAGCCACTGGGCAGGCGGAGATTGGAAATCCGAGTGACCCTGCACCTCCGTTACGAACAAGATTAATTCATATGGTACCGTATCGTCCAGGAAGTCCAAGAATGTGAACGTTTGATGAAGGATCTCTCGCCCGTGGAATGGCGAGTTAAAGGAGAGCGGGAGTGTAAGGGGGAAGACCGGGGTGTGAGTGCTTTCAGAGCAATGGATCTGGAACTGCCGGGGCTGTACCTCTTGTTGCAGGGGGAAGACAGACTGCAAGCAGAGGAGTCATGTGACAGGGAAGCAGGGGTTGTGTCGAGAGAGAGAGCTGAGAGGTCAGGTGACAGAGGGACTCCTGGTGTGACGAGAGAGAAGGAGAGAAGAGGACGTTTGCGCGGGAAAGCGGAGCTGGGTCTTGCGGAGCAGAGCAGTGTGAGAGGGTCCAGGCTCCTGGCTACAAGATTTGGAGCAAGGGATCCGAGTGCAGTGGACCGGAGGAGTCAAGCTGACTGTAGGGAGAAGAGATGCAGGGTCCGTGGAGCTGAACACGTGAGGTGCACTGTTATGGACTAGGGGCTCAGCGGGTAAAACCGGAGACCGCCCGCTGCTGCCAGAAGACGGAGCTTTGTTTGGGCGGGGAAGCCTGAAGACAGCGTCACCAGCACTAGCTGGCAACTGCCTTGTAGAGGACACAAGTCAGCTAAGTGAAAAAACTGTCGTTTGTTACAGGTTTGACTATGCTGCATCTAGTTAAACTGTAAACTGTCAGTTACAGACTAATACCTGCTATTTCCCCATATTTTCCCCTGTTACTCCCTGCGTGGAGATTCACCTTGTTATCATAAACTTTCCCTGTTTATTAACCCTGTACTGGCTGCTCTGTGCTTCTGTGTCACTGCATCTAAAGTACCTGTGTTACATAGTGAACAACCCTTTTAAGGTGCGTAAAAGTGCATAACAAAAGACCTAAAACTACAATATAATACATATAATACATACAGTGAATGTTGGCAAAAATTGATAGTGTAGTAAGAGTTTTTGCATAATTTAGAGAAAGATGTTGAACTTCTTGCAAGATACAGCGCATCATTGTAATAAATTAGGTGCATCTTCCGAATGCCTGGATAATATTACATTATCTATTAGAAAGCATAAGTAAATATGGACCAGAGATTTCCTACAAAGAAGAGGCACTTTACAATCTCAGTATTTGGAAACAGAATACAGAATACTCTGGTCACATTGGAGAACAGAGCTGGCATTGAGGATTGCCAGACATGCCGTGATCTGGAATTGTAGCTTCTCTGCACAATTAGTAATTAGTGGCTTTTTCTTTTGCAAGCACCTGTATTTAGGGAAGCTCTGAAAATAACCTCTTCTTGCTGAATATTCAAGTGATTTGCACTAATGTATAATTTCTATGTAAGGTATTGCTTCTCTCCGTACGATGTACAGAATACCAAGGAAATAACTAAAGTTATTGACAGCCAGAGGTTGAGAGCACAAATTTAGGATCATTGTTCCCTTTTTGTGTTGAAGAAGATCACTTTCTATTGTCATGTAAAAAAAAAATCATTACAAGAATAATCATTTCAGAACTTTTTCCACCTTAAATCTAACACATAATCTGTACAAATCCATTGAGAAACAAACTGAAATCATTTTGCGGGAGACAATGAAAAATAACAGAACTAAAATAATGTAGTTGCATAAGTGTAAACACCCTCTGATAAGGGATTTTGTCGTGCTCAGATTTAGCCAATAAAATATTGACTCATTTTAAATAGTGGTGAATACATGGCCTCCATTATTTGCAGCAATGCTGATTAACCCCATATAAAGTTTAGCAGTTCTAGTGTGATTTTTCTAGTTTCATTTTACAACAAAGCCGTGGTCCCTAAACAGCTTACAACACAGCAAAGGGATCTCATTGTTGAAAGTTATCAGTCAGGAGAAAGGTGCAGAAAATTTCTTAAGGTATTGGATACTTCGTGGCACATGGTGAAGACGGTCATCAAGAAGTGGCTTAAATTTGGCGCAACAATGACATTGGAAATTTATAAAAAATAAATAGGTTATATCATCATTTTTGGAAACCTGTTAATGAAAGGAGTTGTGGTGTTTTCATTTTTTACCTCTTTATGGCGTTTACCGTACAGGGTAATTAATTTAATATTTTAATAGATTGTACTTTTAGGGATGTGATGAGACCAAATATGTTTATTTTTTATTTTTAAATGGGGGTAAGGAGAGAATCAAATTTGTATCCTTTTCTAAAAAATCTTCTCAATTTGTTTTTTTTATCTTGCTACTTCATATTTACTTGATCCTGTGTGTAGATGGCTTGTTCTAAACAATGCAATAATACTGCAGGAGATAGTCAAAATGAAGTTTTCCTATTTTCCAATACATAAATCTGACTTAAACTTTTTTTTTTTTTTTTACATAATGAGCCATATCTGCTATTCAGCCACTTTCTAAAAAGTGACACAAATACAGCAAAAACGAGCAGGTTTTAACTCAAATATAATGTGCGACAATTTTTGCATCTTTTGAAGGCAGAAAGTTGTTGAAACTGCAAATAGCTGATCAGTGGGATTGTCAGCTGTCAAACTCCACCAATCTATCATCAATATCATAGTTCTGGACAAGGAAATTTAAATTGAAATAAAAATGAATTTAATTAAAAAAAAATACATTTTCTATGAAATTTCTACGAAAATAAAATTAGCTGCCATAATAAAATAATCCAGGAAGATATCTTTTCTTGTTGTTATATTGTGGCGGAAATGTTTTCTTAGGTGAAACATTGTAAAGATTTTCTGATTTGGAGAGGACGAAGTTCTCACATTTCTTCTCTTGCTGTTTAGTAAATAATCTCAGTGTTGTCCTTGAGAAATAACAAAGTAACAGCCGCTTATGGCGGCCCAAAAGAGGAGACACTGCTCCCTCTGGTGGTCATTGGTGAGACTTGCTCAGTAGTTTTATTTGCTGGGCTGTCCACTGGTTGCAGCTTGCTTCTAAGGAATATTGAAGGAGTTTTAATAAACAACCGATTTTCATGCACCCTTTCAGATTTGGGGATTTGTTCACAAATTGTATTTTTTCCTCGTGCGTTTCAAAGGAAAAAACAGTACTGGCAACGTGAGTCAGTTTTCTGAAATCTCATTCACATGCTGCTTATTTTTGCCCTGCAGATTTAAAAACTCTAAACATTTTTTTTGTGTTTAATCAGCAGCATGTCAACTATTTCAGCATTTTTGCAACTTTTTTAACCCATTCTAAAAACGCATCAAAATGCAAAAAAAAAAAAGCATTAAAGACCTGCTTATTTTGATTAGTCCTGGAAACACTTTGTTTTTGGTGCAGAACAATCTTCTGCAAACACTCAATGTTTGTACATACGCTAAATGCAATCAATGAATACTGCTATAACTCCTAAGCACAATTGCTGTCTTGTGGTCATGTTTGACATAGATTGTTCCTTAGAGAAAATCTGTCAGGTCCCTTAAGCCCCTTAAACAGCCACCTTTAATCCCTTTCTGACATTTGTGGTAATAGTATGTCCCTGTGCCCTGGGCCTATTGGGCCAGGGATGTTCTATTACGCAGAATGTGATCGTGCCCGCAGACAAGCGGTGCGGGATGATCGCCGCCGGGTGTCAGCAGATTGTCACAGTTGACACCCGGTGCTTTGTGCAAAGAGTGGTCCCGCACCGCTCCCTGCACATTAACCCCCAAAATGCTGTGATCGAAGTCGATCGCAGCATTCCGGGAGCAAGGGGAGGTAAGTGCCAATACTTACCTTCTCTCCAGCGCTGTCTCTGCCGGGTCCCAGTGGTTGTCATGGTGACCCGGATGTCATCATGACGACATCCGTGTCACCAGCCAGCAGGAAGTTACTTTAATCATGTGCAGTGCGCGATCAAAGTAACTTCTCCCTGTGCAAGGCTGACAGATGCTGCTGCATCCCTATGCTATACAGGCGATCAGACTGCAAAAACTTAAAGGTCCATAGTGGAACAAAGTGTAAAAGTTCAAAAAGTATCAGAAAGTGAAAAAAAAATAAAAATGTAAAAATATAAAAAAAATGAGAAAAATAATCCAAAAAATAAAAATATATTATACCCATAAATAAATATTATTATGACAAACAAAAAAAAACAATAAAAGTACACATATGTGGTATTGCCGCGTCCGGAACGGCCTAACCTATAAAACTGTCCCACTAGTTAACCCCTTTAGTGAACACGGTAAAAAAACAACAAAAGAAAAAAAAAAACGAAGCAAAACACAATGCTTTATCATCATACCGCCAAGCAAAAAATGGAATAAAACCCGATCAAACAGACGAATGTAAATAAAAATTGTACCGCAAAAAACAAGCCATCATGCATCTCCATCAGTCAAAAAATAAAAAAGTTACAGCTCTCAGAATAAAGCGATACAAAAAAAACTCTTTTTTCTATAAAATACTCTTTATTGTGTAAAAGCGCCAAAACCTAAAAAAAATATAAATGTGGTACCACTGTAAACATGCTGACCCCAAGAATAAGTCTTCCTTATCAATTTTACCACACACGGAATGGCATAAAAAAAACCCCAAAAAACAATTCCTGAATTGTTGGTTTTTGCTTATTCTGCCTCCCAAAAATCGGAATAGAAAGCGATCAAAAAATGTCACGTGTCTGAAAATGGTACCAATAAAAACGTCAACTCATCCCGCAAAAAACAAGCTGTCATATGACTCTGTCGGCCAAAATATGGAAAAATTATAGCTCTCAAAATATGGCGATGCAAAAACTAGCCTTTGAAAAAAAAATGTTTTTTAGTGTGTGACAGCTGTCAATCATAAAAACCCGATATGATTATGGTATCGCTGTAATCGCACCGACCTGAAGAATAAAGTCATCTAATCACTTATACCACACGAGGAACGACGTTAAAAATAAACTCTAGGGTTAGGGTTGTGCTAGGGTTAGGGTTATGCTAGGGTTAGGGTTAGGCCATGGCCCCACTATCAGTATTTGGTCAGTATTCGGTCAGTATTTTTTCTCAGGAGTGGGAGCCAAAACCAGGAGTGGGTGATAAATGCAGAATTGGTGACTTGTTTCTATTCTACCTTTTCTCTGATTGTTCCTCACTTGGTTTTGGCTCCCACTCCTGAGAAAAAATACTGACTGAATGCTGACCAAATACTGATAGTGGGGCCGTGGCCTTAGGGTTGTGCTAGGGTTAGGGTTGGGGTTGTATTAGGGTTGGGATTAGGGTTGTGCTGGGGTTGGGATTTTTTCAAAAGTAAAGAAAAAAAAATAATGACAATATGGCGACTAGTGCTCACTACTTGAGTTTGCATTTGGTGCTCGGGTATGCATCGAGTATAGCGGGTGCTCGCGTGACGTGCTCCAGTCTCCGCCCCATATGTTTTGCAGCTGTTAAAACAGACAAAAAAAAACTCGTCGGGATTGCCTGCCATGCATGAGCGATCCCCGCATGTTTTTTTTTGGGTGTCTAATAACCGTGAAACATGCGGGCGGGGACTCGAGCATGTCACTTGAGCACCGGTGATACATGGTGCATACCCGAGTACCCGATGCAAACTCAAGTAGCGAGCACTTGCACTCAAGACCAATGACAACTTATTCAATATGATGACCTAATGTTATCAAATTCTGTGTTGTACCTCTGGGTTCAAAATGTTCACTATACCCCTTAATAAAATATTTGAGGGGAGTAGTTCACAAAATAGTGTCACTTGTGGGGGGTTTCCACTGTTTAGGCACATCAGGGGCTCTTCAAACACAACATGGCGTCCGCTAATTAGTCAAGCAAATTTTACATTCAAAAAGTCAAATGGCGCTCCTTCCCTTCTGAATCCTGACGTGCGCCCAAACAGTGTGTTTCCCTCACATATGGGGTATCGGCTTACTCAGGAGAAATTGCACAACAAATTGTATGGGGCAATTTCTCCTGTTACATTTATGAAAATGCTAAATTGGAGGCTGAAAAACATTTTTGTGGGAAAAATGTGAAAATTGTATTTTTATGGCTCAATGTTATAAACTTATGTGAAGCACCTGGGGGTTCAAGGTGTTCACCAGACAACTAGATAAGTTTCCAAAATGGTGTCACTTGTGGGGGGTTTCCACTGGTTAGGCACATCATGGGCTCCCCAAACGCAACATGGCGCCTGCTAATTATTTAAGCAAATTTTACATTCAAAAAGTCAAATGGCGCTCCTTCCCTTCCGAGCCCTGCCGTGCGCCCAAACAGTAGTTTTACCCCCACATATGGGTTATCGGCGTGCTCAAGAGGAATTGCACAACAAATTTTGGGGTCCATTTTCTCCCGATACCCTTGCGAAAATAAAAAATTGGGGTCTAAAGTGACATTTTTGTGAAAAAAGTTAAGTGTTCATTTTTTTCTTCCACATTCCAAAAATTCCTGTGAAGCACCTGAAGGGATAATAAACTTCTTGAATGTGCTTTTGAGCACCTTGAGGGGTGCAATTTTTAGAATGGTGTCACTTTTGGGTATTTTCTGTCATAAAGGCCCCTCAAAGTGACTTCAAATATCAGTTGTGCAACAAAACCATCAAGCCTTTGCTATAAAGCTGAAGATGAAGTGAAATTTCACTTTTCAGCATGCCTCCAAATCAACGAAAGAATGGCTTCGTCAGAAGAAGATCACAGTTTTGGAATGACCCAGTCACAACCCAGACCTGAATCCATTTGAAAATCTGTGGGTGACCTGATGAGGGTGCCGTACACAGCAGATCTGACACACTCGGAGCTACTGCAAGTAAGAGTGGGCAAAGGTTGCCAATTCTAGATGCTAACAGACGCCTTCCCAAAAAGACTGAATGCTGAATAAATTCAAAGGGTCCTTCGACAAAATATTAGTGTAAGAGTGTGTAAATTTATGCAACCACACTATTTTAGTTCTTATTGTTTCTTTTTCTACTTGAAAAGATTTCAGTATGTTTTGAACAGATTACGGGTGACATTAAATGTGGAAAAAGTTCTGAAATGATTCTTCTTGGTGTGATTTTTTTACATGACAAAGAGTGTCTCATCAGAGGATGCACATGCTAACATTTATTTCATTGTCTTGGCCTCTCTTCCTATCACTTCAGAATACGTTTTACAGAATGACATTAAGACATGCGGCGTAACAATCAGTAAGAAGCGGCTGCATCATGCGACATGTAAATATTAATGTCCCTGAGTATTTGGTCCTTCTCCGTATTCAATATTCATGAACTCACAGCTAGAAGTGCCTGATTTTAGCCGATAAAGCTGCAATTTGTAAACCAAAGGTAATATCAGTTCAATTTCCCTGCAATTTAGACACATTACTTATTCATTCCTCGCACAAGCTACAAACTTCATCATTTATTAATATGGGCATTGTCCATAAGCCGAGAATTCAATGGATATAATACCAAGAAAAAAAATAGTAGAAGTTTTACACATCTGTATATGAATATTTCCAGATGAAATTACTCAATATTCTCTGTAGATACTGTGGGGGAAATAAGTATTTGATCCCTTGCTGTTTTTGTAAGTTTGCCCACTGACAAAGTCATGAACAGTCTATAACTTTAAGGGTAGGTTAATTTTAACATTGAGAAATAGAATATCCAAAAAAAAATCAAGAAAATCACATTGTATAAATTAGATAATTTTTTTTTGCATTTTGCAATGAGAAATATGTATTTGATCCCTCTGGCAAACAACACTTAATACTTGGTGGTAAAACCCTTGTTGGCAAGCACAGCAGTCAGACGTTGTTTTGTAGTTGATGATGAGGGTTGCGCACATGTCAGGAGGAATTTTGGTCCACTCCTCTTTGCAGATCATCTCTAAATCATTTAGATTTTGAGTCTGTCGCTTGGCAACTTGGAGCTTCAACTCCCTCCATAAGTTTTCTATGGGATTAAGGTCTGGAGACTGGCTAGGCCACTCCATGACCTTACTGTGCTTCTTTTTGAGCCACTCCTTTGTGGCCTTGGCTGTATGTTTTGGGTCATTGTCTTGCTTGAAGACTCAGCCACGACCCATCTTCAATGCTCTTACTGAGGGAAGGAGGTTGTTGGCCAAAATCTCACGATACATGACCCCATCCAACTTCCCTTCAGTACGGTGCAGTCGTCATGTCTCCTTTGCAGAAAAGCACCCCCAAAGTATAATGTTTTCCCACCATGCTTCACAATTGGGGCAATGTTCTTAGGGTTGTACTCATCCTTCTTCTTCCTCCAAACACAGCGAGTTGAGTTAATGCCAAAGAGCTTAATTTTTGTCTCATCTGACCACAGCACCTTCTCCCAATAGCTCACAGAATCATCCAGGTGTTCATTGGCAAACTTCAGACGGGCCTGCACATGTGACTTCTTGAGCAGGGGGACCTTGCGGAAACTGCAGGATTTTAAACCTTTAAGGCGTAATGTGTTAACAAATGGTGTTCTTGGTGACTGTGGTCCCAGCTGCCTTGAGATCATTAACAAGTTCCCCCCATGTAGTTTTAGGCTGATCTCTCCCCTTCCTCATGATCAAGGATACCCCACGAGGTGAGATTGTGCATGGTGCCCCAGATCGATGTTGATTGACAGTCATTTTGTAGTTCTTCCATTTTCTTACTATTGCACCAACAGTTGTCTCCTTCTCACCCAGCGTCTTACTTATGGTTTTATAGCCCATTCCAGCTTTGTGCAGGTCTATGATCTTGAACAAGCAAACCAGAGCAAAACCCGCAGATGCGGTGAACAAGCAAAGCAGAGAAAAACCCGCAGATGCGGTAGACAAGCAGAGCAGAGCAAAACCCGCAGATGCGGTGAACAAGCAAAGCAGAGCAAAACCGCAGATGCGGTGAGCAAGCAAAGCAGAGCAAAACCCGCAGATGCGGTGAACAAGCAAAACAGTGCAAAACCCGCAGATGCGGTAGACAGGACAGGGCTCTGTTCACATGGAACAGACTGGAGAACACAAGAAGATAGCTGGAACACAGGCGTTAGATACTGAGGCAGGGAAACAGAACGAGCAGAACCAGATACACATAAAGTACTGGCAATGAAGTAGCGAGTGGACACAAAACTCACAAACAGAAGTACAGAGACAACGAGTTGGAGTTAGGTGCAGGTTCAGATACTTCAGGAAAAGGGAAAGGTACAGACATAGAGACAAACAGGTAACGGACTAGGACACTGTTCAGACAGGATCTGAACCAGGAACAAGATACAGGAACGAGCCTGGGAACTCAGCCCCCAGGGTGGCGGAAACTAACTAAAGTCACAAGTACAGGTAACAGGCCAGGGTATACAGCCCCCAGGGTGGCAGAAAGAGACTAGATACAGGACAGGATCTGGCAACTCAATTGCAAAAACAAACTGAGTGAAGGTGTTGCTCAGACACCTCCTACAGGGTGGAGGGGGTTTAAGTATCCAGTGACTCACAGCAATAGGCTGGGGACGCATTAGGACTGTGCACACGGTAGCTATAAGAATCAAGCAGAAAGCCGCGCCGACGCCCTAAGCAATCAGACAAGAGACGTGGACACAGCAGGAACTGAAACAAAGAGTGCAGCATGGACTGACAGGTAAGATTGCGGTCTTGCATGGTGGGAGGTGGTGCACCATGCAAGCACGCCACCAGGAATGTCACAGTACCCCCCCCCTTTACGCCCCCTCTTCCTCCAGCCAGCAAGGATTTTCTGCAAAGAATTTGGAGGCCGATCCTTCTCCTCAAGAAGATTTCCTCTTCTGTCCACTAGAGGGAACAAAGCTGGTCTCATCATCTTGGTAACTAGGATGTTTCCTTCCATTGGGCCCTCCTCAGTAACAGATGAAGTGGATGAGGTACCAGGAAAAGTCTCTCTCCACTTATTAACAGCGGGTAGCACCCCAAAGGATTCACGGGACAACTGGAAATCCTCCACCAGGTTGGAGGGGTGCAAAGACTCGGGGGAAACCACCGCCTTGACGTGCACTTTGCTAAGCTTACTGGACGAAGTGGGCGAAGTACCAGATACAGAGTGCAGAAAAGTCTCTTTCCATTTGTTATCATCGGGAAGTACCCCAAAGGATTCACGGGACAACTGGAGGTCCTCCACCAGGTTGGAGGGATGCAGAGACTCGGGGTTAACCACCGCTTTGACGTACACTTTGCCAAGCTTATTGGATGAAGTGGGTGAAGTACTAGGTACAGGGTGCAGAAAAATCTCTCTCCATTTGTTATCAGGTAGCACCCCGGGGGATACAGGAGACAACTTGAAGTCCTCTGCCTGGTTGGAGGGGTGCAGAGACTTGGAGGTAGCCACCGCCTTGATGGACTTATTGCCAGATTTGTTAGAGATGGAGGATCCTTGATTAGGGACCAACTTCAGTCTGGTTTCTGAGATGACACATCTGCAAGGCGGGGCTGTGCCTAAAGCCAAATCATTGGTACAATCGTCGAGACTGTGTGGGGACAATGCCTCCACTTCCTTTCCTTTGGAGACTTCAGCGCACAGCGAGTCAGTGACTAGCAGATCTGGTGAAGAAGAAGAAACTGCTGACTGTCCTGAAGATATGGGGACTGGACACCTCTTGAACCTCAGCAGTCCCCCAGGAAACACCATTTAGGATCTCCAGACCTGAGCAGGCACTAGATCTCTCGGCTCTGGACGACCTGTGGGTAAACCAGACAGCACCTGGAATGTGAACTTCTTCATGTGTAATGCTCCAATCTGGAGCTTAATTTGTACAGACATATTTTGACTGTTTCTGAGTAGGGCTCGTCCTTCTGCTGACAATGCCAAAACCGGCTTCTGGAGTTGTCGGACAGGAATCAGACACTGACTCTTCAAGGCTTTAAGCCCGAAACTTCCGGTTAATTCGAGGCCTTCACTTGCCACGGAGACAGTCATGGTCATCTGTGGAGAGGAAACACTAACGCCAAGGGCAGCCTCTCCTACAGGCCTAATGTCTTGGGATTCTCCAACCTTCGCTGGACAAAGACTGTCAGGGGGTCCCAAACAACCGCAGCGGGGCCGCAATTCGATTTTGTGACTGAGTTCTGGCCTCTGCTTTGCCTGACGAACATAGTCATCCTTCATGGATTCTGTGTGGAGAGCAGCCTCTACAGGCTGGGGAACAGGAGGTCTTTGGGAGGACAGAACCTGGCATGACGGTTTACCTCTATGCCTTGCACATCTGGACTGCCTCTTGAGCTTGGGAAGGAAAGTATTCTGTGGAGCATTGTCATCCTGTGTGGATTCTGTGTGGGCAGCAGTCTCTTCAGGCTGGAGAACTGGTAGGCTACCTACACACATTACCCATCGAGGCTGCTCCGGGATACTGGGAAGGGAAGTTTTAGCAGAAGCCTCAGGATTAGGGTCATCGAAGACCATTAGAAAGGCCACCAGGAAGGCCTGCAGGTCAGAGACGATAGGATCCCATGCTTCCCATAGGGGGGTGATCCATTTCAAGGCATCACCCGCTAGGTAGGACATCATGAATGCTACTTTAACCCGATCAGTAGGAAAATAGTGAGCATAGAATTTGAAATGTAGCATGCATTGCTCCACAAATGCACGACTTCGTTTTGGATCCCCATAGTACCGTGGTGGATCCGCAGGAACGAGTGCTGATAGAACCATTTGGGCTGGTGCGTAAATCGCCTGGGCCACAGCTTAAGAAAAAAAAATTTTTCTTTGTGCAAGTATTCGCCAGACAAGAATTCAAAATGTCTCTGAGAGCGAAGGACCGTGGGGCTCAACGGGAACCATGGCCTGAGCAAACTGTTATGCTCGCGCCCGGACTGACTGGCGTGAGCGTGATTAGTGATCCCACTGTACCATGAACCGAGGAGTGCCTGGAGGGGCGTAACTAAGTATCAACCCGATCCGACCAAGGTCGCACGGCGGCTCAGTCGACTCCGTGAACCAGGGAGGAACCGAGCTGAGGGACCAGGTGCTACTCCAGGTCAGACCCCGGTCACAGCTGTTGACCCACACCGGGGAATGCAGGAACAGGCAGGTTAGACTGGCATGTAGACAGGTGGGTACTGGCAAACACGGCTGGTATGCAGACAGGTGGATATTGACAGGCACAGCTGGTATGCAGACAGGTGGGCACTGGCCGGCACGGCTGGCGTGCAAACAGGTGGGCACAGGCAGGCACGGCTGACATGCAGAGAGGATGGTACTGGCAGGTAGAAACGCAGGCAGGATAGGGACCTGTACAGACTGGGATACAGGAACGGAGCCGCAGGTGCGGTAGACAAGCAGAGCGGAGCAAAACCTGCAGATGGGGTGAACAAGCAAAGCAGAGCAAAACCGCAGATGCGGTGAACAAGCAAAGCAGAGCAAAACCTGCAGATGCGGTGAACAAGCAAAGCAGAGCAAAACCGCAGATGCGGAGAACATGCAAAGCAGAGCAAAACCCGCAAATGCGGTAGACAAGCAAAGCAGAGCAAAACCTGCAGATGCGGTGAACAAGCAAAGCAGAGTAAAACCCGCAGATGCGGTGAACAAGCAAAGCAGAGCAAAACCGCAGATGCGGTGAACAAGCAAAGCAGAGCAAAACCCGCAGATGCGGTGAACAAGCAAAGCAGAGCAAAACCGCAGATGCGGTGAACAAGCAAAGCAGAGCAAAACCCGCAGATGCGGTGAACAAGCAAAGCAGAGCAAAACCGCAGATGCGGTGAACATGCAAAGCAGAGCAAAACCCGCAAATGCGGTAGACAAGCAAAGCAGAGCAAAACCCGCAGATGCGGTGAACAAGCAAAGCAGAGTAAAACCCGCAGATGCGGTGAACAAGCAAAGCAGAGCAAAACCGCAGATGCGGTGAACAAGCAAAGCAGAGCAAAACCTGCAGATGCGGTGAACAAGCAAAGCAGACAAAACCGCAGATGCGGTGAACAAGCAAAGCAGAGCAAAACCCGCAGATCCGGTGAACAAGCAAAGCAGAGCAAAACCGCAGATCCGGTGAACATGCAAAGCAGAGCAAAACCCGCAAATGCGGTAGACAAGCAAAGCAGAGCAAAACCGCAGATGCGGTGAACAAGCAAAGCAGAGCAAAACCCGCAGATGCGGTGTACAAGCAAAGCAGAGCAAAACCCGCAGATGCGACATATTAAGATGTTTACTCCAGATCTCTAGAGTAAGCACCATAATGAATCGGCCCCTATGTTTTTGTTCAGATGCCTAATCTGAATTTCATGTGCTCCAGTACAAAATCTCTGACATGGCTGCCTCCTGCGCCATGTCTGGTGTCTTCTTGTGTGGCAGTGAGTCCCCATCTGGTATCAGAGCTTGGAGGTGACTGCTATCTTTGCTCTTCCTACAGCTATGCCCCATTCTCCTGTGTATGTTCTAGTATACATGTAACATAGGCGAAAAACCCGGCAAGAAAAGAGATCCAAGAAAAATTTGGTACATTTCTGTTTTAGCAGATTTTTATCTTTTTTTCTAGCCGTTCTGGAAATGTTGTGATTATGAATACGACATGACTATTCGCATAGGTCTTCTCTTCCTTAAAATTACTTGCACCTTCTTTTTTGCGCTCTGCAGGGTGGCTCGTTCCATGTCTGATGAATCATTTTCTGTGATTGCACCGTTGTACTGAGGGCGATTACCATTTTTTAAAGATTTTAGGAAATTTATTGTAATCCTCAATCAGGAATCTTTTGTGTTATAAATGTAATCAATGTCATTCTTTTTTTTCCTGCATCTCTAGAATGAGACAATTATCTGGTGACCTGAATTGTGACATTCATTTATTAGTCGCATTATTGTCAGCCATCAGTTTTATATTAATGACTTGCATATCTCTTGCGTTCGGTCTATTAATTGCATTGTACATTTTGGGAAAATTAGTAAATTAGCAAATGTCCTTTTTATGTTATATGTCTAGGGTTGGATTAACAGGGAATTGATTTAGGGGCTTGTGGCACTGCGCTCTGCCTCTGACATTAATGACTCCGTCAGGGGTTGTCTCAAAATCCCTGAAAAATAACGGAGATGGAGTACAGAGTATGTAACATTAGTCTTCTCGTCCGTCTTTTTTTTTAATGGCACAATAATGTAGTCTGCTATTCTATTGTTCTATTCTACTATTCTGTTCTACTATTCTATTGTTCTACTATTCTATAGTTCTACTATTCTATTGTTCTACTATTCTATAGTTCTACTATTCTATTGTTCTACTATTCTATTGTTCTACTATTCTGTTCTACTATTCTATAGTTCTACTATTCTATTGTTCTACTATTCTATTGTTCTACTCTTCTGCTCTACTATTCTATTGTTCTACTATTCTATTGTTCTACTATTCTATTGTTCTACTATTCTGTTGTTCTACTATTCTATTGTTCTACTATTCTGTTCTACTATTCTATTGTTCTACTATTCTATAGTTCTACTATTCTGTTCTACTATTCTATTGTTCTACTATTCTATTGTTCTATTATTCTTTTCTACTATTTTATTGTTCTAGTATTCTATTTTTCCCGTCTGGAAAGACGGACACCACTTTCATACCTTGAATTCAGTTTGTCTCTCTATACTCAACGGCTCTGAGGTTGCGTCTGAATCCCATTTTTGGGGATTCAGACAAAACCCCCAACAAAGTCATTAATATAGGGTTTAAATGCAATGTGAATAGTCCCTTAAAGCACATTTCTACTTTAATATGCAACCTGTAATAAAGCATAGTCTGCCTGGCTTCATCCCTACAACAAGTAATAGCGGCTTTTGATGTACCTACAAGACCAATATGTACATGAACTGTCCAGATTCTCATGCTCTGTAACATGCCATTCTCTCTTTTTGAGTGGATGGTTCATTTTTATCTACATTTTGCCAGCACTATAAGTGCTGGAATTTTATTCATCTACTTTTTCAGTATGCATTGTTCCTGTTATTATCCAATTGCTTGCTTGCCCTGAACTAAAAGCCAACTTTTCTGTTCTGCCTATATGCAGTTGAATAGTTCTAGCAATGTGAATAGTCCCTTAAAGCATATCTCTACTTTATTATGAAACCTGTAATAAAGAATTATCTTGCTGGCTACGTCCCCACCACAAGTAAAAGCTGCTCTTGATGTACCTATCAGACCAATATGTACAGGAACGATCCAAATTCTCATGCTCTGTAACTTGCCATCCTCTCTTTGTGAGTGGTTGGTTATTTTTCAGCTGCATTCTGCCAGGATCATATGTGCTGGAACTTTATTTACTTTCTCAGCATGCATTGCACCTGCTATTATCCAATGACTTGCTTGTCCTGAACTAAAAGCCCCCTTTTCTGCTCTGCCTACATGCAGTTTGATAGTTCCAGCAATGTGAATAATCCCTTAAAGCATATCTCTACTTTAATATGAAAATTGTAAGAAAGCATGGTCTCACTGGCTTCATCTCCCACAAGTAAAAGCTGCTTTTGATGTACCTACCAGACCAATATGTACAGGAACTATCTAGATCCTCATGATCTGTAACTTGCCATCCACTGTTTTTGAGCGAGTGGTGCGGTTTTATCTGCATTCTGCCAGCACTATATGTTTTGGAACTTAATTTATTTATTTTCCCAGTATGCATTGCTCCTGCTATTATTCAATGGCTTGCTTGTCCTGAACTAAAAGACAACTTTTCTGCCCTGCCTATATGCAGTTTGACAGCAGGAACAGAAAGATAAAGATCTGATTTTCTGTCATTGGTCTCAGCATCTTTGCTGCTACAGACGGATTACTCTTGACAGCAGGCAGTGGACGGTAATTTAAACATACGGGAGACACCTAGTCTTGATAATCGCTGAAATAAAGAAGCATTTTAGACATAGATTTTATGGTTAAGAGATCATTCTTATTGTTTTTAGCAATTTTTTTAATAATTATCTCTAAACAGAAATCCTCTGGCAGCAGAACGGTGCTGTTGTCAATTATGCGACTGACAGGTCTGCTCGGTGCATATTTTCTCGGTCACGGAGAGACCTTTGTTGGATGCTGGCGCTGCTCATAGAAGATAACAATGAATTTACAGAGAGCCATAAAAGAAGCCTCAGGTCTCTGGCAGATGATTCTGTTCTGATGAGTGATGCTTTATTTTACTGTTATGATGCCATTCATTCAGGACGAGTTCTCTTCCAGTGAAAGGTTAATACAGGTCGGCTGCTCACATTTTGGGAGTTGTTAAAACACAATTTTCATAGAAAGCGAGGCCATGACTGCAGGTGGGTCAGGAATAATTAGAAAAGTTAGAAGAAATGGATAACACGACTACATTTGGCAATATCCATCAAATACATTATCTATGTTCACCTTACATGCAGAACGGTTTCAAAGAAACAAACTGAACTGATGCCACCTGGTGTTCATATGACTTATAGCTAGTGTTGAGCGATACCTTCCGATATCGGAAAATATCAGATCGGATTGGATCGGACCGATACCGAAAAAGTATCGGATATCGCTGATTCCGATACCGGAAACCAATGCAAGTCAATGGGACAGAAATATCGGAATGAAAATAAACCCTTTCTTTCCTTGTAGGTTAATTCTACATGAAGGAAAACAACTAAGAATAATGTAGAATGTATTGGGGGAGGTGGGGGAGACAATAAAGGCATAGAGGTTTAGCCCAATCAAATGGAATAGCAGGAATTAATATTTTTTTTAAGACGTTCTGAGTTACGGAAATATTGACTATGTTAAGTATTTTTATATTTTGTCAGATATTTATGTTTCACTACTTCCATGCTCTTCACCTTCTTTTTTACTTCTCCCACACTTTCTCCTTCATCATCCTCAGCATCTTTTTCATCCACTTCTTCTTCACCTTCTTCATCTTCTTCTTCTTCACCTTCGTCGTATTATTCTTTTTTTTTACATTCTTCATATTCTACTTCTTCATCTTCTTCATATTCTTCTTCTTCATCATATTCTTATTTGTGACAGGCATTCCTGTAGTTGTTATCTATAAAAGGTTGGACATTACACCTTTCGTTCTGCCCGTCACAAAAGATTTATAACAGGATTTGTCCGCGTTCAGTTTGGCCTGCAGCAGCAGGTCTTTTCCAGGGGCACCACGAGGAGGAACGGACTCACCCCCATACACTGCTTAGTCATCTTCTGCTTATAATTTAGATATTATCTTTTGCTCTGATTTTTAGTCTTATGCTTAATGTTCTTCCGCTTTTTGTTCTGCAGCTTCTTGTATTTCTGCTTCTTGGTTTTCTGTCTCTTGTTCTTCTGTATCTTGGTGCTTGTCTTCTCTTCTTTGTCCTCTTGGTCAACTTCTTCAGGGTCATCTTCTTGGTCTTCTTCGGGGTGGTCTTCAGGGTCGTCGTCTTCGGGGGTCCTCGTCTTCGGGGTCCTCGTCTTCTTCGGGTTGGTCTTCTGGGTCCTCGTCTTCGGGGTCCTCGTCTTCTTCGGGGTGGTCTTCAGGGTCCTCGTCTTCTTCGGGGTGGTCTTCAGGGTCCTCGTCTTCTTCGGGGTGGTCTTCAGGGTCCTCGTCTTCAGGGTCGTCGTCTTCGGGGTCCTCGTCTTCTTAGGGTTGGTCTTCAGGGTCCTCGTCTTCAGGGTCCTCGTCAGGGAGATCCAGAGTGATTACCAAGAACCATTTCAAAAAGCTTGAACTTGGAAATGTAGCAGAAGGTACAAGAAAGCTGAGGAACTACCGAGGACCAGCTGACGGTACTGGAACCCGGATGGGTAGCAGAAGGTACAAGAGCCAATGGAACTGCCGAAGACCAGCTGACGGTACTGGAACTCGGTTACTAAGCAGGAGGTACCTGTGCCAGAAAGCACTACCAAGGACAAGCAGACGTTGGTGGAACTTGGATACCGAGAAGGAGGCACCTAATCCAAAGGCACTGCCGAGAACCAGCTGACGGTACTGGAACCCGGATGGGTAGCAGAAGGTACCCATGTAAAAAAAAGTTCAAGGCCGCGAGCCGGCCGCAGTTACCAAAACCCACAGTCCTACAAGGGGTGCTTGTCCTATTGGCACTATGGAACCAGCCTTCATTGCCAGATCCCGCAGCCCACATAGGAGTCACCTAAACTGCAGGCACCATAGAGTCGGCTAACCCGACCGCAACACGACAGGACAACGCATTGGAGGCAAAGTGACGTTGACACTACCCGGAAACAGCTGGCGTGCTGGAACCAGGCTGGGCAGGAGGGAGTACCCGTGCCAAAGTCACTGCCGAGAACCAGCTGACGGTACTGGAACCCGGATGGGTAGTAGAAGGTACAAGAGCAAATGGAACTACCGAGGACCAGCTGACGGTACTGGAACCCGGATGGGTAGCAGAAGGTACAAGAGCCAATGGAACTGCCGAAGACCAGCTGACGGTACTGGAACTCGGTTACTAAGCAGGAGGTACCTGTGCCAGAAAGCACTACCAAGGACCAGCAAACGTTGGTGGAACTTGGATACCGAGAAGGAGGCACCTAATCCAAAGGCACTGTCGAGAACCAGCTGACGGTACTGGAACCCGGATGGGTAGCAGAAGGTACCCACGTAAAAAAAAGTTCAAGGCCGCGAGCCGGCCGCAGTTACCAAAACCCACAGTCCTACAGGGGGTGCTTGTCCTATTGGCACTATGGAACCAGCCTTCATTGCCAGATCCCGCAGCCCACATAGGAGTCAACTAACCTGCAGGCACCATAGAGTCGGCTAACCCGACCGCAACACGATAGGACAACGCATTGGAGGCAAAGTGACGTTGACACTACCCGGAAACAGCTGGCGTGTTGGAACCAGGCTGGGCAGGAGGGAGTACCCGTGCCAAAGTCACTGCCGAGAACCAGCTGACGGTACTGGAACCCGGATGGGTAGTAGAAGGTACAAGAGCAAATGGAACTACCGAGGACCAGCTGACGGTACTGGAACCCGGATGGGTAGCAGAAGGTACAAGAGCCAATGGAACTGCCGAAGACCAGCTGACGGTACTGGAACTCGGTTACTAAGCAGGAGGTACCTGTGCCAGAAAGCACTACCAAGGACCAGCAGACGTTGGTGGAACTTGGATACCGAGAAGGAGGCACCTAATCCAAAGGCACTGCCGAGAACCAGCTGACGGTACTGGAACCCGGATGGGTAGTAGAAGGTACAAGAGCAAATGGAACTACCGAGAACCAGCTGGCGGTGCTGGAACCCAGGGTAAATACTAAAAATAGAGTGGAGCCAGAGGTGTAATTGGAGCAAGTTTTAAATCAGTAGTACAGTGGATGTGGACAAAGCAGGAGAATTTGCCGGACACACAGCAGGGGAACAGCTGACGTTACTGAACCCCAATAACACTGGAGCAAGCGTTGACTGTGCAGACGGCACTTCTGAGCAGCAACTAGCGGTATTGGAGCCCAGGGTAAATACTAAAAACAGAGGAGCCAGAGGTGTATTTGGAGGAGGTTTTAAATCAGTAGTACAGTGGATGTGGACAAAGCAGGAGAAATTGCCGTCCGCACAGCAGGGGAACAGCTGTCGTTACTGAACCCCAATAACACGGCAGCAAGTGTTGACTGTGCAGACGGCACTTCCAAGCGCCAACTGGCGGTGTTGGAGCTCAGGGATAATACTGAAAACAGAGGAGCCAGAAGTGTAATTGGAGCAATTTTAAAATCTGTAGTAGTGAGAATGTGGACAGAGCAGGAGAAATTGCCGTTCGCACAGCAGGGGAACAGCTGACGTTACCGAACCCCAATAACATGGCAGCAAGTGTTGACTGTGCAGACGGCACTTCCGAGCGCCAACTGGCGGTGTTGGAGCTCTGGGATAATACTGAAAACAGAGGAGCGAGAGGTGTATTTGGAGGAGGTTTTAAATCAGTAGTACAGTGGATGTGGAGAGAGCAGGAGAAATTGCCGTCCGCACAGCAGGGGAACAGCTGACGTTACTGAACCCCAATAACACGGCAGCAAGTGTTGACTGTGCAGACGGCACTTCCGAGCGCCAACTGGCGGTGTTGGAGCTCAGGGATAATACTGAAAACAGAGGAGCCAGAGGTGTAATTGGAGCAACTTTAAAATCTGTAGTAGTGAGAATGTGGACAGAGCAGGAGAAATTGCCGTCTGCACAGCAGGGGAACAGCTGACGTTACTGAACCCCAATGACACGGCAGCAAGTGTTGACTGTGCAGACGGCACTTCCGAGCGCCAACTGGTGGTGTTGGAGCTCAGGGATAATACTGAAAACAGAGGAGCCAGAGGTGTAATTGGAGCAACTTTAAAATCTGTAGTAGTGAGAATGTGGACAGAGCAGGAGAAATTGCCGTCCGCACAGCAGGGGAACAGCTGACGTTACTGAACCCCAGTAACATGGCAGCAAGTGTTGACTGTGCAGACGGCACTTCCGAGCGCCAACTGGCGGTGTTGGAGCTCAGGGATAATACTGAAAACAGAGGAGCTAGAGGTGTAATTGGAGCAACTTTAAAATCTGTAGTAGTGAGAATGTGAACAGAGCAGGAGAAATTGCCGTCCGCACAGCAGGGGAACAGCTGACGTTACTGAACCCCAATAACATGGCAGCAAGTGTTGACTGTGCAGACGGCACTTCCGAGCGCCAACTGGCGGTGTTGGAGCTCAGGGATAATACTGAAAACAGAGGAGCCAGAGGTGTATTTGGAGGAGGTTTTAAATCAGTAGTACAGTGGATGTGGACAGAGCAGGAGAAATTGCCGTCCGCACAGCAGGGGAACTGCTGACGTTACTGAACGCCAATAACACGGCAGCAAGTGTTGACTGTGCAGACGGCACTTCCGAGCGCCAACTGGCGGTGGTGGAGCTCAGGGATAATACTGAAAACAGAGGAGCCAGAGGTGTAATTGGAGCAACTTTAAAATCTGTAGTAGTGAGAATGTGGACAGAGCAGGAGAAATTGCCGTCCGCACAGCAGGGGAACAGCTGACGTTACTGAACCCCAATGACACGGCAGCAAGTGTTGACTGTGCAGACGGCACTTCCGAGCGCCAACTGGTGGTGTTGGAGCTCAGGGATAATACTGAAAACAGAGGAGCCAGAGGTGTAATTGGAGCAACTTTAAAATCTGTAGTAGTGAGAATGTGGACAGAGCAGGAGAAATTGCCATCCGCACAGCAGGGGAACAGCTGACGTTACTGAACCCCAATAACATGGCAGCAAGTGTTGACTGTGCAGACGGCACTTCCGAGCGCCAACTGGCGGTGTTGGAGCTCAGGGATAATACTGAAAACAGAGGAGCCAGAGGTGTAATTGGAGCAACTTTAAAATCTGTAGTAGTGAGAATGTGAACAGAGCAGGAGAAATTGCCGTCCGCACAGCAGGGGAACAGCTGACGTTACTGAACCCCAATGACACGGCAGCAAGTGTTGACTGTGCAGACGGCACTTCTGAGCGCCAACTGGTGGTGTTGGAGCTCAGGGATAATACTGAAAACAGAGGAGCCAGAGGTGTAATTGGAGCAACTTTAAAATCTGTAGTAGTGAGAATGTGGACAGAGCAGGAGAAATTGCCGTCCGCACAGCAGGGGAACAGCTGACGTTACTGAACCCCAATAACATGGCAGCAAGTGTTGACTGTGCAGACGGCACTTCTGAGCGCCAACTGGCGGTGTTCTAGCTCAGGGATAATACTGAAAACAGAGGAGCCAGAGGTGTATTTGGAGGAGGTTTTAAATAAGTAGTACAGTGGATGTGGACAGAGCAGGAGAAATTGCCGTCCGCACAGCAGGGGAACAGCTGACGTTACTGAACCCCAATAACACGGCAGCAAGTGTTGACTGTGCAGACGGCACTTCCGAGCGCCAACTGGCGGTGTTGGAGCTCAGGGATAATACTGAAAACAGAGGAGCCAGAGGTGTAATTGGAGCAACTTTAAAATCTGTAGTAGTGAGAATGTGGACAGAGCAGGAGAAATTGCCGTCCGCACAGCAGGGGAACAGCTGACGTTACTGAACCCCAATAACATGGCAGCAAGTGTTGACTGTGCAGACTGCACTTCCGAGCGCCAACTGGCTGTGTTGGAGCTCAGGGATAATACTGAAAACAGAGGAGCCAGAGGTGTATTTGGAGGAGGTTTTAAACCAGTAGTACAGTGGATGTGGACAGAGCAGGAGAAATTGCCGTCCGCACAGCAGGGGAACAGCTGACGTTACTGAACCCCAATAACACGGCAGCAAGTGTTGACTGTGCAGACGGCACTTCCGAGCGCCAACTGGCGGTGTTGGAACTCAGGGATAATACTGAAAACAGAGGAGCCAGAGGTGTAATTGGAGCAACTTTAAAATCTGTAGTAGTGAGAATGTGGACAGAGCAGGAGAAATTGCCGTCCGCACAGCAGGGGAACAGCTGACGTTACTGAACCCCAATAACACGGCAGCAAGTGTTAACTGTGCAGACGGCACTTCCGAGCGCCAACTGGCGGTGTTGGAGCTCACGGATTACAGTTCAGGTGGTAGAAACATGGAACAGAACAGGAGAACTGGATACTGTTGCCAACCAATTATTTATTCTGGAAGAGGACTGGCAAATTCATGAGAGATCCAGGCCTTGTTCATTTTGAGAAAAGTAACGTTATCGGAGGATAATCGCATGGGACGGTCTGTTAGTACTCCACCTGCGGCACTAAAGACGCGTTCCGACAATACACTAGCAGCAGGGCAAGCTAGCACCTCCAATGCATACTGACTAAGCCCTGGCCATGTATCCAGCTTACAGACCCAAAACTTGAAGGGAGAAGAGCCGTCTGGGAGTACACTAAGAGGGCAAGACATGTAGTCTGTCACCATCTGACGGAAACGTTGCCTCCTGCTGACTGGAGCCGTCTGTGATGGTGTAGACATTTGTGGCGGCGGGGACACAAAACTTTGCCACATTTCGGCCATACTGGTCTTGCCTTGCGCTGAGGCGCTGCTTCTGCTCCCTCTTTGTGCAGAGCTTCCTCCACTGCCTCGACGCACTGAGCTGCTTTGTAAAGCACTAGCAGCACTGCTCTCGGTTGGAATGGAGAACATGATGGAATGCACCAGTGCGTCTTGGTACTCCCGCATTTTACGCTCCCGGTTCAACGGTGTTATGAGGCTTTGTAAGTTGTCCCAGTAGCGAGGATCTAGGAGGGTGGACACCCAATAGTCAGCCGTGTTGAGAATGTGGGCGATGCGGCGGTCGTTTCTCAGGCACTGCAGCATGAAATCAACCATGTGCTGCAGACTGCCAACTGGCCAAGAAACGCTGTCCCCTGCTTGAGGCGTGATCTCTGCCTGCTCTGCATCACCCCACCCTCGCTCTAGATACTGACTACTAGAGCATTGTGTACCTCCCTCCTCTGGACAGATGTCTTCCTCATCCATTGACTCCTCCTCATCCTCCTCACAAAGTGTCCCCTACGTAGGCCTTTGTGAAGAACCACGTTGCGCAGACTGTAGAGAAGCAGATGGCATTTGTGACTCCTCATCCTCCACCTCTTCCAAAACCTCGTCCCTTAGTGCTTGCAGTGTTTTTTCAAGCAGGCAGATAAGGGGGATAGTCATGCTGACTAGTGCATCATCTGCACTCGCCATCCGCGTGGAATAATCAAGGGCACGCAAAACGTGGCAAATGTCCTTCATAGAGGCCCACTCAGTGGTGGTGAAGTGTGAATGGCGCACTGCGACTTGTTTGCGCCTGCTGCAGCTGGTACTCCATTACTGCTGCCTGCTGCAACCTCTCCAACATATGTAACGTTGAATTCCACCTGGTGGGTAGGTCACATATGATGCGATGTTCCGGAATACGTAATCGGCGCTGCAGAGCTGCAATGCGTGATCTTGCGTTGCTGGAACGCCGCAAGTGAGCGCACTCTATGCGGACCTTGTGAAGCAGTGCATCAAGATCCGGATAGTCCCTCAAAAAACTCTGCACGACCAAGTTGAGCACATGTGCCAGACATGGGATGTGAGTGAGGTTGCCTAGGCCCAGAGCTGCCACCAGATTTCGGCCATTGTCACACACTACCATGCCTGGCTGGAGATTTGCTGGCACAAACCACACGTCGCTCTGCTGCTTGATGGCATTCCAGAGCTCCTGCGCTGTGTGGCTTCGATTCCCCAAAGAAATTAATTTTAATACGGCCTGTTGACGTTTGGCCACGGCTGTGCTCATATTGGTCACCATAACAGGTAACCGTTCACGGGTCGATGTGGAGGTAGACCGTGACGGCTCCTGCAGCACTGATTCAGAGGAACTGGAGTATGAGGAGGAGTCAATGTGTACAGACTGGATTCCTGCAATCCTTGGAGTTGGCAGAACACGTACAGCGCCACTCTCAAGATTTGTACCCGGCTCCACAACATTTACCCAATGGGCAGTAAGGGAAATGTATCGTCCCTGTCCATGCTTACTGGTCCACGCATCAGTGGTCAGGTGGACCTGACGGCGTTTTGTAGCGCATGTTTAATTTTTCCCTCCACATGATGTTGCAGGGCAGGGACGGCTAGCCTGCTGAAATAAAAGCGGCTGGGCACGTTGTATTGTGGGACTGCCAATGCCATAAAGTTACGCAATGTGTCAGTCTCCACCAGCCTGAATGATAGCATTTCAAGGGCCAGTAGTTTAGCAATGCCAGCATTCAGAGCCTGTGCTCGGGGGTGGTTTGCCGAGTATGGGCGCCTTTTCTCCCATGCCTGTGCTAACGATGGCTGTAGACTGGCCTGGGAGTGTGAGGATGACTGGGAAAGTGGTGCTGTGGGTGGAATTACACTGTGTCTCTGTACAACAGTGCCAGAGATTCTTCCATGGCGATCCTGTGAGGAAGCCGAACCAGCTGTGTGTGAGCTGGAGGAAGAGGCTACAACATGAGCTGAAGAGGTGGTAGGTGGCGCTGTAGGTTGGCCTAGGTCTTCAGTGTGTTTTTGTAACTCCACCACGTGCTTGGTCCGCACATGTTTCCCCATATTTGTGGTATTGAGGTTGCTGACACTTTTCCCTCTTTTCACCTTCTGATTACACAGCTTGCGTTTGACAAAGCAAATGTCATCTGCAACTGTGTCAAAAAAGGACCAGGCACTGCAAGTCTTGGGAGCGCCCGCTTTGGATTTTGGAAGAGCCATGCTCCTAATGGGTGCCGAAGTGGAGGCTACAGGCAACCAAGTCTGCCCCCTCCCTCTCCCTCCTTTTTGGGCTGTTCGGGGAATCTCTTCCTCAGAGCTGCTCCCACCACCTTCCTGTCCCTCACGCCATGATGGGTCAAGGACCTCATCATCTACACCACCCTCTTCAAACAACTGCTTCTCCTGGGTAGTCTCGACAGCACAGTACGCACCAGAAAGTGGCACCTGAGTCTCATCATCAAATGCGTACTGAGGTGTGCTGCTGACCATAGGCACTGGCCCACCCGCCTCTTCAGATTCAGAGAGACAAAACGGTTGCGCATCACTGCATACTACCTCTTCTTCAAATTCTCGAATTCAGCTTGGCTGGCCCCCTCTTTCCAAGCAAAGAGATTCAGAGAACAGAAGTAGAGATGGCTCCTGTCCAGGGCTCTCTGACTGCCTGGGCAATTTGGCAGGTGGTGAAGAGACAGATGGGTGCTCTTCAGTGCTCAGGACCTGAGAGGATCTGGAACTAATTGAAGTCGATGCGTTAGCTGCCATCCATCCGACAACGGCTTCAATTTGGTCCTCCCGCAGCAGTGGGGTACGGCTAGCTCCTACAAAGCTGCGCATAAAGGACTGTTCCCTGGTAAAACTGGGGGATGCTGAGTCACTGGTGCCCGCAGCAGGCACAGAATCCCCACGTTCTCTCCCTGCAGGCACAGAATCCTCACGTCCTCTCCCTGCAGAAACTCCACGCCCACGCCCACGCCCACGACCACATGCCTTACTCCCTGCCTTCTTCATCTTGGTAGACTGATAAAGATAGGCAGAAAAGTACTAAAGGCTTAGTGTGCTTATTCCTGAACAGCTGCTAACAGGTAGAAGAAACACTAATTTTATAAAGTGTGGACTAGACTTTAATATGAGCTAATGTGGCCTACACAACTGTAAAGTGGAGTGTTTGGTGAACTTTATTTAGTTTTTTTTTGTCACAAAAAGACACTGGATATGCCTAAAGATGTAATAACGATAGTATCACAAACTTTTTGTAGCTATTACAATGTAGGAAGGTAACCTACAATGCAATAGATGAGGCTACAAAAAATAGGCTAATACTAATCTGGCTGGGGCTGCAGGGCCCAATGCTGCAGAAAGACTCCTCTAACTACTCCTATATAGTGTGTTTGGAATCAATTTAGCTGAATACGGATGGAACCACCACACTAATAGGAGAAATCAGGAAAAATTATGAATTGGCAAAAAAGGACAATGTATGAGGCAGTGACACACACTGAGTGCACTACAACCAGACGTGGTTGAAGCACACACTACAGGGTGAGCTGCACTCACACACCAGACCTTGCAGACAGCGGTGAACAGTACAGATGCAGAGCACTGTGCACTAGCGCTGCAAGACCAAAAAAATTTCTCTATCTACTCCTATATAGTGTGTTTGGAACAAATTTAGCTGAATACGGATGGAACCACCACACTAATAGGAGATATCAGGAAAAATTATGAATTGGCAAAAAAGGACAATGTATGAGGCAGTGACACACACTGAGTGCACTATAACCAGACGTGGCTGAAGCACACACTACAGGGTGAGCTGCACTCACACACAGAGACCTTGCAGAAAGCGGTGAACAGCACAGAGAACTGTGCACTAGCACTGCAAGGCACAGCGATTTATAAAGTAGCTTGGGTAAAGCAGAATAGACCAAATAGGTAGCTAAACTGTCCCTCAGAACAACAGCATCCTATCCCTAACTGAATTCACAGCAGAGTGAGCTCAAAATGGCGGCGGCGGCTTTTATAGTGCATCATGACATCATTTCAGCAGCCAATCACAGCCATGCCATTAGTTAAGATGCCTACATGCCTAACAGGATGTGCCCACACTTCTTAGGATCCTCATTGGCTGAATAAAATGAAAATGGCTCATTGCATTATGGGAACTTCCGATTCCGGTATACGATATTGCAAAAGTATTGGAATTAAGTATCGGAATTCCGATACCGCGAATATCGGCCGATACCCGATATTTCAGTATCGGAATGCTCAACACTACTTATAGCAATTTGTCCTACGTGATGCAATTATATGTGTTGGTGAGTGTATATATAAAATAGAGCAGTGCCCATTTATTTGACCAAAATTCAATAACTAATATGTTCAGTATATATAGTGAGGTATTGACTTGATTTTTTACACATTGTGATAGCCTATTTGGTGTTTTATCAGTCTAGGACTTTAGGTGGCGATGTGTCAAGAAGTCATGTTCTTTAAGTGATACAAGAGAATGTAATTTAAAGGGTCTCTGCTCAATTTAAAATCTGTCTCCAGACCACCCTCCTGCTATGTGCCTGTAACTCACCTCTCTTGGATCCAGAACTGGGCTCTTTGTCTTCCTCCTACACTCCTTACAGGCCAGCTCAAATGATGGAGCTCCACCGGTGTATCCAGGTAGTTGGTGTCCACACTGCAAACGTGGACCGCTTTTCTGTGCAAGCTCTGGATGACAAACCTAGCACTGCTACAATGCTGGTGAGCTCTACTATAACCAAGGCCGGTTCTGTCTTGGATCTTGCAACAAACTCAGCTTTACTTTTACTGAGTCAACTGTGGTGCACTGCAGCCAGATTTGCATTGGACTCTGTGACAAACTCAGCTCTGCAATCATCAAGTCAAGTTAGATGTACTGCTGCCAGATCTGTATTGAACTCTGTGAAAATCTCAGCTCTGCTATCATCAAGTCAACTCTGTTGCAATGCTGCCAGCTCTGCATTGGACTTTGTGACAAACTCAGCTCTACAATCATCTAGTCAAGTCAGATGCACTGCTGCCAGATCTGCATTGAACTCGTTGACAAACTCAGCTCTGTTGCAGTTCTGTAGCTCTGCAGTCAGTTCTGCATTACTCTCTGTGACAAACTCAGCTCTGCTATCATCAATTCAACTCTGTCGCACTGCTGTCAGCTCTGAATTGGACTTTGTGACAAACTCAGCTCTGCTATCATTAAGTTAATTCTGTCTCACTTCTGCCAGCTCTGCACTGCACTCGCTGTACCAACTCTTTTGTATCTCTACCAGGTTTGTATTGAACTCTGTGACAAACTCAGCTCTGCTATCATTAAGTTAATTCTGTCTCACTTCTGCCAGCTCTGCATTGCACTCGCTGTATCAACTCTTTTGTATCTCGACCAGGTCTGTATTGAACTCTGTGACAAACTCAGCTCTGCTCCAGCGTTTTCTCCTTGCTTTGTCTCTCCTACTCCTGTTTGCTCATTTTGTTGTTCCATCTTGATGCACCTGCTGTATAAATGTCATTAGTCCGTGCTCCATTACAACTGCATATCCGTACCAAGGGTTTTGAGAATCTATTGGATCTTTGTAGGTACTCGGACTTGGGTGCGCCTGCTACCTTTGCATCCCCTATAGCTAAGCACCTGGGAATATTGTGGGAATGATAAACTGACGTGAAAAAAAGATTTGGCGTTAAAATGCCATCCATAATAATTGCTTCAGCCCCTGCACACATCTGAGCCATATGTTTCGGTGCACAATCAACATGTACTTGATGTTGTCCAAACTGTTTAAGTAAATGTGTTGTGACTGAGCTAATATTGTGCTGTAATTTAATGGCATTACCGCCTTTTGAAAGCAATGTCATTAGAACCGAAGAAAACATTCCCTGAGCCCATTTGAACATCTCATATTGTAATTTAGACTCGGGTAAATTGGATCTGAGAACTGCATTCTGGAAAATAACCCCATGATAAAACTAAGCAGCCGCTAATCCTGTTTGTGCGAATCTCATTATCAAGGAGGTTTGTAACTGACAACTATTTTCTTTAAGGAGAACCTGAGATGGAGGCAATGAAATGAGAAGTGGCTGAGCCTGTCCTTTATCATTTGGAGTCTTCAGGTCACCATCCATCAATTCATTGTGTGTGTTTTCTTGGTGCTCACACATTTTCAAAAAATTCTGAGGATTTGTGCCAAAGTAAAAGAATATTCGAGGAACCCTCCAGAGATAGAGATTTTACATAACTTCATGTAGTGCATTAGGATGGCATAGATAGTAAAACCTTAAGGTTCTAGAGATGATCAGTTACATAACTGTCCCAGGTATTCTGGGCTCCACTTCCTTCCCCTGGGTCTGCTGCCCTCTGTTGTGCTCCCTTAAAACATTCTCTGTCTCTCTCATTATTCTGCCATTTGGCAAATATTAAAAATTATGGCAATCCTAATTGACCTAAAACGTGAAAGCTTTATTCTGATTTCAAGTCAGAAATTGAGAAAAACAAGCATATGTGTCTTTTTATATAGCGTATGTAAACCTCTGGTTTCAACTGTATATTAGGATTGAAACTCTAGAGTTCCATGTTTAGTGTACTCCGCCATCTGTGATTATTATGATTTGACTTCCATCCTCCCACCCCTGCTGGGTTCCCCTTTATCTGGCTTACTGATCCTGAGATTCCAGATAGTCCAAGTCCTCACGGTTCGACGTGTCCTGTAGGAAGCTGCACCAACGTCCGAGGTCCGTGAGCCCACCCAGACCAGAGGCCTTACTTAAAATTTGCTAAGTTTTTAATAATGGGAGTGTCCAAGGGATAACATTTTTTTGAAATGGCTCAGATTGGTGAAAAAAAAATAAAAATTAAAGTGTTATTGCCCTCACTGATTACCCCTAGCTCACGGACCAAAGATTATCAGATGCTCCTGGCCTCTACTTTCCAGTCCTTTTTTGACATACTGGAAATTGCCAGAAATTACTGCTTAACTCATCACTAAATGAGGAGAGTCACTGCTGTAGTTATGATAGGCTGAGTGGGCATTTCCTGCCATTTCTGGTGTGTCGAGATTGGACCATGAGGAAAAGACCAGCAGGAATTGGGTTAGCACTGGAATGGCAGCTACAAGAGACTAAGTAGTGCTTATTTTCTTTCCTTTTTTTTGAAAAAAAATCTGAGCCCTGTTTCAAATGTTTTTTACCCTCTGGACAACTCCTTAAAGTTTTCAGTTTGGTTTTATGATGTGTTGATGGCAGCCACAGATTTTAAATTGTTCCCACTTACAGTAGCTTGCAAAAATATTCACCCCCTTGACATTTTTTTGTGTTTTGCTACCTCACAACCTGGAATTTCACTGCATTTTTTGAGGGTTTGCATCAGTTCATGTAAAGACCATGCCTACAGCTGTGAACATTTGCTTTTCTTTTAATTGTGAAGCTAACAACAAATATGACAAAATTACTGAAAACTTCAGTGTGCATAACTATTCACCCCCCTAAAATCAGTACTTTGTAGAGCCTCCTTTTGTGGCAATTACAGCTGCAAGTCGCTTTGGATAAGTCTCTATGAGCTTTCCACATCTTGCCACTGGGATTTTTGCCCATTTCTCAATGCACCACTGCTGCAGCTCCTTTAAGTTAAATGGTTTCCTCTGATGAACAGCAATCTTCAAGACCACAGATTTTCAATTGGATTAAAGTCTGGGCTTTGACTAGGCCACTCCAAAACATTTACATGCTTCCACTTGAATCACTCAAGTGTTGCTTTAGCAGTATGCTTTAGGTTATTGTCTTGTTGGAAGGTGAACCTCCGTCCCAGTCTCAAATCACTGACAGACTGAAACAGGATTTGCTCAAGAATATCCCTGTATTCCGTACCATCTATCTTCCACTTGACTTGGACTATTTTCTCTGTCTCTGCTGCCAAAAAACAGCATGATGCTGCCACCACCATGTTTCACTGTGGGGGATGGTGTTCTTGGGGTGAGGAGCTGTGTTGGTTTGGCACCAAACATAGCATTTATCTTGGTGGACAAAAAGTAAAATTTTGTTCTCATCTGACCACAGCACCTTCCTCCATACATTTGGGGAGTCTCCCACATGTCTTTTGACAAATTCAAAACGAGCCTTAAAAGTTTTGTTACAAGTAAAGGCTTTTTTTCTGCCCACTCTTCCATAAAGGCCACCTCTATTGAGTGTATGGCTTCTTGTGGTCGTATGGATAGATACTCCAGTCTTTTCTTGGGAACTCTGCAGCTCCTTCTGGGTTACCTTTTGTCTCTGTGCTGTCTCTCTGATTAATGGCCTCCTTGCACGGGCTGAGAGTTTTGATGGGTGGCTCTCTCTTGACAGACTTGTTATGGTACTATATTCCATGTACCATGCAAAACCACAATATTTATCACTGGCCACTGGCTCCAAAAGGTTTCAGACAGTGCTTTGATCAGAGGAAGCTCTTTGGTTTGGAAGCGTACATACCCACCTCTGCGTAAACAAATTTCAGCGATGGTGTCTTCTTACCAGCAAATCTCCCTGTTGTAATTACCTGGCCATTGCAGGAGACCCCATACTTTAATGGAAATGGAAGTGTCAACTCTCTTTCTACTTATCCTGTTTTATTTAATCCCATATGTTCAATATGAAGGTGATATGTCCCCTCTCTGGGGATGTCTTATGGTTTTTAATTTTTCTCTATGACACTAAGTGTATTGTGTAGAGAGAGGGAAGTGATGAGAAACTCATGTAGAAATTTCCTCAAATTTGCAGTTTCATGTGAATTAAAACACTTTGAGATTCAATTTGCTGTGTGCAAAAAAAAAATAGATATAACAATGACATCTATTGGATTATCATATCTTGTACAGTAGTGGTCAATATCTGAGCCATCACAGATCAGCAGTTCCCAATTGAGCACAATTTGTGCGGCAGAGTCGTTTTCCATTTCCAGAGCCACTGGGTAAGTCTCTCTCCTTTAATTTCTAAGCTCATATGGTCAGTGGAGTCCAATCTCTCTCTCCTGTAGAGTGTAAACTCATATGGTCAGTAGGGTCCTCTCTTTCTTTTTCCTGTAGAGTATTAGCTTTTATGGTCTCGTTCTCCTCATCTTCATGAATATTTTTCGAGCAATGTCAAGCTTTCCATTATTGAGATTTGTGCAAATTTATTTGATACAAATCGAATTTTGGGGAAACGTTGACAAATTCAAAATGAAAAAGATCCTCTCATCTTTAATTCTTACCTATGACCAGGGCCACATTTGACATTTATGCTGTGTTAGACACCTTTCATGCCCATGTTCCATTGGATATACTGTACGTACATAATATTGTAGTGACGCTGCAGTGTACTCTAACACCATGAAAAAAATCCATCCTGCATCTAAATTAAAGTCGTAGGAGTGCTCATTTTGGGCTTGATTAGGGGAAAAAAAAATATTTAGATGCAGTCATTAATGCAGAAGATGCCGACCTAGGACCTCCAGTACCTAATGGAAGATATGGTTCTGTACGTGGCAGCATTTTGCAATATGCGAGCCAATCAAATGGTCACCATTTCGTAAATGTCTTTACTTTTCTTCGTATATGTAAGAGCATGAAGGAAAACTCTTGTTACTCTCTTATCAAATGTGCTGCGATAAAGTTGGGTTGTTTGTTTTGTTCCGTTATGTTGATGTTGACTCTTATTGAGCGAGTCATCACTTTTATTTTGTACAATATATTTCTTATTATA
Source organism: Phyllobates terribilis (assembly GCF_046119375.1). Taxonomy (NCBI): domain Eukaryota; kingdom Metazoa; phylum Chordata; class Amphibia; order Anura; family Dendrobatidae; genus Phyllobates; species Phyllobates terribilis. Next base: position 908,396,069 of record NW_027362762.1, on the reverse strand, counting down.
TCTTATTGCCCTTATGCCATCAGAGTGTTGTTGTTGGGTTAAAATCTTCTGCACAAGATGGTGCTTTGCCGCTGGCTCCAAAAGGAATGCTTGGGTGGAGGAAAACACTTGATGAGTATTGGTGCAGAATGGACACACAGAATTGGTGGGTACATTTGTTTCTTTCCTCCGTTAAATATCAGTCATCCATATCATCGGTAGAAGCTGCAAATACTAATGTCCCCTGTAAATGGTAGTTGAGAAAGACCCCATTGTTGGAAGTTTTGGGATTCCACTTTGTGCTGAGCTTTTGGAGGATAGGATGGCTCCATGACTCCCCCAGAAATAGAAAATTAGCTGCCCGTGAGGCAAAACTGCACTGGGAGTTCGGAAGTGATGGGGAAATGCAACTGTAGAGGAAGAGTCACCTGAAGAACTGTGAGCCAGAGTATCAGGTTGCCACAAGAGAGGAAGAGAGACACTTGTGTGGCGGAGACACTTAGAGCAGGGTGTGGTGTCCATTAGGTAGCGATAGGAAACCTCTGAAGCCAGAGAAAGATGCAAAGGCTGTGCAGAGTGAGTGGAGTTTGTCAGAATTGTGTGCTCGTGGATTTTCTGCTATTAGACAACCCCTTCTTAAATGCTAAAGTCACCCAGATAAAATTATAAAAAATTCCATGTACCTACCTCCCAGACCAGTGTCATTCCAATGATGTTGACACTGTGTGTCCTGGGAGTCATTTGACTTTGTTTTGTCACATAAGCACTGCAGCCACTCATCTTATTGCTGATGAGACGCAGTCTTCACAGTTCCGTCTGATGAAATGTGGAGGCTGCAGCTGATCAGCGGACACTGATTGGCTGCAGCAGTCACAAGATATAACAATGTCACACGACTTCCGTGACCCACGGCCCTAAAATAACTGGAAATACCTTTTTTATGTTATCTGAAAGACTTAAGAGGAGATTTTCCAGTAGTGTACAACTCCTTTAAGTATGCATATACAGATGTATATTTTTTATCATCAATGAACACTGTAAAAACTCTAATAACAATGGTGGAGTTGCATTTTTTTAACACTTCTCCACATTTGGAATTTTTTCTCTGCTTTCCAGTAAATTGTATGGTTAAATGAATGGTGTCATTCAAGACCACAATGCATCTCGCAAAAAAAAAATAAGCCCTGGTATGGTTTTGTTGATGGAAAAAATAAAAAAGTTACGACTCTTGGAAAAAGGGTAGGAAGAAACGAACATGCAAAAATGAAAAATTTCTCAATTATGAAGAGATTACACTACCCACCCCTTTAAAGGATTACTGAGCATCTCAGACCAACAGATGGGATACAGAACCAACGAAACACTGAAACATCAGGTCTATTTCTATAATTATTCATTTTTTTACTCTTTTCCCCCCCACGATTTATGTCCCTTGAACTGAGTTAGGAGTCTGGTATTGGCAGACACCTGTTACCTGCACACATCAATGCTTTTCCCTTACCATTATTATTTTTCCATTTCCCGCATGTAAACCCTTTTCATTCACTTGGTGACCCAGCTGAATTTTTTACTTTGGGGTCAGAGCATTCTTTCTTCTGCTGAACAGACAGACCGCAATCATTATTGTACTGCTATTTCCTATATTACCACACTTAACAGATCTGCCTGTTATGTACAGCAGACTTACATCCATGATTCAGGTCAATAATAATGATAATATTACAGGAAGTTAACCACTGCCAAAACCTCCCATTAAAATGAAATACGCCGGTTGTCCGACATATGATGTTACGGGGGAATCACAAAATGTTTAACTGGTTTGTGCTGAAAGCTGTAGTTACAGTTGGACTTTTCTCTAAAGCACAGCTCTTTCCACTCATGATGAATGAGCGTGCTCGTCACTACTGGTTATTCGCCCGAGCATCACTCTGCTCGGGGTGCTTGTTACATGGCGAGTAGTTTTTGAATGTTCGGGCAGGAGCTTGAGTCCCCGCCCTGCATGTTTGGCGCTTTTTAGGCAACCAATAAACATGTGGCGATTGCCTGCCAGTCACTGCAATGCCGTAGCAATGTTGGTAGTGGCATTACTGTGATTGGCTGGCCACATAGCATCATCAGGTCTATATAAGACCCAGGACCCTATGCTCATCACAGTCTACCCTGTACACAGGCAGAGTAGGGAGAGGTGCTTCAGCTGAGCGAGGGACAGAATTTTACCTGAGATTAGGCAGGGATTCCGCACCACATTTATTTTATCAGCGACAACCTCCCTTGTAAGGGCTCATTCTAATCAATATTAATACTGCTGTTAGCAATAGTTAGGGAGAGTTAGTGGAGGAATAGTGTAGGACAGGATAGGGTTCATTGTACATTCTTTCTGCTGCTGGAACTCATATCAATACCCCTTCTGAGGGATAATAATATTCTTTTTGCTCTTGATCAAAGTAATTGTTGTGAAAAGAAATATAATACCCACTCTCGAAGCCAGACCAGTGTGAAAAGGTTGTTGGTTGCATAGAAGATAATGTTTCCAGTCAGTTTGCCAGCACCACCCTGTCTTCCACACGGTCTAGTCTCAGCAGCCATGATTCTGAACAACATAATCCTCACTCTGATCCTCCTTCCTTCTACCTTGCCGAGTGCCCGGAGACAAGTGATCCTATACTTGGACACTCTGAAGAGCTCGTCACATTTCCATTTATAGATTCTGGCCTCTCACCTTGCTCGCTTCAAGCGAGATATGAGGAGATCGCATGTAGCGAATCGATGCCCAAATATTTGACCAGCCATGGTCACAAGAAGGCGATGGTGGGAAACTACAATTACTGTCGCAAGAGTTGGATGTTGATGAGAAACAATTGCCAGCCAGTCAGAAGGACGACCAGGGTGCAGAAGTAGAAGACGAGGTGGTGGACGATGAAGTCACTGACCCAACCTTGGAAGGTCACATGCAGAGCGAGGACAGCAGCACAGAGGGGGAGATATCCGCAGAACTGCAACAGGCAGGAAGAGGCAGCAGGGTGGCCAGAGACACAAGGCGGGCAACTGTTCCTCAGAACACCAATACGAAGGAAATTGCCAGTCCAAGGGTTAGGTCTTGCCGAGTCTGGCGCTTTTTTAAAGACTGTCCAGTTAACACAAAAAGGCCTTTTATAAAATCTGCAGCATCAGCAGGGGCAGCAAAACTACCTGCCTGACCACCACCAGCATGCTCAGGCACATGACAGCCAAGCACCCGACTAATTGGGCCGAACACCGGGGTCCAGAAACAGTGTCTGCAGGTGACACTGTTTTCTCTTCTCCTGTTGTATGTGCATGCCAATCCCCTGTCCATGACGCAGGCGAAGATGCCTCCCACCCTGCACCTGTTGTTGCACACTTGCAACCATCATCAGCAACCACGTCCTTGTCCAAGCCCAGCGTTCAGTTGTCTCTACCCCAGTCCTTGGAACGCAAGCACAAATACGCAGCCACGAACCCACAGGCGACAATACTAAACGCCCACATTTCCAGACTGCTTGCACTGGAAATGTTGCTGTTTAAGCTTGTGCAGATGGAAGCTTTCCGCAACCTCATGGCCATGGCCGTCCCTCGGTACTCAGTCCCCAGCCACCGCTATTTCTATTTGCTATTGTGCCATCCCCGCCTTACACAAGCATGTGTCCCATAACATTACCCGTGCCCTCACCAGTGCAGTTACTGGAAAGCTCTACTTAACCATGGACACGTGGACAAGTGCTTGTGGCCAGGGACGTTACATTTCCCTGATGGCACACTGGGTGAATATTGTGGAAGCCGGGACCCAGACAGACCCTAGGACGAAACACGTGCTATTGACACCGATGATTGCGGGCCCTGGTTTAATCAGGGTTGCCCCCACTTTCTACAGCAGTTTCTGTACCTCCTCCTCAGCCTCCAAAATGACAACATCAATCGCAACCTGGAAGCACTGCAGCACTACCTCGGCCTTTCGGTAACAGGCTGTGCTGAAGCTAATCTGCTTAGGTGACAAACCGCACACCACCTCAGAATTGTTCAAAGGTCTAGCAGACCAGACTGATCTGTGGCTCTCACCCCTGAACCTACAGCCACGCATGGCCATGTGTGACAATGGCCATAACCTGATGGCGGCTCTAAAGCTTGGCAACCTCGCACACGTACCATGCCTGGCCCACGTGATCAACTTAGTGGTTCAGTGGTTTCTCAAAAACGTAACCCAGATCACTTACCTGCCTGACCTGCTTGTGAAAGTAAGCCGCGTGTGTGCCCTTTTCTGCAAGTCAGCTACAGCTTTCGCCGCCATGGCAGTTCTTCAGCAGTGTTTGCAAATTCCAGCTCACTGACTGGTGTCTGATGTCACCACGCATTGGAACTCAACGTTACATATATTGGCAAGGCTTTGTGAGCAGCAGAGGGCAGTTGTTGAGTACCAGCTCCAACACGCCCGTCGGTATTCTGGTCAGTCTCCGCACATAAGAGCTAATGAGTGGGCGTGGATGTCTGACATCTGTGCTATTTTCCAAGACTTTGAGGACTCCACCAAGATGGTGAGCGGCGATGACGCCATATTCAGCATCACCATCCCGCTTCTCTGTCTACTGAAACTCTTGCTGCTCACAATTAAAGAAGAAGATTTGCAGGGGGAGCAAGTTGTGCTGGAGCAAGAATCTATACAGGGTGATGCTACACAGCCCTGCCTCATCTCATCTTCTCAACTCGGATTGGGTGATAATGAGGAGGAGCTGGTTTCCTGCACTACAGACGGTACTACCCACACCATTTTCATCCCGTCTGTTCAGCGTGGATGGCCTGAAGAGGAGGAGAGGGAGGACGAGGAGGAGAACATGGACAGTTGTCCTCTTGGTGGGGACTGTGAAGTCTTGGCTGTTGGCAGTCTGGCACTCATGGCTGAGTTTATGTGTCGCTGCCTTTCCCGAGACACTCACGTTGTACGCATTTTGGCCAACACTAATTACTAGTTGGTCACCCTTCTAGACCCACGCTACAAGGAGAACTTTCCATCTCTTTTTCCCGTGGCGGAGAGGGCTACTAAAATGTTGCAGTACCAGAAGGCCCTAGTTGAAGATTTATTAAAAAAATTCCCAACTGACAATGTTAGCATCTTGTACAAGCAAGGAGTACAGACAAGGGAGACACATACCAGATGCTGCAGAGGCAGGGGAATACTCGTAAAAGTCTGGCACAATTTCTCCGACCGTCCCTGCACCCATGCCCTGATGAGCGGGGTACTCTGACAAGGAGGGAAAAGTTTTGGAAGATGCTGAAGGAGTACGTTGCCGACCGTACCAGCATCCTCTGTGATTGCTCTGTGCCTTACAACTATTGGCATCCAAGCTAGACACGTGGCATGAACTGTCTTTCTATGCCTTGGAGGTCCTGGCCTGCCCTGCCGCTGGTGTTTTTTCAGAGTGGGTTTTTAGTGCCGTTGGGGATATTATAACGAATAGGCGCATCTGCCTGTCAACTAAAAATGCTGACAGGCTGACTCTTATCAAAATGAACAAGGGGTGGATTGGCCCAGACTTGTCAACACCACCGGATGACAGCAGCGGAACATAAACTCAAATCCATTTTTTTTTCTGGCCTATTCGCATGCACCCCTTCCCACCCAGACATGGGTATAGGCTTTAGGATTTCATCTTTTTTACATCGTCGTTCTCCTTCTCCTCATCCTCCACCACCATATCAACAAGGTGATCATCATGCAACCCCCCATTCATTTTTTTAAGGGTGTTTATGATGCCCGCATAAACAATTTTTAGAGGCCTACCTCTAACATTCTTTAATATATATATATATATATATATGTATATATATATATATATATATATATATGTATATCCTCCAGGGGTAACTGGTTTTCAGCCCATGCACTTAAAAAAAATTCTGAGTCCCTACACTACATCTCTCCATAGGGGTATTGGAGTGCTTTTTCTCATTTTTGTCATCCCTTGCACTTAGTGCATACAGTTTACCAGTCTATGAGACCCACTTCTTACTAATGGGAAAAAATGTTTTTCTGAGGCTTCACCTTCTAGTATTGGGAACATTTTTGAAAATTAAAAGAGCTGGTGCGTTCCATTAGTATATGATCCAGTGCCTTTTTGTGGGCTGTCAGGTGCTAGTCACATAGGGAGTTCTCACAGTACATAAAGGATTTTACACCCGGGACAGGAGACTTTGTACAGTAAGTACAGAAGATCATGGTCTCATCCATTTCAGGTTGAGTAGATGAGAAACGGTGCACTATATTCCCCAACAGGGTTCATGAAATAACAGTCATTGGTGCTACAATAAAAAAAAAGTCTATTCTATTCCCTATTAATACCGCTGTTAGCTGCATTTAGTATAGGGACAGGTGCTAGGTATCATCTGCTGGAAATGAGTGTTCATTCTGGTGACATACATCTCTTACACTGTCTATAACTTGATTGCTTTTTTCCATATGGTGATCTGTACTCAGAAATTCATCAAAGCAGGCAGGGTTGCTTGATTTTCTCCACAGTTTGGTGCTGCCACGTATCAAAAAAACTATTTTCAGGACAGATTCAAATCTATTCTATTTTCTACAATATTACTATATTGCTGCTCTAATCTGCAATTCGAGTACAGCGAGCAAATTATAGCATATTGCACGCATCTAGTCAGGGATTATTGCCTTATAGTCTTTTCTGTTCCCTATTAATACCTCTGTTAGTTGCATTTAGTATAGGGACAGGTGCTAGGTATCATCTGCTGGAAATGAGCGTTCATTGTGGTCACATACATCTCTTCCACTGTCTATAAGTTGATTTTTTTTTCAAAACACTGATTGACAGATTCATAATTTTTATGGTGATCTGTACTCAGAAATTCATCAAAGCAGGCAGGGTTGCTTGTGCTCTTCACATTTCATGATGCCTTGCACACAGTCAAGGCACCCAGTGCCAGAGGCAGAAAAACAACCCCTAAATAGCTTTGAACCTCCACGATATTTCACTGTAAGTACTGTACTCTTTTATTTGTAGGCTTCATTCCATTTACAGCAAACAGTTAAATGATGTGATTTAACAGAAAGCTCTATCTTGGTCTCATCCTTCCACAAGCTGGCCATCTAAAAATAGTGGAGGCTGCCTGCTGGCACTCTATAAATTGTGAGGGCTGCCTGCTGGCACTCCAAGTTTCAAATTTTACATAATATATTTGAAAAAGAAAATTTGACCACCTCAGATGGACACATTATATTGCAGTAGCAATATACGGTTTTGCAAAGCATAGCCAGCTGCTGGCCCTCCAAAAATGCTTAGTGAGGGCTGGCTGTGGGCCTTCTAAAAATGTTGAGTGAGGGCTGGCTGCTGGACCTCTAAAATTTGAGTGATGGCCACCAAATGGCCTTCTGACAATAGTGAGGACCACCTGCTGGCCCTCTACAAATAGTAAGGGCAGCCTGATGGTCCTTAAAAAAAATGGGACATTCAGAGTCCCTCCTTCATAAATTAAATATGATGTGTCTGATCATGTCTCACGCACCACATGGCCAGATAAGGTATTAAAATGTTAAAATTACATTGACTGGTGAATGTTTTTTCACAGTTGAAAGCAATGCGAACTGGCAAAAACGCAGCAAAAACACTACGTGTGAACATAGCACAATGTGGGGAGGAGCATTTTTTATTCTCTTATTTATTTTGCCTTATATAAAAGTCATTATCCTGGAAAGAATGTTTCTTAACATTTTTTCCAGGAAAATCCATTGCAGCTTCAACATTGTATGTTTTACTGTCAGTCCCTAAAAGTGGCGTAATACTCTGACAGCATTGTTCACAGCAGCGACCTGGGATTCAGAGATGCTTCCAGGGGTCTTCCCCATGTTATTCCCATACCATTTCAGCATTCTATCGATTTGACCTCTAGACCTCCAGGGGGGGGCGCCGGAAAAATGCTTAAGTTTCCTATTGACTTCCATTATACTCATTACTCAGGTCGAGCACCCGAGCATTATGATTTGCTCGACCCGAGTAAGTAGTACCCGAGGATTTTAGTGCTTGCCATGACTACTTTCCATCTCTACTCCCAGACAGAGAATGAAGCAGCTAAGCCACCTCAGGCTGTTCAGATCCCATGGGAGCAGCCAGTCCCGCCCATCTCTGCTGCCTGTTCCTATAAACCTGAACCCATGCTGCCCTATTAAAAAACCCTTTCAACACTAACTGTGCTGGGGCCTGTTCTCCAAGTTTCACATCACCGAGGCTAGCCACCTCGGTGACACATATCTCCCATTCAGGACTTTATCACCTGTTCTTTTACATAGTTTATTTTTATCAAGAAAAAAAAATGCTAAGTGAATGAACATCATCGAGTCTGTCTGGGATTACATGAAGAGACAGAATGATTTGCACGAGTTGTTATTCACAGAAATCTGTGGTTAGTTCTCCAAGATGTTTGCAACAAATTCCCTGCAGATTTCCTTCAATAACTATGTCCAAGTATATTTAGAATGATTGATGCTGTTTTGAAGGCAAAGGGCGGTCACACCAAATAACCAAATATTGATCAGATTTAGATTTCTCTTTTGTTCTTTCATTTTGCATTTTGTTAATTGATAAAAATAAACAATAATCAGCACTTCTATTTTAAAAAGCATTCTTACTTTGCAGCACATTTCCACACCTGCCTTAAACTTTTGCACATGTAGTAATTTATATTCCTGGTGTTTAGTGCATTAGTATTTTTCTGGTTTCTATGGTTAAAGGGGTAAGATACTAATAACTTATCCTTAGGGCAAGTACAGATGAGCGTATTTTTGAACCGAGTGCAATTCGAGAAAATATCAGATCGCACTCGGACCAATGTTATTCTATGGGACTGTTCATATGTCTGATTTTTTTCCTTGGAGAGAACCTGTTCGAGAAAAATAGTGTTGCATGCCCAAATTTGATATGATATTCAGATCACACTCGGCCATATAAGTCAATGAGTGCGTGGAAACCATCGGACTGCATTAGGATGACATCTGCGCGCAGTCCGGTTTCCATGTACTGCCAGAATGGAGAAGATGGAGAAATGTATTTTCTCCATCTCCTCATCGAAAGAATCGGAGCGCACTATGCTGACACTCTGATCAAACTCTCCTCAGAGTTTGATTTGCATAATGGACCCGATTCTCTCAGATGAGAGAATCTAAAGCCATCTGTACCTGCTTTTAGGATGGGTCATCAATATTAGATTGGCAGTAGTCTGGCTCTTAGCACTCCCACTGATCAACTGTAACATAGTCACATGACTGTTAGATATTGTAACATACCTGGCGGCGTCCTTGCATGGTGGTCCATCTCCCACTGTGCAAGAGCGCGCACTTGATCTCCAGTCCAGAATGTCTCTCTGGCTTCCCTCCATGCTGTCTGTTTGTGTCTGTTTCTGCTGCTTAAGGGCGGCGCCCGATCACTTCCTGCTTTTTGTACCTGCTGTGGGTCACACCCCTTGTGCGTCCTCAGCCTATTGCTGTCTGTCACCTGGTATATAGCTCAGCTGCTCCCATCTATCCCTGCCTGAGCATAGTGTTTCATTCAGTGTGTGCCTTCACTCTGAAGATGGCAGGTCCCGTTCTTTGTCTCCTGTCTTGCGGTATCAGTTCCCGTGTCTGAACTGAGTCCTGTCTATGTCTCCTGCCTTGCGGTATCAGTTCCTGTGTCTGAACTGAGTCCTGTCTGTGTACTCTTGCCTGCTGCCTTTCCTGGAGGCTGTATTTCCAGGCCTGTCTGAACACGCTCCTAGCCTGTTCCTCCCGCCTTCTAGGGGCCGATTACCTAGATCCGTTCCTGTATCTTGTCTGTCCTGTCTGAACACGCTCCTAGCCTGTTCCTCCCGCCTTCTAGGGGCCGATTACCTAGATCCGTTCCTGTATCTTGTCTGTCCTGTCTGAACACGCTCCTTGCCTGTTCGTCCCGCCTCTCTGGGGGCCGATTACCCAGACCTGCTCCTGTATCTTGTCTGTTCTGTCTGAACACGCTCCTTGCCTGTTCGTCCCGCCTCTCTGGGGGCCGTATTCCCAGACCCGCTCCTGTGTCCCGCTCCTGTGTCGGTCTCGTCTGTACACTCAGTTCCAGTCTGTACTCTCTCCTATCTTTCATCTGTCTTTTCTCTATGTCCGTTCCTTTCCTTTTTCTGCAGAGTCTGAACTCGTACCTAACTCCTGCCTGTTGTCTCTGTACTCCCGTTTGTGAGTTTGTGGTCCACTCGCTACTTCACTGCAAGTACCCTGTGGGTGTCTGGCTCTGCCTTTCCCTTCCTGTCTGTTCCATGTGAACAGAGCACTGTCCCCCCTACTCAGCCTTGCCTGCTCTGACTCCTTTGCTCACTGCTCCGGCGGTTCTAGCCTGCTCTGACTCCTTTGCTCACCGCTCCGGCGGTTCTAGCCTGCTCTGACTCCTTTGCTCACCGCTCCGGCGGTTCTAGTCTGCTCTGACTCCTTTGCTTACCGCTCCGGCGGTTCTAGCCTGCTCTGACTCCTTTGCTCGCTGCTCCGGCAGCCTTGCTCCGCTCTGACCCTTTTGCTCGCTGCTCCGGCAGTCTCGCTCCACTCTTGCTCACCGCTCCAGGCGGCCTCGTCCTGCTTTACTCTTGCTCACTGCTCCAGCAGTCTCGCTCAGCTTTGATCCTTTGTTCACCGCTCCTGGCGGCCTTGTCCTGCTCTACTCTTGCTCACCGCTCCAGGCGGCCTTGTCCTGCCCTGTTCTCGCTCACCTCTCTGGGCGGCCTCACTCTGCTGTGTTTGTCCGCCACATCTGTGGCTCTGTTCCTGAGTCCCAGTGTGTACTGGGTCCTATCCCGCCAGTGTCCCTACCTGCTAGTGCCTCCCTGTCTGCACTCTAGCTGTGCTTGCCTGTACCCCTCTGCCTGTATTGTTCCTGAGTCCCAGTGTGTACTGGGTCCTATCCCGCCTGTGTTCCTACCTGCTAGTGCCTCCCTGTCTGCACTCTAGCTGTGCTTGCCTGTACCCCCCTGCCTGCTTACCAGCCTGCCTGCATACCAGTCGTGCCTGCCTATACCCACCAGTCTGTGTGCCAGCCTACCAGTCTGTTCCTGTATTCCCCTGTGTGGGTCAACAGCCGTGTCCGGGGTCTGTCCTGGAGTAGCACCTGGTCCCTCTGCTCGGTTCCTCCTTGGTGCACTGGCGTCGTATGCCATCGTGCGACCCTGGTCGGATCGGGTGAATACCTAGTTAAGCCCCTCCAGGCATTCACTCTCCGGCATGGTCCAGTGGAATCACTACAATCACACGCACACGCTACTCAGCCCGGGCGTGTGCATAACAGATATTTACACCGTATTGAGATATGCCTTGGGACTAAGGTGAGAGATCAGCCTAAAACTACACTGGGGTAACTTGTTAATGATATCAAGGGAGCTGGGACCACAGTCACCAACAAAACCATTGGTAACACATTACGCCTTAAAGGTTTAAAATCCTGCAGTGCCCGCAAGGTCCCCCTGCTCAAGAAAGCACACGTGCAGGCCCGTCTGAAGTTTGCCAATGAACACCTGGAAGATTCTGTGAGTTATTGGGAAAAGGTGCTGTGGTCAGATGAGACAAAAATTGAGCTCTTTGGCATTAACTCAACTAGCCGTGTTTGGAGGAAGAAGAAGGATGAGTACAACCCTAAGAGCATCGTCCCAACCGTGAAGCATGGTGGGGGAAACATTATACTTTGGGGGTGCTTTTCTGCAAAGGGGACATGATGACCGCACCGTACTGAAGGGAAGATGGATGGGGTCATGTATTACGAGATTTTGGCCAACAATCTCCTTCCCTCAGTAAGAGCATTGAAGATGGGTCGTGGCTGGGTCTTCCAGCAAGAAAATGACCCAAAACATACAGTCAAGGCAACAAAGGAGTGGCTCAAAAAGAAGCACATTAAGGTCATTGAGTGGCCTAGCCAGTCTCCAGACCTTAATCCCATAGAAAACGTATGGAGGGAGTTGAAGCTCCGAGTTGCCAAGCGACAGCTTCAAAATCTTAATGATTTAGAGATGATCTGCAGAGAGGAGTGGACCAAAATTCCTCCTGACATGTGCGCAAACCTCATCATCAACTACAAACAACGTCTGACTGCTATGCTTGCAAACAAGGGTTTTGCCACCAAGTATTAAGTGTTGTTTGCCAGAGGAATCAAATACTTATTTCTCATTGCAAAATGCATAAAATCTAATCTATACAATGTGATTTTTTTGATTTTTTTTTGATATTCTATCTCTCAATGTTAAAATTAACCTACTCTTAAAATTTTAGACTGTTCATGTCTTTGTCAGTGGGCAAACTTACAAAAACAGCAAGGGATCAAATAATTATTACCTTCACTGTAAATGTATAACTTAAAGGGGTTAACAATTAAGTAGCCAATAAATAACATTTATTGCCTATCCATATGGGGTATCCCTCATGTGAATGGAGCAGTAGTGCAAATTTGTATATTATTTTATCATTCACATTCCTTAGGAGCGGTGATCACACATATACTGCGAAGCACACATGGATGAATTTCTGCTCTACTTTCCTTAGCACATAGACAGTGGCAGGAGCATGTAGGACAATATACAGCAGTACTGAGCTGTGTGAATGTGAATCCAGGTCTAGAGTGAGTTAAAATACTTATTAGAAAGCTCAGCGCAATCTTTCTGTGTTTCTCACAACCTGTGTTCACACTCTGTTCTTCATTCCTTCTATACTCCCCTTTCCATAGAGTATAATGGGCTATGTAACCTGACTCCACAGTGAGCTGGCAGTCCATGGCAAGGTGAAGTTGAGCTGTTTTTATATATATAGCATATGGTACGTTCAGGAGTCAGAGGGAAGAAGAAGAAGAAGTGGCTTATAAGTGGGGAATGAAGCAAATTTCTGTGATAGGATGAATCATAAAGTTTCTTATATTCACCTGTACTATTTATTTGTGCAACGTATGCTGATAGTACAACTTTTTCCATGGCTACTTAACATCCTCTTGTGACGTCACCCCATGAGGTCATTTAACTAGGTCATTTGGCCAGGCCACCTGAGTATCTAGGTAGTTGATGTTCTGCCACTATTCAGTAGAAGGTGGATCAGCCTCCTCTGCTATGCAGCTCTAACTATTGTTGTTCTAGCCCTGTTACACTAGCATCTGCTACTAAAACTGCTACTCCTGCTATTTTTCCAGCACTGCTGCACTATGGTTCCAACCCTGCTACATTGTGATTTCAGCTCTGCTACATCAGTAACTAATGTTCCAACTCTGCTGCATCATTTGTTATTGTAACAACTCTGCTACAGAAGTTGCCATTTTCCAGCCACTGTTGTTCCAGCTCTTCCACCTTGTTGCACCAGTGTCACCTGTCTGTTCTGCAAAAAAATTGCTCACCTGGATCAAGGGCTTCAAAGATCCAACTCACCAGGTGAGAAATAAAAAGATGCAAATGCAGAATTCAAGCAAAAGTTTTCAGAGACTGCAAAATACCTGTCAATTACATTTACTTCATTAACTATCTACACCCACTACATCCCAATTCTGTAGAGTAATTTAGATACTGTATTAGCAATCAAATACTTAGTATCATCCTTGAGAGGGTTTGGGTTAACAACTAATATGTCTATGTCACGTTACGTATGGGGATAACCAAGAGTATAACGACGGGAACAGGAAAGGGAGCCCTACAACTAAGGAAAGAGAGAGTGGAGACCCCTAAGCAGATCTAACGACACCCTGACTCCCCTATTAACCCTAAATAGGGTCCTCACCTATCGCCGAGCAGAATACCTTTGCCCTAGCTGACCCTAGAGCTAGGCCCTAGGTAGGAAGGGGAAGGGGTGAGCACTAGTCAGCCCAAATGCAAACTAAAGTACAAACAAGGGAATAAACTTAGCTTTAAGATAACACCAGAGAGAACACGGCTACAATCCACAAAGGAACTCCAAGGAAATTCTAGCCGACTTCTAGAATTCCAGGCCTGAATAGAAGAGGAAACTCTATCACCAGCAACTCACTGGAGAAATTGAGTGTATTTAAGGATCCAGCAAGGGTGTGGTAATTAGCAGCAGAAGTTGAAGATCACCGCTGTGTCCTAAAGGTATAATCCCCAAGCAAGATGAAGATCACCGCTGGGTCCTAGAGAGAGAGGGATAATGAAAGGATCAGGAAGATGTTTGCAAGGCCAAACGCAGCGACCTTTTACAGCCAGATCCCGTATGACTGTCAAACATGACACACCCATGACAGTCTAGGGGTAAAGAGGTAAAGGGTGGCAAAGAGTTGAATGGTAATATTAGATCTCTATACACAGGGCGGTGACTGAACTTGCATCGGTGCCACCCCTATGACTGTAACCAGAATGGTACCATGCAGAATAAAGTTCATTTCTTCCAGGCAGCGGGGGTCTAAGTGTCGGCACTGGGGAGATTCAGAACGCTATTAACCTGCTATAATATGCCCCACAAGAATGGAGCGGTGGCCACACACACATGTGCTCTTACATTTTCTTCATTCTTGGTGGAACTTTCAGAAATAGCCGAGTACAGTTGTGCTGGGGGTAACTATGTGCGTTGTGGATAACCCTCTAATGAAGGTCCGTAATTTACTGAATTCTCTTCAAAAAGACACGTATAGCACCGCACATACCCGAGGAGCACGTCTTGTAATTTCATGTGCGTTCAGCTCTGTAGATGTTGCAGGCTTGACTGATGGTTACATATTGCAGATTTGACATTAGTAATCTACTCAGATTTCGACATGCACATGAAGTTCTTAGAGTTTTGCTCATATAGCACGCGGATCTACACAGTTTACAGCTTTATTTGAGATTGTCATTACTGAAGCAGAGCTTACATTGTGGTGCCAGAATGGCTTCTGGTATTAGAGGAACTAAACTAATAAATTAATGCATGAAAATGGAGGAAATCTTTATAATACACTGAGTAATGGACAGCAGCGCGGCTCTAACATCGGTATCAGCTCCATCAGTGCTAATGTAACACTGGATGACTTGTCAAGAAGACCCGAGGCATCCAATACAGCTGCTGGCAATTGACTATCTGGATTAAATAACTGTTTATTTTACACAAGCATTCTTGATTTATACAGAATTTGCATATTGAATAGTTGGCATATCTCGATGTCGCAATGATGCTTGTATATTCTGGTGGCAAGAGGTGAATGAATAAGGACATGCAAGGCTGATATTGCTGGGCACTTTATACTGTATTTACTTGTTGCAAGTTTAGCTTTTACAGTGGTGGCCAAAAGTATTGGCACCCCTGCAATTCTGTCAGATAATACTCTGTTTCTTCCTGAAAATGATTGCAATCACAAATTCTTTGGTATTATTATCTTCATTTAATTTGTCTTCAATGAAAAAACACAAAAAGAATTGTCCTAAAGCCAAATTGGATACAATTCCACACCAAACCTAAAAAAGGGGGTGGACAAAAGTATTGGCACTGTTTGAAAAATCATGTGATGCTTCTCTAATTCGTGTAATTAACAGCACCTGTAACTTACCCGTGGCACCTAACAGGTGTTGGCAATAACTAAATCACACTTGCAGCCAGTTAACATGGATTAAAGTTGACTCAACCTCTGTCCTGTGTCCTTGTGTGTACCACATTGAGCATGGAGAAAAGAAAGAAGACCAAAGAACTGTCTGAGGACTTGAGAAACCAAATTGTGAGGAAGCATGAGCAATATCAAGGCTACAAGTCCATCTCCAAAGACCTGAATGTTCCTGTGTCTTCCGTGCGCAGTGTCATCAAGAAGTTTAAAGCCCATGGCACTGTGGCTAACCTCCCTAGATGTGGACGGAAAAGAAAAATTGACAAGAGATTTCAACGCAAGATTGTGCGGATGGTGGATAAAGAACCTCGACTAACATCCAAACAAGTTCAAGCTGCCCTGCAGTCCGAGGGTACAACAATGTCAACCCGTACTATTCGTCGGCGTCTGAATGAAAAGGGACTGTATGGTAGGATACCCAGGAAGACCCCACTTCTTACCCCGAGACATAAAAAAGCCAGGCTGGAGTTTGCCAAAACTTACCTGAGAAAGCCTAAAACGTTTTGGAAGAATGTTCTCTGGTCAGATGAGACAAAAGTAGAGCTTTTTGGGAAAAAGCATCAACACAGAATGTACAGGAAAAAAAAGAAAGGGGCATTCAAAGAAAAGAACACGGCTCCCTGATGTTTTGGGGTTGCTTTGCTGCCTCTGGCACTGGACTGCTTGACCGTGTACATGGCATTATGAAGTCTGAAGACTACCAACAAATTTTGCAGCATAATGTAGGGCCCAGTGTGAGAAAGCTGGGTCTCCCTCAGAGGTCATGGGTCTTCCAGCAGGACAATGACCCAAAACACACTTCCAAAAGCACTATAAAATGGTTTGAGAGAAAGCACTGGAGACTTCTAAGGTGGCCAGCAATGAGTCCAGACCTGAATCCCATAGAACACCTGTGGAGAGATCTCAAAATGGCAGTTTGGAGAAGGCACCCTTCAAATATCAGGGACCTGGAGCAGTTTGCCAAAGAAGAATGGTCTACAATTCCAGCAGAGCATTGTAAGAAACTCATTGATGGTTACCGGAAGCGGTTGTTCGCAGTTATTTTGGCTAAAGGTTGTGCAACCAAGTATTAGGCTGAGGGTGCCAATACTTTAGTCTGGCCCATTTTTGGAGTTTTGTGTGAAATGATCAATGATTTGATTTTTGCTTCATTCTCTTTTGTGTTTTTTCATTGAAGACAAATTAAATGAAGATAATAATACCAAAGAATTTGTGATTGCAATCATTTTCAGGAAGAAACTGAGTATTATCTGACAGAATTGCATGGGTGCCAATACTTTTGGCCACCACTGTATATACTGTATGTACCTTTCTATTGAAAAATGAATGTCCACACATAAATGCCGATTTTTTTCACATGTACAAGCAAAAATAAGAAACTTTGTAATGTATCTTATAAAAAAAACGTTTCTTACTCCATTATTTATCAGTCACTTTTCTTCTGCACTGATCACATTCAAAAACTGCTCAAATCTGTCTACAAATCTGTTCTGAAAAGTCACCTCAACAATAGTTACACTTTAAATAAAGTCAAAACTTCTGAATAAATACTTTCTTATCATATCTTCTTAACCTTTCCAGGATACAGTTAGTTTTGTCCTCGAGGACACAGTGGCTTTTTATCGTATTCCTAAAGCCATAGCTGTTTAATTTTGCCATTGGCATAGCCATAATGTTTTATTTTTCTGGGGCTAGCTTATTATTAATGTTTGCTCTTAAGGGTACATACAATATATTGAAAAAGTTGTATTATTTCTGTTTTTAAAGAAAATATAGAGATTGTTCAAATTTTGAGGGTCTTGTTTAAATGTTTTTCTGGCATTCACCATATAGTATAAATAACAAATTAATGGATCAGTGCTATTACCCCAATCTTATAGAATTTTTTGCATGTTTATCCATTTACTGAGAGTATAGATGAGCAGACTGATCCATGGAGGTTTGAGTAAAAAAATTGAATTTCTTGTTTTCATGCGAATTTGAACACTTAGAGATTTCATTCGTGGTTTGCAAAGAAACCCCCAAACATTTCCCGATACCATTTCCCACACGGTTGAAGCTTCATAGAGCGACTAATGTCTGTTTCCATGGCCGTGCAGTCTTAACCATCTCTCTCTCCTTTTCCCCATGTATATTTTCTGAGCAGTTACAAGCTTTCGAGTACTGATTTCCCTGCAAATCAAATGTTTTGGGAAAGTTTGGTGAAGCCAACAAATTCAACTTCTAAAAGATCCACCCTTCTCAGACCGAGAGCCATTACTGTTTTCTCTTCCCTCAATGGAGCTGTGTCAGAAATGTTTTTTTAAGAATTATTTATTTTATGTACTACAGTATATATAGCTCCATCATATGAGTTGATGTTTTCATTGGTACCGTTTTGGGGTAGACCTGCTTTTTTAATAGCATAGGTATGCAAAATTTGGATTTATGATTTTTTTTCTTAACCATCATGTATGAAATTTGAACAAAACGTGCGTGAAATTACGTATAAGTGAGATGAATAAGAAAACGTTTTATTGTAGCCACAAATGTACATAATATTACCGTATTTTGCGGATTACAAGTCTGCCGAGATCTCAATTTGCACATGCTCCAGCGGCCATTTTGCCGTAGCACAGGACTAGAAGGACTTTTAGACCGCTCACCTCCGGCTTCTGCAGGACGGGCCCACATCATGTCACCGCCATTGCCGGGGTCCGCAGCATGTCATCGCCACTGCCGGGGCCAGCAGCATGTCACCACCGGGGCCCGCAGCATGTCACCACCGGCTCCTGGAGGACGTGGCCGCAGCATCTCACCACCGCCACTGGGGCCCGCAGCATCGCCCGACTCCTGCCTCTACTGCCAATCTCAGGTATGTGTGACCCCCGCTCCACCACCGCTGCCCCCCAGGATTATAAGGCACACCATTTTATTTTAAAAAAACATTTTTTCCTATTTTGCAACCAAAAATTTGGGGTGCGTCTTATAATCCGGTGTGTCTTATAATCCGCAAAATACGATATATAAACGGACATCTGGGAAAAAGTCCGTGTTCGGAGTTCAACACTGGACACTAGGTGTCCGGTACAAACCCCGAACTTTACAGTTCGGTTTGGCTCATCCCTATTCTTCACTACAAATAAACCGCAAATGTAGCAAAAGTTGTCGGGTGAATTACGACACCCCCTTGTAACCATTTTAATCACGCTGTAAAAATTGAAGCTTAATCCACCGCAACAACTAAATACTGAAAGCAATCGTGGTAAGCAATGCACCACCACACTCTTATGAACACTGTGTAAAAAAAGCATCTGTCTTTACTGCCCATACCAACCAATCACAGCTTTCATTTCTTATAGTGCTGAGGAAAAATGAAAGATATGCTATCATTGGCAGCTATAGACTCCACCACGCTCTTTGGAAGCTAGGTTATGAAAATTTTCTCTGCCCACAGCAACCACAGTTCATTAATTTCTAACCACAGCCTGTTGCCGCTTGGCCGAGGCAGTGCTGCAGTGCTTCCAGCTTGTGACTGATGTGGTCATTTTGGAGATGGAGGCTGAAGAGGAGGAGGAGGCTGAGGAGGATGAGGTGCAGGAGCTGTAGACTGTGGGGGCAACCCTGATTGACCTAGGGCCTGCAATCCTTGGCGTCGGGAGGACGTGTTTCGTCCCAAGGTCCGACTGGGTCCCGGCTTCCACTATGTTAACCCAGTGTGCCGTCAGCGAGATGTACCGTCTCTGCCCACAAGCACTTGTCCACGTGTCCGTTGTTAGGTGGACTTTCCTGGTATCTGCGCTGTTGAGGGCACGGCTAATGTTTTGGGACATGTGCTTGTGTAATGGGGGGATGGCACACCGGGAGGAAAAGTGGCGGCTGGGGACCGAGTACCAAGGGACGGCTGCCGCCATCAGGTTGCGGAAAGCTTCCATCTCCATGAGCCTAAAAGGCAACATTTCGATTGCAAGCAGTCACAAAATGTGGGAATTTAGTAGTGTGGCCTGTGGGGCGTTGGCTGCGCATTTGCGCTTGCGTTCCAAGGACTGGGGTATGGACAACTGAACGCTGCACTGGGACAAAGACGTGGACGTGCTTCCTGATGCTTCTACTTGAGAGTGTTCAACGAGAGGTGCAGGGCAAGAGGCGTCTTCGCATGCACCATGGACAGGGGATTGGCTTGCATGCACAACAGTGGAAGAAGCAATGGTGCCACCCGCAGACACTGTTTCTGGACCCTGGGCTTCGGCCCACAAAGTCGGGTGCTTTGCTGCCATGTGCCTGATCATGCTGGTGGTGGTCAGGCTGGTAGTTTTGCCACCCCTGCTGATGCTGGCCTGGCAGGTGGCCTTTTTGGGGTTATCGGCAGAGTCTTTAAAAAACAACCAGACTCGGGAAGACCTAAAAGTTGTACTGGCAACTTCCTTCATGTTGGTGTTACGGGGAAGGTTGCCTGCCTTCTTTCTGTGGTCACCACACTGCTTCTTCCTGCCTG
Source organism: Phyllobates terribilis (assembly GCF_046119375.1). Lineage (NCBI taxonomy): Eukaryota > Metazoa > Chordata > Amphibia > Anura > Dendrobatidae > Phyllobates > Phyllobates terribilis. The sequence continues at coordinate 908,376,038 of NW_027362762.1, read as the reverse complement.
TTGAGGTGCTCTGCCTCCCTCCTCCTGTGTGCTCCTGTCCTCGCTCTGCATGTCCTCCTGCCACGTTGGGTCAGTTACTATATCATCTACCACCTTGTCTTCCACTTCCACATCCTGGTCCTCCTCCTGACTAGCAATTGTGTCTCATCATCGTCCACCTCTTGTGACAGTTTTCCACTGTCGCCTTCATGTAACTGTGGCTGCTCAAATATTTGGGCATCGCTACATGCGATCTCCTCTTGCCCCGCTTCAAGTGAACCGGGCGAGAGGCCCGAATCTATAAATGGAAAATTGAACAGCTCATCAGAGTGTCCAAGTGTGGGATCAGTTGTCTCTGGGTACTCGGCATGGTGGAAGGTGGATCAGGATGAGGAATATGCGGTCCAGACTCACGGCTACTGAGACTTGACCGCGTGGAAGACAGGGTGGTGGTGGTGGTGGCTAAGTGACTGGAAGCATTATCCGCTATTCAACCAACAACCTTTTCACACTGCTCTGGGTTCAATAGTGGTGTTCTGCGGTCCCCTAGGAATTGGGACAGGAAGGTCGGGCGAGAAGATGTGGGTGTTTGTTGTGGCACAATTTCAGCTTTCCCAAGGCCTCGGCCTCTGCATGCACCATTACCATCACGTACAGTTCCCCGTCCCTTGCCACGTGCCTTGCCCATTTTAAATGGAGGACAATATCTTCCAAGCTCACTACAAATGGCTGAATTTTGAGCAAACTGTTATGTGATCCGTGTGACGGAGAAACCACAGTTTTTAATACTTGGACTGTAGGTAACTATTTTGAACAGCAAACTGGTGCTTCACTGACACACTGAAGCAAATTTTTAATGGAGGTCAGAAATGGCAGTATTTTCTGAAAATGTATATGTGATCCATGTGACGGACAAACCACAGTTTTAAATAGCTGGATTTTTAGCGCTGTAATATAGAAAAGACCTGGCTGTATTCTGCAGTGCCAACAAGCAAATAATGAGGATTAAGATCCCCAAAAAAATTATTCCTGGCCCCTGAGACCTGGGCCTTTGTCTAGAAAAGTCTAAAAGCAGCAGACAGAACTGGAATGGAGCCCCTTGTGCTATATGCACTGTAGCCTGCTATATACCCTGCCTGCCTATATACACTGCCTGCTATCTCTGCAGCTGGATTAGTCCTCAGAAGGACTGTTAGTTGAGATGGATATGTGTCTCTAATATAGTCTGTACTAGAGATGAGCGTTGTTCTACTCGAACTGTTCGCCAATCTCAAATTCGAGCTGTTTTGGGCGGTGTTCGAGCCGGTCGGCGAACACGAACAATTTGAGAAAAATTCGGCTGTTCGAGGTTATGTTCGATAACTGTTCATGCACCAAAATCATAACTGGATTTTTTCTCAGTAATGATGAAAATTAATGTTAATACGCAGTTTGAGTGTACAGCGGGGCGGGGGGAGGGGCAGGGGATGGATCTCTGCAGGAACAATGAAGATCTCCATTTTTTTTTCTCTTTCCCGCATTTGCAGTGGGGAGGTGCAATCTGTCAGCCTATCAGCAGCGCACACACGGAGCGAAGTGCTTTTTTTCACACAAGCAAGGGCATGTGTGATTGGCAGTGTATGTCACATGTCCTTGCCCTATAAGACCAAGCCATTTTCCCCGTCGCCACCATTTTCTCACTGCTGCAGCTGCGTGTTAGACGGCACCGCTGTTGCTGTGTGCGCTATACCTTGTTAATTTCAAGCCAATTTTCGCACAAATATACAGATAGCTTGGGAGTAGGGAATAGTTGTGATTGCAGTCCTTTTAAGGACTAGGTTACAGCATTTCCTACGACTTTTATCAGGCAGGTCTGTGCTCTTAAATAGATAGATTGTGGGAGTAAAGAATAATTGTAATTGGAGTCCTTTTCAGGACTAGGTTACATCAGTTCCTATCAGTTTTTGCCAGGCAGGTCTGTGCCAGTGCTGTGCAAGTTTTTTTCACAGCATTTGGCTGAATCTAGCAAAGCTAATCCTTTTTGGCCTATTGCAGAGTGTGTTAGTCAGTGGAGTAGCCTATCTGTGTTGCAAGATATACCACCTGTGTATAGAATACCAATTTTTTTACTGCACCTAGTGAAGTAAAATCTTTTGGGCATAGCATCATTCTATTAGTCCATCTATACTGACCTCCATCAGGTTGCAAACTGAATATCATTTTTTTCTGCATCTAGCTCTGAAAAAATATTTGGCCTTCTAGCAGTGTGTGGGACTTTCTCTATTAGTCCATCTATACTGACCTCCATCAGGTTGCAAATTAAAAATAATTTTTTTCTGCATCTAGCTCTGAAAAAATATTTGGGCTTCTAGCAGTGTGTGGGACTTGGTCTATTAGTCCATCTATACTGACCTCCATCAGGTTGCAAATTAAAAATATTTTTTTTCTTCATTTAGCTCTGAAAAAATATTTGGGCTTCTAGCAGTGTGTGGGACTTGTTCTATTAGTCCTTCTATACTGACATCCAGCAGGTTGCAAATTGAATATAATTTTTTTCTGCATCTAGCTCTGAAAAAATATTTGGGCTTCTAGCGGTGTGTGGGACTTGGTCTATTAGTCCATCTATACTGACCTCCATCAGGTTGCAAATTAAAAATAATTTTTTTCTGCATCTAACCCAGCCAATAGTTTTGGCCTAATACCACAGTTTGGCCACTCAGCTCTGCTCGGTTACCATCCATTGTTTTTTTGTGCAAACAACTCCAGAGTTGTGAATTAGTTAACCACCAAAATGAGTGGAAAAAGGCCTGCTGCTGGTGGAAAGGGGAATAGGCGTGTTGGGAAGGGGAAAAAAGGTTGTGTCCGTGGGGTAGGTGCAGAAGAAAGACAATCTTCCAGCCAAACTAAAATGTCTACTTCTTTTAGCGGACAATGTGATAAGATCCCTTTCTTACGGCCACGCCAATCGCTACAAATTCCAGATGAGGCACAAAAACAGCAGGTGCTTCAACGGATATCAAGTGCTCCTTTAAGTGGGCTCTCCTCCACATCAACTTCAACATCACAAATACTCCAGTCCTCAAAGGTGTCACCCAAATCGCACTTGCTTCCTCACAGCTCCCAAATCTCCAGCTGCCCGTCTGAGTATGAGGTAGAACAGATGGTTGAGTCTGCAGAGCTGTTTACTCATACTATAGCCTGGGAATCAGAGGTCGACTCCAGCGCTTCTGTGAATCCAGACGAGGAAATGATCTGCACTGATGCCCAGAATCTTTATGAGTCGGATCCAGGACCAGACGCAGAAGGTTCTGACCATAATGTAGACCCTCATTCCCAAACTGTAACTCCTGTTGGTGGAGACAATGAGGAAGACGATGATAAGACTCAAATACCTGATTGGAGCGACAACTTTACTTTTTTGTCAGGGCAGGAACAGGTTGGCTCTGAGGACGACGGGTGTGATAACGCACAGGGTGATGATGATGAGGTCGGAGATCCCACTTACTGTCAACCCACAGTCAGCCAAGAGATGAGGTCAGCAGAGGAGGTGGAGGAAGATGCTAGTGACGACGAGGTCAGGTTGCGCCTTCCTGGACAGAGACGTAGTACTGGAAGCACGTCAACAACTGCATCCTCAAACACAACTCTGCCTCTCACCACAAGTCGTGGTGGCTCTTCAGGTCGCATGGGTGCTAAGCCTTGCATAGCCTGGGCATTTTTTCAGATCGATAAAGATGACCCAACTCGTGTTATCTGTAACATTTGTCAGCAAAAGCTAAGTAGAGGCCAAAAAATACATAGTTTGAGTACTTCATGCATGAACCGGCACATGGACATGAAGCATAAGTTGCAGTGGGAAGCTCAGTGTGCTACAATGCGGTCTAGCCGGCCGGGCCAACCACCGTCTGCCATATCTTGTGCATCCGCGGCCTCTTCATCCTCTGTGACTGGGGGGACAGCAGTCACACCTGTTTTGGGGCGCAGACCTGCCACCTCTTTACCCGCAACAGCCAGCGTGATTGGCAGGTCATCATTTTCTTTGGAGGTGGTAACACCAGCTGGTCTTGAGCGCTGTCCGACATCGATAGCACCACCTTTGGATCAAGGCAACCTAACATGTCCGCCTGCATCTTCCTCACAGACCGGCAGTTTGCCGGGGACACCCTTATCAACCCCGTCTAAGCACAATAGCCAGCCCTCGGTCCCTCAGATGTGGACAAGTAAAAGACCATTTCCTCCTAGCCATGAGAAAGCTAAGAGGTTGAATTTCACCATCTGCAAGCTCTTGGCTACAGAAATGCTGCCTTTCCGCCTGGTGGACACAGAGGATTTTCGAGACCTTATGTCCGTCGCAGTGCCCCAGTACCAGATGCCCAGTCGGCACTACTTCTCAAAGAAAGGTGTGCCTGCGCTCCACCAGCATGTCGCACACAACATCACCGCTTCTTTGAGAAACTCTGTGTGTGACAGGGTGCATTTCACCACAGACACTTGGACGAGTAGGCATGGACAGGGGCGTTACATGTCGCTGACTGGGCACTGGGTAACTATGGTGACAGCAGGACAAGGGGCTGCTGTCCAAGTCTTGCCGTCCCCACGAGTTGTGCGTCAATCCTCTTTATGTCATTTTTCCTCCACTGCTTCTGCCTCCTCAACCTCCTCTCGGTCTTCCACCTGCACCCAAAGCCTGTCTGGTCATGCCACAAGCTTTCTAACTGCGCAGAAGGGATCCTGCACACCTCCTTACTATGCTGGCAGTAGGGCTCAACGTCATCAGGCGGTTTTTACATTGAAATGTCTGGGAAATGTGAGTCACACAGCTGAGGAGTTGTGGTCAGCTCTGGAGAACCAATTTCATGAATGGTTGTCTCCACTGGACCTGAAACCAGGGAAGGCCGTGTGCGACAATGCTGCAAACCTGGGTGCGGCCCTTCGCCGGGGCAATGTCACACACGTGCCTTGTATGGCTCACGTGTTGAACCTGGTTGTCCAGCAATTTTTAGCCCACTATCCCAGACTAGATGGCCTTCTGCAGAGGGCACGGTCGCTGTGTGCTCACTTCCGCCGTTCGCATCCCGCAGCTCAGCGACTTACATCTCTACAGAAGTCGTTGGGCCTGCCACTTCACCGGCTAAAATGCGATGTGCCTACCCGGTGGAATTCAACTCTGCACATGTTGCAGCGACTGTGGCAGCACCGACAAGCCCTGGTGCAATACGTTCTGACGTATAGCCTGGGCCAACGAGATTCAGAGGTGGGGCAAATCACGCTGGAGGAGTGGTCTCAGATCAGGGACCTATGCACCCTTCTGCACAGTTTTGAAATGGCGACGAAGATGTTTAGTGCTGACGATGCCATTATCAGCATGACTATTCCGGTGATTTACATGCTGGAGCACATGTTAAACAGAATTCGGAGTCAGGTGGTGGCACAAGAGGAGGTGGAGGAAGTAGAGGAGGAGGAGTTGTATGCGGAAGGGCTAACATCTGCAAGGTCCAGACGGTCGGCAGCACCAAGGCGGCAGGCATGTGAGGGTGGGGGAGATGGTTTAACCAGGGCGCATGGTAGCAGCCAAACTAGTGAGGAAGGTGCAGGAGCCCAGGAAGAAGTGGAGGACGAACTGATGGAAGACTCATCAGATGAGGGAGACCTTGATCACATTTCTGTTGTGCGAGGTTGGGGGGAGAGGACAGAGGAAGGAAGCATGATTGTTACCTCGCCACCAACACAACAGGGACTTGGTGCTCCTGGATGCGCAACACACATGAGTGCCTTCTTGCTGCACTACCTGCAACATGACCCTCGAATTGTGAGAATTAGAAATAATCCTGACTACTGGGTTGCCACACTGTTAGATCCCCGGTACAAAAGTAAATTTGCAGAAATTATTCCTGCCATAGAAAGGGATGCACGCATGCAGGAGTATCAGCAGAGACTGTTGCAGAATCTTACATGTGCTTTTCCACAAAATACCAGTGGTGCACGTAGTGAATCTCACAGTTCCAACTTGCCAACCGTGGGACCGTCAAGTGTTCAGCACTCAAACCGTAACAGAACCACAGTATCTGCTGGTAACATCAATTTTGCGGAATCATTTCACCACTTTTTTAGCCCATCCTTTGCAAGGCCACAGGAGACAAGAAGTCTGACACATAGTCAACGCCTAGAGACGATGGTACAGGAGTATCTCCAAGTAAACATTGAAGCCACGACTGTGGGCTTCCAATCTGGATAAATGGCCGGAGCTAGCCACTTACGCCTTGGAGATCTTGTCATGCCCCGCAGCCAGCGTTCTGTCTGAACGTGTGTTCAGCGCTGCTGGTGGTGTGCTGACAGATAAGCGCACGCGGCTCTCCACTGATAATGTAGACAGACTCACATTCATAAAGATGAACAAATCATGGATCCGAAACGACTTTTCTACCCCTGTGTCATCCTGGGGAGAGTAAAAGCTTGATGATTGGTTAAAATCACCCTACCAACCGTTTTAAGCTTTCAAATTACTAATCATGTTTATCTGTATCTTGACTGGAAAATAATTTGGGCTTTGTAGCAGTGTGCAGCACTGATCCTATTAGGCCATCTATAATAAGCTTCACCAGATTTAAAATTAAAAATAATTTTTAGCTGCATCTAGCCCGGAAAATAATTTTGGGGCTCCGAGATGCGCAAGACACATAAGTGCCTTCTTGCTGCACTACCTGCAGCATGACCCTCATATTGTCAGAATTCGAAGTAATCATGACTACTGGGTTGCCACACTCTTAGATCCCCCAAACTTTTCGATCAACCTTTTCATTTTAATAAAGACCAAAAAAATGGTCATTTTTGAAATTATAAGCATTAGCAGGTTGTTAGAAACTGAAATCAAACAGTTTTCAACTCAAAACTTTATTCTAGGTGATGTTACATTTTCACATAGGACCCCTTGTTCGAAAGGAGCTTCTGAACTCTCTCGTCCATTGAATTTGTCAGGTTTTGGATGGTTTCTGCTTCAATTGTTTTGCATGAGGACAGAATACCCTCCCAGAGCTGTTGCTTAGATGTGAACTGCCTCCCGCCTCATAGACACTCCTTTTAATGATGCTCCAAAGGTTCTGAATGGGGTAGAGGTCAGGGGAGCATGGGGGTCACACCATAAGTTTGTCCCCTTTTATGCCCATATCAGCCAGAGATGCAGATGTTTTATGTGCAGCATGAGATGGTGCATTATCATGCAGAAAAATGATCTTGCTGTGAAATACACGGTTCTTCTTCTTGAACCATGGCAGGAAGTGCTGTTTGAGAAAATCCACATACATTATGGAGTTCATCTTTAGCGTCTTCAGGGATCCTAAAGGGGCCGACAATCTCTCTCCCCATGATTCCAGCCCAAAACATTACTCCACCTCCTCCTTGTTGGCGCTGTAGCCGTGTTTGCGTGGGGTGTCCATCAACCAGCCATCCTCCACTCCATTCATCTGGACCATCGAGCGCTGCACGGCACTCATCCGTGAACAAAACAGTTTTGAAATCAGTCTTCATGTAATGTTTGGCCCACTGGAGCCGTTTCTGCTTGTGTGAAGTGGATAGAGGAGGTCGACAGGATGGCGTATGCACAGCTGCAAACCTCTGAAGGACCCTGCATCTTGTTGTTCGGGGGACGTTGGAGGCACAAGCAGCTTCAAAAACTTGTCTGCTGCTATGACAAGGCTTTTTTGCCGCTGCTCTTTCAACCTGACGTAATTGCCTGTAGGAAAGAGTCCTCAATTTGCCCTTATCAGCACGCACACGTGTGTACTGTGAATCAGCTACATACTTCTTGATTGCCAAGACACTTCATCCTGATCATCGCACAATGTTGATTGTAGTCATGCCTTGACCTAAACACTCCACAATTTGTTGCTTCTCAGCAGCCGACACATCCTTTTTCTTTCCCATTTTGGCAGAAAATGTAGGCTGCTTAATAATGTGAGAGAGCCTTCTTAAGTAGTCTTGCCTTTATTGGACACACCTGCCAAACTAATTAGCACAGGTGTCTGCAATTGCTTACAGTGATATAAAGAGCCCTGACACACATCACCATCAATGAGTTTAACTGACAAACAAACAAATTCTTCCCTTATCACTCCTAAACACTTTTTGCATAATAATTTGGAACGCGGTGTACATGTGCTTTTCCACAAAACACCAGTGGTTCACGTAGTGAATCTTACAGTTCTAACTTGCCAACCGTGGTCTGTATGGAATTGTTCAATAAAGGGCCCAAAATTAAGATAACATAGATGGGAGAGGTCTCTATGAATAGGAATTCCTAAGTATTTGATACCCTGTGAGGGCCAGGCAAAGGGAAAGTTGGACTGGATGGAATCCTATATGGATTTAGGGAGGGAGACATCGAGGGCCTCAGACTTCGCTGCATTGATTTTAAAATTTTACCATGTAACAAAGTGATCTATTTCAGCCATAACAGCAGGGATGGATATATGTGATTGAGTGATATATACTAGGACATCATCAGCAAATAGAGAGCACTTGTACTCGGTGCCTCCCACCTCAATCCACCTAATATTGGGGTTATGGCGAATTGATGAGAGCAGGTGCTCCGTCACTAGGATGTATAAGAGAGGGGACAGAGGACATCCCTGCCTTGTCCCATTGGTGATTGTGAAAGGTGATGAAAATGTTCTGACGCACCCCCTGGGCCTTGGGACACCCGGAGCCGGACCCTTTTTGGTGGATGCTGGTGGTTGTAGTCTTCGTGGCGGCGATCCGGTTCCGTGGCTCAGGGCGGTCAAACCAGTGGCGGAACTATTTATGTGGTTTTGATGTTTAAATGTCCGACTACGCCACCCGTGGATTGCGGTCAGAGTGAACCGCCGCTACAGGGCAGACCGCTAAGGCTGGTGTTGTGGGTGCAGCAGAGCGTAGCATAACTCCCCACGGGAGGAGTATAGCCTCAGGGCAGTGTATGCGGAGGATGGGGGTGATGGTGCAGGGCAGCAGCAGTAACGACACGGAGTCAGTGATGCAGTTCAGGGCCTTTACTCACAGTTCTTATTATCCAGACCACGTCTGCAGGTAACGGCTGCCCACGTCGTACTGTGCTCACCAGGTGAGGGGCTCAGACAACTCCCAGATAACTTTGGAGCGCTTCACAGGACCCCCTTTGTGTGTCCTTTGTCTGGCCTTTCTTACCAACACTTCTGTCCGGCTGCCTCGGGCCTCCTCTTGGTAAACTTGGCGCCAGTTTCCCTGACCCTATGTGGTGCCTTCCTAGCGGGTGGAGCAAGGGGCTGCGCCACATAAAATGTCAGAGCCTCCGGTTTCTAGCTGAGGGTCGTTTCCTGCCTCCACTAGTTCGGGGACCGGTCTCCCCCTTTGGCCTGACCCCTCCACGCAGGTGGATTCGGGCGTGCGGTGGCGACTCGCCCGTCCGCACCCCTGGGATCCCTTCATTCCTCGTTCCTGGAGCCTTCTCCGCTCCTCTTCCTTCCTTCTCCCTCTTGCAGGCCTGGGCCTCTGTTACTAGGCCCGCCTCCGGAGCAGAGCTCATGCAGAGCCCCTGCTCCCTGCCACTTCTGCTCAGACTTCTCTGCACTGAACTAAGATGGTGCCCACCTTTTATACTCCCTTCTCAATGCACCCAGGAACTGCTTCCTCCCTGCTCCTGCACTGCAGGGTTCCCCTTCCTCAGTGTTCCCTCCCCCCACTCCAGCCAGGGACAGGGACTGTCGTGCCCATCTCAGGGGCATATTGGTCGCCCTGCCCCACGGCAATGTGGTGTAATGCATGCAGGTGTCGGGTCCTGATCCACACTCCATCCTTATCTGAGAGTGAGATATCACACCTCTGGGTGAGGTGCAAAACGTCTGTAGCAACCGAGCCCTCGGTGCTACAGTTCCATTTATCTTCAGCCTAGGTGACGTATTGTGATACAGGGCCGTGATTTTGGCTATAAAAGGGTCCCCTAGACCCCTACCCCAAGCTTTTTAAGAGAATCATATATGGCGTGCCAAGAGACTCTATGGAATGCTTTCTCAGCATCCAACGAGAGTATCTACTTACAAATTTTTAACTGCATCTAGCCCAGGAAATACTTTGTGCCTAGTAGCAGTGTCTGCTAGTCAGCGGATTATCCCGGCTGTTAAGCAAGCTACACCACCTGTAGTTTGGACACTTAATTTTTTCAAAGGAAATGCTTCGGGACCACGGGATACTTAGTGAAGAGCATCAGGAGGCACCCCAAGGCATAGGGGCTGGGACTGGCACTAGGATGCCTTGCGGTGGACAGCCGAGCTCGTTCCTTATAAAAGCTTTTTAACTGCAGCAGCTTTAGTGGACGCTACTGGAGCTGGAATTACGCGGCTGCTGGCATGAGACTTGCCCTCCAATAGATCCTTGTAAATGGATTTAAAGTGTATTCATTCAAATTAGAGGGACAATTTAAATTAAAAAGCTTAGAGCTGCCTCCACCACAGGGGGGCTCTCTCGACCCACCAGCGGACAGGCACCAGTATTGGGAGAGGGGGGCTGGCCGTCAGGGTTCACCGCGGCTCTGGCACAAACCCGGCGACACGGAGGTGGCACGGGCAGGAGCGGACTGGCCGTCTCGGCTTCTCACTTTTTGGATTTTAGAAGGGCATGACATGCCTATATCTGTGTCTCCCCCTCCTTTTACTCCTCCACCTCTTTTATTTTCGCATGACTATATGTACTTGTCACTTTTCCATGTGTTAGTTATGTCTTCTGAGCAGTTTGTCAGCTTTTGGACACCTTTGAAGGTGTTTTCTATGTGTTTCTATGTGTTTTTGTTTGCCTGCCATTGGTTTTAACGGTGTTCGAAGGTGTTCGACGAACAGTTCGACGAACTGTTCGGCGAACACACGGGTGTTCGACGAACCGAACCGAACTCGAACACTACGGGGGTGGCTCAACACTAGTCTGTACACCTATACTAATTAGAAACAAGCAAATCTTTCCCTGACACAGCAGCAGCACCTCTCCCTACACTGTCTGTTTCCGGAGTGACTCTGACGAGTATGGCGGCGCCAGATCTGATATAGACCTGATGACGCTGTGCGGCCAGGCAATCACTGTAATGCCACAACCAACATGGCTGCGGTATTACAGTGAGTGGCAGGCATTCCCTGCATGTTGATTGGCACTCTAAATAGCGCCAAACATGCAGGGAGGGGACCCGAGCATCAACCCGAGCAACTACGGAAATACTCGGCAAGCTCCAAGCATCTCGAGTACTGAGATGCTCGGGCGAGTACCGAGGACTTGCGAGTATGCTCGCTCATCACTAATAAAGAGTAATTAAACTTTTTTTTTGTATTTAATTATCCAACACCCCCAGGCAATGCAAAGCTATAATTTTTTGTAATATACTTCATTATCTTATTTTGCCTCCTTCTCTCCCAAACACTATACCTCAGTGCTGTTTTGATGCCCAGTTTATGTTCCTTAATAATCTGCTTTCTTCTTCTGCTGGGTAAAATCTGTACACTATAATTAAATAATCTGTATACCGGAAATCCCCTGTATGATTATGGAAGGATGGAGAAGAGAGGCTCAGACAGAGTAAGTCCCATGCACAGCCTTCTTGAATTTAGTTTATCTATCTTTGCTGAGCAGCAGTTAAAAGTTGCTTGTAAAGAGGCATGAATGAGGCACTGAAGGAGCACTGCAATATAGTGAGTGAAGGAAGCAAAATAAGGTAATGAAGTGTAGAACAAAAATCTAGAATTGTGCAATTCTCCTCATGACCACTAGGTTGCACCACCTCATAATCTATAATTACTTTCCCTCCTGTATTAAAGTGACTTTCAACTTATGGATTTTACATATCTAAACAAAATTAAACAGTGAAGAACTGAAACATATATTTACTCTTCAATTTTCCTATTATTGCAGCGTTACGTAAGGATGACAGGAGGCGCAGGATTACTGCTGATGATTAATTCTCCACGTTTACAGAGAAGATCTTAAAGCATTTAAATGCAATAAATGAGGATATCATCCATGAAAAGAAAATGTGTTTTGTGCATCGTTTGATATTTTGGAAGAACTAATTTCCCCACACAGGCTTTAAACTTTGCATGGCATTTCACTCTTAAAAGACAATGGAAACTATTTTTTTTCTTCTTCTTCTGGCAGAAAGACTATGGAGATTTCCTGGGATGTAATTAGAAAAGCATATACTGACATAGCAGAGCTGAATGTGTGTTTTAACTTTTAATGTGCCATAAAGTGCTGTACCAAGCTTCAGAATGGTGGGCAAACGCTGATGAACAGTGCCATCAGCCTCACCCATCAGCTTCATTAATATAGACTGTACCGACATCACTTACAGATATTATGGTAATGATAATAGGTCTGCAAATTGCCTCTTCAGAGGAAGTAGCAATCCTAAAAGTCAATATTGTCCCTTAATGACCTTTGCCACGTGACTTAGGATAAAAGCCAAATCAGAGTCTTAATTTGCAGACACATGTTTCTGTGTGTGGCCCCTCCTCAGTGCAAAGAAAGAGATCTGATTGCTCCTTAAAGGGTCGATATTGACTTTTAGGATTGCTACTTTCAGTAGGTGGCGCTAGAGTGTCAGTCCTCTTCCTTTCTGAAAAGGCAATTTGCATATTTAATTTCCCAGAGGAGCATTGCATGGCCTATAAGTCTCTTTACACAGGCATGTCAGGAATGTTGTTATGCCATCTGGTGGCGCAAATCGACCCACTGTGCCACAGGGCCGGGTCTGCCCAGGTAGGGGCGTAGCAAAGCAGCCATCTGGCGTTCACTGCAGCTCCAGATGATGGAAACAGGCTGGGCTGCAGGTAGCCGCCATGTACCACTCCTACGCAGATGCCGGTACTGCAACAGCTGACCCCAGGGGTCAGGTAGCTGACACAGACTAGGGATCCGTTCAGACTGGTAGGTTCAGGTTTATTGCAGAAAGGATACTGACACGGAGATTCAGGCGGATACTTCTGGGAAAGGTTGTAGCAGTCAGGATACATGGATAGGGAAATGTTCAGACACTGGCCGCACCAGGGCCAAGGAACAGTGTTCAGGGCAGTGGTCGCATCAGGACCAGGGGACAATGTTCAGGGTGCTGGCCACACCAGGACCAGGGGACAATTTCAGGGCAATGGTCGCACCAGGACCAAGGGACAATGTTGAGGGCGGTGGCCACACCAGGACCAGGGGACAATGTTTGGGGCTCTGGCCGTACTTGGACGAGGGGACTTTGGAAACAGGACTGGTAACTCCTGGACCAGGGGACAATGTTTGGTGCACTGGCCGCACCAGGAGCAGGTATTTAGGTTCTGGCCATACCGGAGCCAGGGATTTGGGTACAGGACACTGGCCACACTAGGACCAGAGGACCTAACAGCTCATTAGTATGAAAGACTACATACTAATGAAAGCTGTTGCTTCAGCGACTCCCAAAAAGAGAGCGAGTCTTTTATACAGGATGACTCTCAGTAATAGGCTGACTCATTATACTAAATGCTTCCCAGTTATTCACTGGGGGAATTTTACTATGTGCACGTATGGCGCCCCTGCGGATTCAGTCACCACAGAGGTACTGCATCTCACCTAGAGGTGTGGTATCTCACTCTCAGGTAAGGATAGAGTGCTGCCCGGGACCCTAACACCTGCATCCAACACTACACTACTCCAGACCAGCAGGAGGGGCAAGATGCGCTGCTCCTCTGCTGAGCCCTGTCCCTGGCTGGAGTGGGGGGAACCAAAGTAGGGGGAACCATGTAGTGGGTGTGGGTGGAGGAAGAAGTTCAGGGGAGCTCAGTAAGAAGTGATATAAAATGGGATGGAACCATCTAAAAGGGGTCCAGTCATAAGAAGAAGTGAGAGAGAGTCAGAGGAGGAGTTGGGAGCAGGAGCTCTGCTCAGGGGTAGCGCGGGCCTGAGTGAGGAGGCCCAGGAGAAGGAGAGGAGGAAGGAACGGGAGCAGGGAGAAGGCTCCAGGAGTGAAGAAAGGATCCCAGGGGTACGGGCAGTGCTGGAGGCCACCCGTACGCCCGAATCTACCAGGCGGTGGAGGGATCGGGTCGCAGAGGGCCCCTAACTAGTGAGAATTGCAATATTCAACTAGGTAACCGGAGGGTGCAGCATTTCAGGTGCTGCAGCCCAAAAGCCACATCTAACTCACTGAAAAGGTGGCCATAGAGGACCCAGGGGACAGAGAAGACATCGCCCCCTGGTCCGCGGTCACTGGATTGGGACACTAGGTGTGAGGTCCAGGGAGACGGCCAGAAGGAACACACAGAAGGGGGTCTCGTTATGTACTCCGGAGGTACCTGAGGATTGGCTGTAACCCTGCCCAGTGAACGAAGCACGACGTGGGAAGTTATGATCTGCAGTTGTAACCAGGAGCAAAATGAGAACTGTGAGTAAATCTGGAAGACTGCACCCCACTGTCTCTGTGAATTATTACTGCTGCGTCATCACCCCCTGCACTACACTGCACCACGAACGCTACCTCAATATCAACAACATCTACACTGCCCTGGAGCTAAGCTCTGCCTGTGGAGAGCTGAACCAACTCTGCTGCATTAACAACAGCTCCAGAGGACCTGCCCCGCAGTGGCGGCTCCCTTTAGCCGCATACCACAGGTGGCATCACGAACTGTATATAATAACTTTAATTCCCCTGTAAATATCCCCTTTTATTGACCGCCCTGGGTCACGTACTGGGTCACCGCCACTGTGACATCTCCCCTAGCAACAATTGGCCCTGCTACCGAGTACCCCATGGCCCAGAGGGCGCGTCACACGGGCTGCCCCTTTAAGAATGGGGAAGTGGACCTGCGCTCACACTAGGTGAGCTACCAGGAAGTGCGGCGTGCACAAGCAGGAGACATGACAGCAGAAAGGGACCACGCCGCGGGGCCGGAGCAGTGAGTATGCCAGCGTCCCTGCATGGAGTGGGAAGGGAAACCATGCAGGCGAGCTGGCAACAGTGTTACACATGTCACTCTTCATAAGGAGACATTGCTAGGAGAATTTTTGTCATCAGAGGGAAGGGAGATTTTGAAAGTCATAGCAGCATGTTGCATGACTACCGTTTAGAGATCATGGTATCAGTCACTAGCAAGATCCTAGGAAGTATAGGAAGTCAGGACTAAGTATTGGTTTATATGAATAGTGGGTAACCATCCATATACTTGGATGCTAACCCACTTAACTTACTGCAATTTTGACTGCTTGTTATTGAATTAAAATGCACCTTCTGTGTAAGGTTGCTATCCCCCATGCTCTACATTGTGGATAGAGGGTGGGCCCTTCAGGATTATTACCTCTGTTGGACCCTAGGAAGCCCTTTCTAACCATCCTGGATTAGGGCCTGATCATATCACATACAAGCCATGTATTTGGTGGTGGACATATATTTGACCCGATTTTCTAAAAAGTTGCAAATCTAAAAAATGTAACACGACTGCAATGTGTGAACACAGCTGTATGGTCTAATGTATCCAAGTCCACCTGTACATTGTATCCCTGACTTCAAAGTTACCTCAGAAAAACTGTACAAAATCTGTCGCCTCGCTCCTAAAGGCTGCATTCACACATTTATTTTTTTTTGCTGAAAACGCATTGGTTTGCTGTGGTTTTTAAAAATTGCAGCAATTGTTGCACTTTTAGGCCACGTTCAGTATTCGGTCAGTATTTTACATCAGTATTTGTAAGCTAAAAACAGGAGTGGAACAATAAGAGGAAAAGTATAATAGAAACACTTCACCACTTCTGTATTTATCACCCACTCCTGGTTTTGGCTTACAAATACTGATGTGAAATACTGACCAAATACTGAACGTGTGAACGTGGACTTATGTTGTTTTCTTTGGAATCTGACACATTTTTAATCCTGCTTGAAAGCGTCTACCATTATTATTTTACCATTTTGCCTTTGTCACATGAACGCCGGATTGAACATGAGCAGTAGTGGTTTTATACTCCCCTCCTTCTGTTGTTGGTCAGCTGAGCACATGTGAGACAAATCAGGCACAAATATGAAGCCGGAGCCTCACGGTGATGGATAGAGGAGCTTTCAGGGATGCCTTCCGTTAATATCCAGGGAACATTTATACTCGGCTTTATCCAAACTGATGAGGTGATTCCAATGTTCTCCAATTCTGGCCGCAGAGTACGGTGGAGTCAGCATTTTAACATCGTCTCTGTGTTGCAAGGATAAAATGTTTTTCACAACTTTACTCTGTAAGAAGTAATTCCTATATATCCATCCTTAAAGGGGCTGTACAGGATTAAAATAACATGGTTGCTACCTTCCAAAAAAAACACCAGTGCATCATGTGTGCACAGGTTATGTGTGGTATTGCAGTTTTAAGGCAACCTGTCAGTACTATTTTTCATTTTGCCATAGGTGAAAAATGTAGCTTTAACCCATTCACAACATTTGAAGTATAGTTACGTCAAAAGTCGTGTCCCTTTCCTTTGATGTGGTCTCCGGCACTGAGCCCAAATCTTTCCCCGCACTTGATGGCTGATTTGATGCAGGCTTGGACTGGCCCACAGGAGAACAGGAGGATCCTCCGGTGGGCTGCTATGAAAGACTAGGCCACCACCCTCTTATATGAGCAGTACTTGAATCACTGTATACAGACAAAGGCGGCATCTTATTCATCTAACAATCTACCCAGTTCATTATTATATACATTTGTGATTGAGGATAATGTCACATTTGCATGTAGCTGAAAAGTGGGGCCCTGGAGCTGGTTACTGGTGGGCCCTTGGCACCTCAGTCCGACATTGCATTGATGGACTATCCTAACTATATCCTAAATATAGGCCATAGGCCATTATATTCTGAAAACCTCCTTCATTATCATTATTATACAGTTATATGAAAAAGTTTGGGCACCCCTATTAATCTTAAGCTTAATGTTTTATAAAAATTGGTGTTTTTGCAACAGCTATTTCAGTTTGATATATGTAATAACTGTTGGACACAGTAATGTTTCTGCCTTGAAATGAGGTTTATTGTACTAACAGAAAATTTGCAAAATTTGACAGGTGCATAAGTATGGGCACCCTTATCATTTTCTTGTTTTAAATACTCCTACCTACTTTTTACTGACTTACTAAAGCACTTTTTTTGGTTTTGTAACCTCATTGAGCTTTGAACTTCATAGCCAGGTGTATGCAATCATGAGAAAAGCTACTTAAAGTGGCCACTTGCAAGTTGTTCTCCTGTTTGAATCTCCTCTGAAGAGTGGCATCATGGGCTCCTCAAAACAACTGTCAAATGATCTGAAAACAAAGATTATTCAACATAGTTGTTCAGGGAAAGGATACAAAAAGCAGTCTCAGAGATTTAACCTGTCAGTTTCCACTGTGAGGAACATAGTAAGGAAATGGAAGAACACAGGGACAGTTCTTGTTAAGGCCAGAAGTGGCAGGCCAAGAAAAATATCAGAAAGGCAGAGAAGAAGAATGGTGAGATCAGTCAAGGACAATCTTCAGACCACCTCCAGAGAGCTGCAGCATCAACTTGCTGCAGATGGTGTCACTGTGCATCGGTCAACTATACAACGCACTTTGCACAAGGAGAAGCTGTATGGGAGAGTGATGCGAAAGAAGCCGTTTCTGCAAGCACGCCACAAACAGAGTCGGCTGAGGTATGCAAAAGCACATTTGGAGAAGCCAATTTCTTTTTGGAAGAAGGTCCTGTGGACTGATGAAACCAAGATTGAGTTGTTTGGTCATACAAAAAGGCGTTATGCATGGCGGCAAAAAACACAGCATTCCAAGAAAAACACTTGCTACCCACAGTAAAATTTGGTGGAGGTTCCATCATGCTTTGGGGCTGTGTGGCCAATGCCGGCACCGGGAATCTTGTTAAAGTTGAGGGACGCATGGATTCCACTCAGTATCAGCAGATTCTTGACAATAATGTTCAAGAATCAGTGACAAAGTTGAAGTTACGCAGGGGATGGATCTTTCAGCAAGACAATGATCCAAAACACCGCTCCAAATCTACTCAGGCATTCATGCAGAGGAACAATTACAATGTTCTGGAATGGTCATCATTTGAAGAGGGCTGTCCATGCTCGGCGACCATCAAACTTAACTGAACTGGAATTGTTTTGTAAAGAGGAATGGTCAAAAATACCTTCATCCAGGATCCAGGAAATCATTAAAAGCTACAGGAAGCGACTAGAGGCTGTTATTTTTGCAAAAGGAGGATCTGCTAAATATTAATGTCACTTTTCTGGTGAGGTGCCCATACTTATGCACCTGTCAAATTTTGTTTGAATGCAGATTGCACATTTTCTGTTAGTACAATAAACCTCATTTCAAGGCAGAAACATTACTGTGTCCAACAGTTATTACATATATCAAACTAAAACAGCTGTTGGAAAAACACCAACTTTTATAAAACATTAAGCTTAAGATTAATAGGGGTGCCCAAACTTTTTCATATAACTGTACACAGCCAATAAAACCCCCCCAAAAGCACAAGATTAATTTCCAGTAGACGATTGATCTATGTAAGTTTCTGGATATTAAGCTGCTTATAAGAACCACATTTAGTGATGTTTTTGTACGCTCTCCTTTCTAATACAACTTGTGTATACACATATTACGAGGCTGGAGAATTTCTTTGTCCTCACAAATATATGAGTAATGGAAAGTTACTAAGAGGCAAAAAATTACTGGAAAACTCAGATATGAAGTCACAAATCTCTGAGTCATCACTGACCCGGACATTATATTCTTATTATTGATGTTCTTATGATATGGATCATTCAAAGCCGAAGTTCTGTTCTTCCTCTTGTTATAGGCATTATTTTAATAATAAAAAAGATTTGTTAAGTAGAGAAAAATAAATTAACAAGGAGAGTATCACCTATAAAACGAAACTTTTATTGACATATATATACAGTATATATATATTCTATATATATATATATATATATATATATATACATATATATATATATATATATATAGTACAGACCAAAAGTTTGGACACACCTTCTCATTTAAAGATTTTTCTGTATTTTCATGACTATAAAAATTGTACATTCACACTGGAGGCATCAAAACTATGAATTAACACATGTGGAATTATATACTTAACAAAAAAGTGTGAAACAACTGAAAATATGTCTTATATTCTAGGTTCTTCAAAGTAGCCACCTTTTGCTTTGATGACTGCTTTGCACACTCTTGGCATTCTCTTGATGAGCTTCAAGAGGTAGTCACCGGAAATGGTTTTCACTTCACAGGTGTGCCCTGTCAGGTTTAATAAGTGGAATTTCTTGCCTTATAAATGGGGTTGGGACCATCAGCTGTGTTGTGCAGAAGTCTGGTGGATACATAGCTGATAGTCCTACTGAATAGACTGTTAGAATTTGTATTATGGCAAGAAAAAAGCAGCTAAGTAAAGAAAAACAAGTGTCCATCATTACTTTAAGAAATGAAGGTCAGTCAGTGCGAAAAATTGGGAAAACTTTGAAAGTGTCCCCAAGTGCAGTTGCAAAAACCATCAAGCGCTACAAAGAAACTGGCTCACATGAGGACCGCCCCAGGAAAGGAAGACCAAGAGTCACCTCTGCTTCTGAGGATAAGTTTATCCGAGTCACCAGCCTCAGAAATTGCAGGTTAACAGCAGCTCAGATTAGAGACCAGGTCAATGCCACACAGAGTTCTAGCAGCAGACACATCTCTGCAACAACTGTTAAGAGGAGACCTTGTGCAGCAGGCCTTCATGGTAAAATAGCTGCTAGGAAACCACTGCTAAGGACAGGCAACAAGCAGAAGAGACTTGTTTGGGCTAAAGAACACAAGGAATGGACATTAGACCAGTGGAAATCTGTGCTTTGGTCTGATGAGTCCAAATTTGAGATCTTTGGTTCCAACCACCATGTCTTTGTTCAACGCAGAACAGGTGAACGGATGGACTCTACATGCCTGGTTCCCACCGTGAAGCATGGAGGAGGAGGTGTGATGGTGTGGGGGTGCTTTTCTGGTGACACTGTTGGGGATTTATTCAAAATTGAAAGCATTCTGAACCAGCATGGGTACCACAGCATCTTGCTGCGGCATGCTATTCCATCCGGTTTGCGTTTAGTTGGACCATCATTTATTTTTCAACAGGACAGTGACCCCAAACACACCTCCAGGCTGTGTAAGGGCTATTTGACCAAGAGGGAGAGTGATGGGGTGCTATGCCAGATGACCTGGCCTCCACAGTCACCAGACCTGAACCCAATCGAGATGGTTTGGGGTGAGCTGGACCGCAGAGTGAAGGCAAAAGGGCCAACAAGTGCTAAGCATCTCTGGGAACTCCTTCAAGATTGTTGGAAGACCATTTCCGGTGACTACCTCTTGAAGCTCATCAAGAGAATGCCAAGAGTGTGCAAAGCAGTCATCAATGCAAAAGGTGGCTACTTTGAAGAACCTAGAATATAAGACATATTTTCAGTTGTTTCACACTTTTTTGTTAAGTATATAATTCCACATGTGTTAAATCATAGTTTTGATGCCTTCAGTGTGAATGTACAATTTTCATAGTCATGAAAATACAGAAAAATCTTTAAATGAGAAGGTGTGTCCAAACTTTTCGTCTGTACTTTATATATATATATATATATATATATATATATATATATATATATATATATCTATTTATGCCTCCACTGACGCTGTCATAGATGGGTCACACCTGGGGTTGCATCCACCATACTCATAGGACCATCTTACTGACTGCGCATCCTTCTCCCCGAGATCACTGAGTCGCTGTCACGGGTGCGTCGCCATGAAGATCGTCACGATTACACAGCCTGACTTCTCGCAGCTGAGTTTTTGGTGCTTTGTGTTTTTCGGCAGTGAGGGAGTTAACTCTCTCTCTCTCTCTGTGCTAGACGAGGTCCAGCCTCGCCCAGCTGCAATCATTGCTGCTGTAGTGGGACTCCTTCAAATGCCTGCCGGTCTGTTAGGGAAGTGTTGGTGAAAGCATTTCATGCAGACTAACAGAGCGGATCGTGGTATTTGGAGTTTCAGAGCTAAGTGCATTTGGAGTGTTTTTTCCCTTCCTCGCTTTATCATTTATCTCCTTTCCCGTTGGTGTTCCCTCTGTTGTAGTTGTGTAGTTTTTGTATGCAAGGTGGTTTTGGTTTTACCCTTGTACTGTCTCGTTCGTCTTAGTACTGAGTGTGGGCATATTATTACCTGTCCCCTTTTGTTGTGATCAGGGGTCCTTCTCAGGACTAGATTACTTAGGTGCAGGGATCCTCAGGAGGTAGGGGTTACGCTGGCGGCCTGGACCTCTGTACCTTTAACAGTACCTCCAGGTAGAGGGATTAGTCAGGGCCCCAGCTTAGGGTCAGCTTAGGCCCCCTACCTCCAGTACACAGTGACAGCGTGACATTTTCACCGACCACTTAGATTTTCTCCAGCTACCATGGATCCAGTAGCCGGTCTAGCTCGGCAGTTGCAGAGTTTGTCCATGGAGCTGGCGGACGTTAGGTCCAAGGTTTTGTATCCTCAGGAGCAAGCCGGACCAGAACCTAAAGTAGCTCTCCCTGACAGGTTCACTGGGGGGTGGGACAAGTTTTTTGTTTTCCGGGAGGCATGCAAGTTGTACTTTCGGCTGCGGCCTCGGTCATCGGGGAGTGAAGAACAAAGGGTGGGAATTGTCATCTCGCTCCTACAAGGGGACCCACAATCTTGGGCGTTCTCTCTTCCCCCGGGCTCCCCGGCTCTCCAGTCAGTGGATAGGTTTTTTGCTGCTCTGGTTCTTGTATATGATGACCCGGATCGGATCTCCCTTGCTGAATCTAAGTTACGTAGGATCCAGCAGGGAGATCGTCCGGCGGAGGAATTCTGTTCGGAGTTCCGTAGGTGGGCCACTGACACCCAGTGGAATGACCCGGCTCTTAGGAGCCAGTTTTGTCAAGGTTTATCCGACAAATTACAGGATGTGTTGGCACAGTATGACTCTCCCGCGTCACTGGAAGCCGCTATGGCCCTTGCTATTCGCATTGACAGATGGCTTCGGGAGAGGTGCGGGATAACTCCACCCCCTGTGATGACTCCACCTCCTACAAGGTCCCCTCATATGGTGGTTCCCCTGGTCAGTCCAGAGGAGCCTATGCAATTAGGAGGGACATCATTTCGGGGGAGGGGACCGGTGGTGCGCCATAAGACAGGAAGGTGTTTCTTCTGCGGGAGAAAGGGACATTTTATTGGAGGGTGTCCATCCCGTCCCTTGCAGAGTGAAGAGTCGTCGGAAAACTGTTGATCCCAGGTTGTGTGGTGGACGGCAATCTGGGAGTAGGTATTTCGTCTCTAGGTTCGTCTCAGTTTCTCGTACCGGCGGAGGTGGTGGTGGGTACGAGAACTGAGAGGATATCTGTTCTTCTGGATAGTGGGGCCGGGGCTAATCTGGTGGATGCTCGGTTTGCCCGAGTTCAAGGTATGCGATTGAGTGAGTTGGCTAAACCCATCCCCATATTCTCGATCGATGCCAGGCCTCTCGGTCAGGGAAGTTTTTTGCAAGCTGTGCATAACGTAAAACTTCAAGTGGGGGCGATACATAAAGAACTGTTGTCTTGCTACGTGTTGGAGGGTCTTCCCACTCCTATAGTGTTAGGCCTTCCTTGGTTAACTAAGCATAACCCGGTTATTAATTGGCAATCCAGAGAGATAAGCCAATGGAGTAAATTCTGTAATAAAAACTGCATGAATACGGTCATCGGTGCGGTTACTCCTAGGGTCTTACCTCCATTTCTGGCGGACTTTGAGGATGTATTCTCGGAGAAAGGGTGTCAGGAACTACCTCCTCATCGCGAGTATGACTGTTCTGTAAAACTGCTTCTTGAGGCCAAGTTACCTAAAGCTAGGTTGTATAACCTTTCTGGTCCTGAGAGGCAGGCCATGAAGGATTATATTTCAGAAAGTCTGGCTAAGGGGCATATTAGACCTTCATCTTCACCGGTGGCCGCGGGGTTCTTCTTTGTTAAGAAGAAAGATGGAGGCCTACGCCCTTGCCTGGATTTCCGTGAACTTAATCGGATTACGGTCCGAGATCCGTATCCGCTCCCACTTATTCCCGATCTCTTTAATCAGATCGTGGGCGCCAAATGGTTCTCTAAGTTGGATCTCAGGGGGGCGTACAATCTGATTAGGATGAAGGAGGGGGATGAGTGGAAGATGGCGTTTAACACTCCAGAGGGGCATTATGAGAACCTTGTCATGCCATTCGGTCTGACTAATGCCCCGGCGGTGTTCCAACACTTTGTTAATGACATTTTTCGCCGCCTGGTGGGACAGTTTGTTGTCATATATCTGGATGATATCTTCATTTACTCGCCGGATCTGGTGTCTCATCAGGAGCACGTTAGGCAGGTGTTACAGATCTTGCGGGATAATAAACTGTATGCCAAATGGGAAAAGTGTGTGTTCGCTGTACAGGAACTCCAGTTTTTAGGCTTCCTGGTTTCAGCGTCCGGTTTTCGTATGGACCCTGGGAAAGTGCGGGCAGTTCTTGAGTGGGATCGGCCAGAGAATCTTAAGGCACTACAACGTTTCCTGGGGTTTGCTAATTATTACCGGAAGTTCATTCGTAATTTCTCGTCCATGGTTAAGCCTCTCACAGACATGACTAAAAAGGGGACGGATTTTTCTAGGTGGTCTAACAAGACTTGTCAAGCATTCTCCTCCTTGAAAAAATGTTTTGCCTCGGCACCCATACTCATTCAACCTGATGCGTCACAGCCATTCATTGTAGAGGTAGACGCTTCCGAGGTAGGGGTGGGAGCAGTATTGTCACAAGGTTCGTCCCCTGGTAAGTGGCATCCGTGCGCCTTTTTCTCTAAAAAATTGTCGTCCGCTGAGAGGAATTACGATGTCGGCAATAGGGAACTCTTGGCCATTAAGTTAGCTTTTGAGGAGTGGCGCCATTTTTTAGAGGGGGCAGTCCATCCGGTCACCGTCATCACCGATCACAAGAACCTGCTATATCTGGAGTCCGCGAAACGTCTGAATCCCAGACAAGCTAGGTAGTCATTGTTTTTTACCAGGTTTAATTTTGTCGTTACATATCGTCCTGGGTCAAAAAATGTAAAGGCGGATGCCTTATCTCGTAGTTTCCCTGGGGCCGGGAATACGGACGACCCGATTCCTATCCTTCAGGAGGGGGTGGTGGTTTCGGCAGTATGCTCTGAGCTTGAGGAGGAGGTATTGGAGGCTCAGGGGGACGCCCCTGTTGGACCTCCGGGGAGACTGTTTTTTCCAGATCAGTTGCGACAAAAGGTGATCGAGGCACACCATAACTCAGTTTTTGCAGGACACCCGGGGAGTAAAGCAACTGTGGATCTCCTCTCACGTCGGTTTTGGTGGCCTAACTTACATAAGGAGGTGGTAACTTTTGTCGCGTCCTGTGGGGTTTGTGCGCGCTCTAAGACCTCACATACCCGTCCGTCTGGGGCCCTCTTACCTTTGAAGATCCGGGAGCGCCCTTGGACTCATCTGTCTATGGACTTTATTACGGACCTCCCTCCGTCTTCGGGTAAAACAGTCATACTCGTTGTAGTGGACAGGTTCAGCAAGATGGCACATTTTATCGCTCTTCCTGCTCTTCCTAATGCTAAAACGCTTGCGCAGGTGTTCATTGGGGAGATTGTGAGGCTTCACGGGGTACCCTCCGAGGTGGTGTCAGATCGGGGGTCTCAGTTTGTGTCCAAATTCTGGAAGGCGTTTTGTACACGGCGGGGGATGCATTTATCGTTCTCATCGGCTTTTCATCCTCAGACCAATGGTCACACGGAACGTATGAACCAGAGCTTGGAGACATATCTCCGGTGTTTTGTGTCAGAGAACCAGGAGGACTGGGCTTCTTTCTTACCTCTGGCAGAGTTTGCTCTTAATAATAGGCGGAGCGAGTCCACTGGTAAGTCCCCGTTTTTTGGGGCATATGTTTTTCACCCCCAGTTTTGTACTTTCAGTAGGGGGGGCTCTTCGGGGGTTCCTGAGGAGGAACGATTTTCCTCATCACTCGCTTCAGTATGGAGAGGGGTGCTGAAGAATCTGAATACTATGGGGAACCGATACAAACGTATGGCTGATAGGAGGAGAGTGTCTGGTCCGGACCTAAGTGTGAACGATCGGGTATGGTTGTCTACCAGGAATATAAAACTTAAGGTTCCCTCCTGGAAACTGGGTCCCAGGTTCATCGGGCCGTACAGGATCAGTTCTATAATTAATCCGGTGGTATTCCGTCTTGACCTCCCCCCTACGTTTAAAATTCACAACGTGTTCCACAGATCGTTGCTTAAGAGGTATGTGGCGCCGGTGGTACCGTCACCTTTACCTCCCCCTCCAGTGGTGGTCAATGGTAACTTGGAGTTCCAGGTATCGAGGGTCATCGATTCACGCTTTAATCGCCGTTCCCTTCAGTACTTGGTTCATTGGAAGGGGTATGGTCCTGAGGAGAGGATGTGGGTTCCTGCGTCGGATATTAACGCAGACCGATTAGTTCGGGCCTTCCACACGACTCACCCGGATAAACCTGGCCCTGAGGGTCCGGAGGCCCCTCGTAGAAGGGGGGGTACTGTCACGGGTGTGTCGCCACGAAGATCGTCACGATTACACAGCCTGACTTCTCGCAGCTGAGTTTTTGGTGCTTTGTGTTTTTCGGCAGTGAGGGAGTTAACTCTCTCTCTCTCTCTGTGCTAGACGAGGTCCAGCCTCGCCCAGCTGCAATCAATGCTGCTGTAGTGGGACTCCTTCAAATGCCTGCCGGTCTGTTAGGGAAGTGTCGGTGAAAGCATTTCATGCAGACTAACAGAGCGGATCGTGGTATTTGGAGTTTCAGAGCTAAGTGCATTTGGAGTGTTTTTTCCCTTCCTCGCTTTATCATTTATCTCCTTTCCCGTTGGTGTTCCCTCTGTTGTAGTTGTGTAGTTTTTGTATGCAAGGTGGTTTTTGTTTTACCCTTGTACTGTCTCGTTCGTCTTAGTACTGAGTGTGGGCATATTATTACCTGTCCCCTTTTGTTGTGATCAGGGGTCCTTCTCAGGACTAGATTACTTAGGTGCAGGGATCCTCAGGAGGTAGGGGTTACGCTGGCGGCCAGGACCTCTGTACCTTTAACAGTACCTCCAGGTAGAGGGATTAGTCAGGGCCCCAGCTTAGGGTCAGCTTAGGCCCCCTACCTCCAGTACACAGTGACAGCGTGACAGTCGCCTGGGAGAGTATATCATGTTATGCTTATCGCCCACCTCTACACGCCCTCTTGAGTGTTACCATTCTGGGCCCATTTTGATTGACACTGTGACCGCACATTGGGTTCCTGCCCAGCTCCCGCATCTCATACCTACAGAGCGAGCGCCATTGGCTGGCGTCTCTATGGAGACAAGTCACGGCTGCTTTGGACATATTTATTCTAACTTCCGCTGAACTTCCCCCTTAGACGTATATACCCCCCTAATGAGGCCTCGCTACTGAGGCTGAAATGCGTAGGCCAGGATTTAGGGGTACACTTACTCTTGGGTGGGAGCAAAAACATGGGGCACAACAGAGGATGTTAGCGCAACTACAGCTTTTCCCCGACCTCAAGCTTCTGCCTCCTGCATGTGACATCCTCACCAAAGCATTTGGGTGAAATCCCTTCATTTTTTATCTGCACTGGTTGTCATATTGGGCACTATGTACAGGTGCATCTCAGTAAATTAGAATATCATCAAAAAGTTAATTTATTTCATTTCTTCAATGCAAAAAGTGACAAACAGAGTGATCTATTTCAAGTGTTTATTTCTGTTAATGTTGATGATTATGGCCTCCAGCCAATGAAAACACAAAAGCCATTATCTCAGTAAATTAGAATACTTTATAACAACAGCTTGAAAAATGTTTTTAATATCTGAAATGTTGTCCTACTGAAATGTATGTTCAGTAAATGCACTCAGTACTTGGTCGGGGCTCCTTTTGCATCAATTACTGCATCAATGCGGCGTGGTATGGCAGCGATCAGCCTGTGGCACTGCTGAGGTGTTATGGCAGCCCAGGTTGCTTTGATGCCTTCAGTATGATTGTACAATTTTCATATTTTCATAGTCATGAAAATACAGAAAAATCTTTAAATGAGAAGGTGTGTCCAAACTTTTGGTCTGTACTGTATATATATATATATATATATATATATATATATATACTGCTCAAAAAAAAGGGAACACTCAAATAATACCCTAGATCTGAATGAATGAAATATTCTCATTGAATACTTTGTTCTGTACAAAGTTGAATGTGCTGACATCAAAATCACACAAAAATCATCAATGGAAATCAAATTTATTAAGCAATAGAGGCCTGGATTTGGAGTCACCCTTAAAATTAAAGTCCTTAAAACAAGTCAAAATGAGGCTCAGTATTGTGTGTGGCCTCCACGTGCCTGAATGACCTGCTACAACGCCTGGGCATGCTCCTGATGAGATTGCAGATGGTCTCCTGTGGGATCTCCTCCCAGACCTGGACTAAAGTGTCCGCCAACTCCTGGACAGTCTGTGGTGCAACATTGGTGGATGGAGAGAGACATGATGTCCCAGATGTGCTCAATCGGATTTAGGTCTGGGGAGCGGGCGGACCAGTCCATAGCTTCAATGCATTCATCTTGCAGGAACTGCTGACACACTCCAGCCACAAGAGGTCTGGCATTGTCCTGCATTATGAGGAACCCAGGACCCACCGCACCAGTGTGGTGCCCCTGCTGCGCATGTGTGCCACAGATCCTAGAGGGGTGCATGGACGGATTCCTCCACAAGAGGCCCTCACAGCATACACACACCTCCACCTTCCACCTCAGACCACCAAAGGGAGCCCGGTTAGGGATATAAATAGGGAAGGTGGAGCTAGGCAGTGCAGTCTGGAGAATAGTTTCCTCTGGGGACAGAGCTAGTTCCAGTCTGTGAGAATCCAGTCTGTAGAAGGAAGCCTGTTGAGAGGAGCTCCTGCAGAAGCCACCCTGCAGTGGAGCACAGTCCAGACTCATTGAGCTCAGGTTAGTGAGCCTAAGGCGTGCCGACGCCATAAGAGCGGTGAAGAATAGCGAGGCCTACTGCCAGTGTGAAGCCTAGTGAGGGCCCCGAGCGCGGCCGAAGGCAAGTGGAGTAAGCGAGCTACATAGGGGGCAGAAGAGCTTAGCCAGCTCACCCCAAGACCATATACCGGACACCGGGTCTGTGTCTGCAAGGATCTCTAGGGCCAGCAGAAACAACCGGAACCCCTGGTGAACTACATGTCCCAGGAATACCAAAAGCTGACCGTTATACCAGGGTCAGGAATCACAGAGGCCCAAGAGACCAGGGAGTGTGATCTCCAACGGAAGGCCCTACCACCAGGTCAGCAGGTGCCAGACAGAGACTAAGTTAGGCCTAGTTAGGCCTTGCTTCAGGCTGGTCATAAACTTAACAGGAAAAGGCAAGAAACAGGAGGCCCCACACCCGCTCACTGGGGAGAGTCCTGAAATGCACCCTTCACCCTACAGTGCCCTGGATCGTGCCTGAAACACCACCAGTAAAGGTACTGAAGTGAACTGTTGTGAGTGTGCCTATTCTTCTCCTGACCCGGCTGGGTCCTCTCTGTCCTGCATCCCCTCTCCTACGCTGCTCTGAGGCCCTGCTCCACCTGTGGGGAGCCGCACCAACTAAGCTGCCTCACCACCGGCCTCAGGGGACTGCAGCAGCGCTGGTGATCCTCACCAGACACCACGGGTGGCGTCACAAACTTTTCCTATCCCATACACCTTTCCCCCATCTTCCCTTGTTTTTAAGAGTGACCCCAAGGTATGGCCCCGGGAGCTGGCCACCGTGGCATCCCCCAAAACCAAACAGCAAGGCCTGGGCGCCGAGTCGCCCCCATCCCCTGGGCGCGTCACCAGCATATGGTCTCACAAGGGGTCTGAGGATCTCATTTCGGTACCTAATGGCAGTCAGGCTACCTATGGCGAGCACATGGAGGGCTGTGTGGCCATCCAAAGAAATGCAACCCCACACTATTACTGACCCACTGCCAAACCGGTCATGCTGAAGGATGTTGCAGGCAGCAGATCACTCTCCATGGCGTCTCCAGACTCTGTCACGTCTATCACATGTGCTCAGTGTGAACCTGCTTTCATCTGTGAAGAGCACAGGGTGCCAGTGGCGACTCTGCCAATCCTGGTGTTCTGTGGCTAATGATAAACGTCCTGCATGGTGTTGGACTGTGAGCACAACCCCATCTGTGGACGTCAAGCTCTCATACCACCCTCATGGAGTCGGTTTCTAACCGTTTGTGCAGACACATGCACATTTGTGGCCTGCTGGAGGTCATTTTGCAGGGCTCTGGCAGTGCTCCTCCTCTTCCTCCTCACACAAAGGCAGAGGTAGTGGTCCTGCTGCTGGGTTGTTGCCCTCCTACGGCCCCCTCCATGTCTCCTGGTGTACTGGTCTGCCTCCTGGTAGTGCCTCC
The DNA here is from genome assembly GCF_046119375.1 of Phyllobates terribilis. NCBI lineage: Eukaryota > Metazoa > Chordata > Amphibia > Anura > Dendrobatidae > Phyllobates > Phyllobates terribilis. The sequence continues at coordinate 908,346,605 of NW_027362762.1, read as the reverse complement.
AGCCTCTGGACATTACACTGACAGACACAGCAAACCTTCTTGCCACAGCTCGCATTGATGTGCCATCCTGGCTGAGCTGCACTACCTGAGCAACTTCTGTGGGTTGCAGAGTCCGCCTCATGCTAGCACGAGTGTGAAAGCACAACCAACATTCAAAAGTGACCAAAACATCAGCCAGAATGCATTGGTACTGAGATGTGGTCTGTGGTCCCCACCTGCAGAACCACTCCTTTATTGAGGGTGTCTTTATTATTGCCAATAATTTCCATCTATTGTCTATTCCATTTGCACAACAGCATGTGAAATTGATTGTCATTCAGTGTTGCTTCCTAAGTGGACAGTTTGATTTCACAGAAGTTTGATTTACTTGGAGTTATATTCTGCTGTTTAAGTGTTCCCTTTATTTTTTTGAGCAGTGTATATATATATATATATATATTTTATCAGGTGTGGTCTTGGACATGGCTCTTTCTATGATATATCATTAAAGGTTACGTTTTATAACTAATTTGATTTGATTCCTACCAGAAAGCGAAATACTACTATTGGTGGTTATATATAGCTTATTTGGGATTTTAAGTAGCACATACATGGCCGAATTTGGGATCCAACTCACACAGACACCATATACATCATTCATACAATTAATTATTGCCTGCTTCGGAATTTACATATGCTTATTATGCATGCACTCTCTCCTACACACACACACACATATATATATATATATATATATATATATATATACATATATATACTAGCTGTACTACCCGGCTTCGCCTGGGTTAATAACTGCTGTTAGCAAAATAGAATGTGTTAACAAAAATTTATTCTCCACTCAAAAACCACAAAACAAATAGATAGAAAGTTCATTGGCTCTTGAGGAAGCAGCTCTTGTTTTCATGTCTGCAAGCCTCGCTTCCCTCTCCTCAGAAAGTTCATTGGCCCTTGAGGAAGCAGCTCTTGTTCTCTTGTCTGCAAGCCTTGTTTCCCTCTGCTCAGAAGGCACCCGAACATATGAGGCTGGTGGACTATATATTCCGACAGTGGAAAGCTCACTTCCTTCTAAGTTACGTACTCTGTGAGGATATGTTTCATGTGAATTGACCTCACATTTTTACTAGTATTATTTTTATGATTATTATGTTTTATACTTTGCTTAAATATCGCCATCATATTCCACAGTGCTTTTAAGTACTGTCGCCACTGGGGCTCATAATATAAATTCCCTATCAGTATGTCTTTGGAATGTGATCCTAGTATCATTTTGCTGTAAATGTCATCAGTTATTTTTTGCAACATAGGATTTCAAAGAGCAGCCATAATTACCAACACGGGTCAGAAAAATAATGCACTTACTGGATTTTTTTTCCTGTTATGTTTTTTAATTTTTTTGTGTCGTTTTGCTGTGTTTTTTTTTTTTTTTTTTAGTTTCGGGACTCGCAAGACAATAATGACTTGACGTGAGTTACGAGCTTGCGTATTTTAGCCAAAATATCGACCAATATCTCATACATATTATATATATTTTACTGCAGATTTTTTCATTTTTATGTAGAATGCAGCCAGATCCATCACTGTTGGCCTTGTAAACTAGGCCGTCTGTTCCTGTGGAGTGCTGGGACACTTGACTGATCTAATAGTATGGGCGTCACTAATAGGTTGTAAGCCAGACACTGTGCACTACACTTATGTGTGACTAGCGCCCTGTTCAAGACTTATCTATGTGCACTTATAATACTAGAGGCACCACCCGCTCCTCCATGAATGGTCGGTGTGTGAGTGGTTCTTTCATCAGTATTTCGCACCTGTGCCACCTCCGCCTTTAGGCTGCGTGCCCACTATGCGTTTTTCAAGCGTTTTTGCCGTGGAATTTCCACAGCGAAAACGCTTAAAAATCGCTTGGTAATAGGTGCCCCATGGTCCCCAATGATAATCCGCATGTGCTGTGCATATGCTGCGGAAATTTCCGCTGTGGATTTTCATTGCGGAAAAATACGCATCATGTCCATTAATTTTGCGGAACGCAGCGTAATTGCCGCCATTGACTTGTATTGGACAGTGTGACATCCGCATCACTGCATCTGCACAAGCGGATATCACACGGTTCAATGTGCGGATGGTACCCAGGTCTGGAGGAGAGGAGACCATAGAAAGTGTAAAAAAAAGAATTTAAAATAAAAAATAAAGATTATACTTACCTTCCGATGTCCTCCCGGTGTTTCCTCCCCTCCGTCTGGTCTGCTGTATGGGTCGCGTTGTTGTGAAGGACCTGCCATGACTCAATGACGTCACCGCAGGTCCTTCACACCACCACGAGTCGCCCAAGGCACCGGTGAAGTGACCGCGGGCAAGGCCGCACGTTGGTATCTATGATCTGGCCCAGCAAGATCCCCATACACAGACTCTATCTTGATAACCGTATCTTTACTTGTATACATTTTTAACATAGCAGAACACAATAAATGACAACCGTAAATGTTCACAGCAATAACGTGTACTTATAAGCTGACCCTCACTGTCCCTACTCACACGTTACCAGTCCTTTACTCCAGAAGGATGTGTCCCCTGTCGCAGGCCTGTCTGTCTTTGCAGGAAGGCGTCCCAGCCGAAGAAAAAAAACAGATAAACAAATTTCGCTGAAAGGAAGGAATACTTCGGCCTCTCGCCAGAGATCCCACTTACAGTCTCTCTGATCCGGATAGCAGCTCTTGTGGATTCCCTTGTGTAGTCCACACTCCAGTAGCGGGGAGTGTAACAACTGAATCCTTCAGCAGTGCGGAAGCTGGGGAAAGCTCTGAGGAAAAGATGTCAGATAACAGCAGCCACGTTGAGAGTATCCTCTAAGGCAGGGTTCCCCAACTCCAGTCCTCAAGGCGCACCAACAGGTCATGTTTTCAGGATTTCCTTAGTATTGCACAGGTGATAATTACATCACCTGCACAGGCAATAATTCCATCACCTGTGCAATACTAAGGAGATCCTGAAAACCTGACCTGTTGGTGGGCCTTGAGGACTGGAGTTGGGGAACACTGCTCTAAGGCACACACGAGGACCTGCACACAGTCCTGGTTCTTTTCACAGACTCTCTCAGACTCTCTGTCACGGGTGTGTCGCCACGAAGATCGTCACGATTACACAGCCTGACTTCTCGCAGCTGACTTTTTGGTGCTTTGTGTTTTCGGCAGTGAGGGAGTTAATTCTCTCTCTCTCTGTGCTAGACGAGGTCCAGCCTCGCCCAGCTGCAATCAATGCTGCTGTAGTGAGACTCCTTCAAATGCCTGCTGGTCTGTTAGGGAAGTGTCGGTGAAAGCATTTCATGCAGACTAACAGAGCGGATCGTGGTATTTGGAGTTTCAGAGATAAGTGCATTTGGAGTGTTTTTTCCCTTCCTCGCTTTATCATTTATCTCCTTTCCCGTTGGTGTTCCCTCTGTTGTAGTTGTGTAGTTTTTGTATGCAAGGTGGTTTTGGTTTTTCCCTTGTACTGTCTCGTTCGTCTAAGTACTGTGTGTGGGCATATTATTACTTGTCCCCTTTTGTTGTGATCGGGGTCCTTCTCAGGACTAGATTACTTAGGTGCAGGGATCCTCAGGAGGTAGGGGTTACGCTGGCGGCCTGGACCTCTGTACCTTTAACAGTACCTCCAGGTTGAGGGATTAGTCAGGGCCCCAGCTTAGGGTCAGCTTAGGCCCCCTACCTCCAGTATACAGAGACAGCGTGACATTTTCACCGACCACTTAGTTTTTCTCCAGCTACCATGGATCCAGTAGCCGGTCTAGCTCGGCAGTTGCAGAGTTTGTCCATGGAGCTGGCGGACGTTAGGTCCAAGGTTTTGTATCCTCAGGAGCAAGCCGGACCAGAACCTAAAGTAGCTCTCCCTGACAGGTTCACTGGGGGGCGGGACAAGTTTTTTGTTTTCCGGGAGGCATGCAAGTTGTACTTTCGGCTGCGGCCTCGGTCATCGGGGAGTGAAGAACAAAGGGTGGGAATTGTCATCTCGCTCCTACAAGGGGACCCACAATCTTGGGCGTTCTCTCTTCCCCCGGGCTCCCCGGCTCTCCAGTCAGTGGATAGGTTTTTCGCTGCTCTGGGACTCGTATATGATGACCCAGATCGGATCTCCCTTGCTGAGTCTAAGTTACGTAGGATTCAGCAGGGAGATCGTCCGGCGGAGGAATTCTGTTCGGAGTTCCGTAGGTGGGCCACGGACACCCAGTGGAATGACCCGGCTCTTAGGAGCCAGTTTTGTCAAGGTTTATCCGACAAATTACAGGATGTGTTGGCACAGTATGACTCTCCCGCGTCACTGGAAGCCGCTATGGCCCTTGCTATTCGCGTTGACAGACGGCTTCGGGAGAGGTGAGGGATAACTCTACCCCCTGTGATGACTCCACCTCCTACAAGGTCCCCTCATATGGTGGTTCCCCTGGTCAGTCCAGAGGAGCCTATGCAATTAGGAGGGACATCATTTCGGGGGAGGGGACCGGTGGTGCGCCATAAGACAGGAAGGTGTTTCTTCTGCGGGAGAAAGGGACATTTTATTGGAGGGTGTCCATCCCGTCCCTTGCAGAGTGAAGAGTCGTCGGAAAACTGTTGATCCCAGGTTGTGTGGTGGACGGCAATCTGGGAGTAGGTATTTCGTCCCTAGGTTCGTCTCAGTTTCTCGTACCGGCGGAGGTGGTGGTGGGTACGAGAACTGAGAGGATATCTGTTCTTCTGGATAGTGGGGCCGGGGCTAATCTGGTTGATGCTCGGTTTGCCCGGGTTCAAGGTATGTGATTGAGTGAGTTGGCTAAAACCATCCCCATATTCTCGATCGATGCCAGGCCTCTCGGTCAGGGAAGTTTTTTGCAAGCTGTGCATGACGTAAAACTTCAAGTGGGGGCGATACATAAAGAACTGTTGTCTTGCTACGTGTTGGAGGGTCTTCCCACTCCTATAGTGTTGGGCCTTCCTTGGTTAACTAAGCATAACCCGGTTATTAATTGGCAAACCAGAGAGATAAGCCAATGGAGTAAATTCTGTAATAAAAACTGCATGAACACGGTCATCGGTGCGGTTACTCCTTGGGTCTTACCTCCATTTCTGGCGGACTTTGAGGATGTATTCTCGGAGAAAGGGTGTCAGGAACTACCTCCTCATCGCGAGTATGACTGTTCTGTAAAACTGCTCCCTGAGGCCAAGTTACCTAAAGCTAGGTTGTATAACCTTTCTGGTCCTGAGAGGCAGGCCATGAAGGATTATATTTCAGAAAGTCTGGCTAAGGGGCATATTAGACCTTCATCTTCACCGGTGGCTGCGGGGTTCTTCTTTGTTAAGAAGAAAGATGGAGGCCTACGCCCTTGCCTGGATTTCCGTGAACTTAATCGGATTACGGTCCGAGATCCGTATCCGCTCCCACTTATTCCCGATCTCTTTAATCAGATCGTGGGCGCCAAATGGTTCTCTAAGTTGGATCTCAGGGGGGCGTACAATCTGATTAGGATGAAGGAGGGGGATGAGTGGAAGACGGCGTTTAACACTCCAGAGGGGCATTATGAGAACCTTGTCATGCCATTCGGTCTGACTAATGCCCCGGCGGTGTTCCAACACTTTGTTAATGACATTTTTCGCCGCCTGGTGGGACAGTTTGTTGTCATATATCTGGATGATATCTTAATTTACTCGCCGGATCTGGTGTCTCATCAGGAGCACGTTAGGCAGGTGTTACAGATCTTGCGGGATAATAAACTGTATGCCAAATGAGAAAAGTGTGTGTTCGCCGTACAGGAACTCCAGTTTTTAGGCTTCCTGGTTTCAGCGTCCGGTTTTCGTATGGACCCTGGGAAAGTGCGGGCAGTTCTTGAGTGGGATCGGCCAGAGAATCTTAAGGCACTACAACGTTTCCTGGGGTTTGCTAATTATTACCGGAAGTTCATTCGTAATTTCTCGTCCATGGTTAAGCCTCTCACAGACATGACTAAAAAGGGGACGGATTTTTCTAGGTGGTCTGACAAGGCTTGTCAAGCATTCTCCTCCTTGAAAAAATGTTTTGCCTCGGCACCCATACTCATTCAACCTGATGCGTCACAGCCATTCATTGTAGAGGTAGACGCTTCCGAGGTAGGGGTGGGAGCAGTATTGTCACAAGGTTCGTCCCCTGGTAAGTGGCATCCGTGCGCCTTTTTCTCTAAAAAATTGTCGTCCGCTGAGAGGAATTACGATGTCGCCAATAGGGAACTCTTGGCCATTAAGTTAGCTTTTGAGGAGTGGCGCCATTTTTTGGAGGGGGCAGTCCATCCGGTCACCGTCATCACCGATCACAAGAACCTGCTATATCTGGAGTCCGCGAAACGTCTGAATCCCAGACAAGCTAGGTGGTCATTGTTTTTTACCAGGTTTAATTTTGTCGTTACATATCGTCCTGGGACAAAAAATGTAAAGGCGGATGCCTTATCTCGTAGTTTCCCTGGGGCCGGGAATACGGACGACCCGATTCCTATCCTTCAGGAGGGGGTGGTGGTTTCGGCAGTATGCTCTGAGGTGGAGGAGGAGGTATTGGAGGCTCAGGGGGACGCCCCTGTTGGACCTCCGGGGAGACTGTTTGTTCCAGATCAGTTGCGACAAAAGGTGATCGAGGCACACCATAACTCAGTTTTTGCAGGACACCCGGGGAGTAGAGCAACTGTGGATCTCCTCTCGCGTCGGTTTTGGTGGCCTAACTTACATAAGGAGGTGGTAACTTTTGTCGCATCCTGTGGGGTTTGTGCGCGCTCTAAGACCTCACATACCCGTCCGTCTGGGGCCCTCTTACCTTTGAAGATCCTGGAGCGTCCTTGGACTCATCTGTCTATGTACTTTATTACGGACCTCCCTCCGTCTTCGGGTAAAACGGTCATACTCGTTGTAGTGGACAGGTTCAGCAAGATGGCACATTTTATCGCTCTTCCGGCTCTCCCTAATGCTAAAACTCTTGCGCAGGTGTTCATTGGGGAGATTGTGAGGCTTCACGGGGTACCCTCCGAGGTGGTGTCTGATCGGGGGTCTCAGTTTGTGTCCAAGTTCTGGAAGGCGTTTTGTGCACGGCGGGGGATGCATTTGTCGTTCTCATCGGCTTTTCATCCTCAGACCAATGGTCAGACGGAACGTATGAACCAGAGCTTGGAGACATATCTCCGGTGTTTTGTGTCAGAGAACCAGGAGGACTGGGCTTCTTTCTTACCTCTGGCAGAGTTTGCTCTTAATAATAGGCGGAGCGAGTCCACTGGTAAGTCCCCGTTTTTTGGGGCATATGGTTTTCACCCCCAGTTTTGTACTTTCAGTAGGGGGGGCTCTTCGGGGGTTCCTGAGGAGGAACGATTTTCCTCATCACTCGCTTCAGTATGGAGAGGGGTGCTGAAGAATCTGAATACTATGGGGAACCGATACAAACGTATGGCTGATAGGAGGAGAGTGTCTGGTCCGGACCTAAGTGTGAACGATCTGGTATGGTTGTCTACCAGGAATATAAAACTTAAGGTTCCCTCCTGGAAACTGGGTCCCAGGTTCATCGGGCCGTACAGAATCAGTTCTATTATTAATCCGGTGGCATTCTGTCTTGACCTCCCCCCTACGTTTAAAATTCACAACGTGTTCCACAGATCGTTGCTTAAGAGGTATGTGGCGCCGGTGGTACCGTCACCTTTACCTCCCCCTCCAGTGGTGGTCAAGGGTAACTTGGAGTTCCAGGTATCGAGGGTCATCGATTCACGCTTTAATCGCCGGTCCCTTCAGTACCTGGTTCATTGGAAAGGGTATGGTCCTGAGGAGAGGATGTGGGTTCCTGCGTCGGATATTAACGCAGACCGATTAGTTCGGGCCTTCCACACGACTCACCCGGATAAACCTGGCCCTGAGGGTCCGGAGGCCCCTCGTAGAAGGGGGGGTACTGTCACGGGTGTGTCGCCACGAAGATCGTCACGATTACACAGCCTGACTTCTCGCAGCTGACTTTTTGGTGCTTTGTGTTTTTCGGCAGTGAGGGAGTTAATTCTCTCTCTCTCTGTGCTAGACGAGGTCCAGCCTCGCCCAGCTGCAATCAATGCTGCTGTAGTGAGACTCCTTCAAATGCCTGCTGGTCTGTTAGGGAAGTGTCGGTGAAAGCATTTCATGCAGACTAACAGAGCGGATCGTGGTATTTGGAGTTTCAGAGATAAGTGCATTTGGAGTGTTTTTTCCCTTCCTCGCTTTATCTTTTATCTCCTTTCCCGTTGGTGTTCCCTCTGTTGTAGTTGTGTAGTTTTTGTATGCAAGGTGGTTTTGGTTTTTCCCTTGTACTGTCTCGTTCGTCTAAGTACTGTGTGTGGGCATATTATTACTTGTCCCCTTTTGTTGTGATCGGGGTCCTTCTCAGGACTAGATTACTTAGGTGCAGGGATCCTCAGGAGGTAGGGGTTACGCTGGCGGCCTGGACCTCTGTACCTTTAACAGTACCTCCAGGTTGAGGGATTAGTCAGGGCCCCAGCTTAGGGTCAGCTTAGGCCCCCTACCTCCAGTATACAGAGACAGCGTGACCCTCTCCGCGCGCTTTTTCCTGCTTCTCACTCTGGTCACGTGACTCTCTAGGGCGGGACACAGGAGACTCAGTCTTTTTCTCTGTCATCACACCCTGCGCAGGTGCAACCTCTGGCCACAAGGTGGCAACACCATCCTGCGTAATCATTTCTGTCACAGGCTCTATCTCAATTATCACAGAACAGCCAGAGCCTGCCAGCTCACTACACACCCCCCCACTCAACGACCGGCTCCAGGGCGGCGATGGCTGTGGATGTGACAGGGGGTGGCTGGGAAGAGGGTCACACATATTGGTCTCTGTAGGACTGTCCTGGAGGTACCCCTGCAGTGGTCCTCGTTGTCTGCCTAACGGGTTGGATCCCCTCTCTCCGATCAGTCACCCCACTCTCTTTCCCAGTCAACATGTCAGTAGAGGAGGTAATCGGTTCAAGTGCGTCAGTCGGACGGACAGGGGTAGGCATGCATTCAATCTCTACATCCCCGGGGTCAGTGTCTCCGACAGTATTAGTGATATCCATCTCTCTAGGTATCACAGTAGGGGAGTCAGGCTGGGAACGGCAGGGGCGCAACATATTACGGTGCAAAGTTCGGATACTGCCGCTGTCTTCGCCCTGCACTCGATAGATGGGGCCACCGGGGTATTGCTGTCCAATTACTCAATAGACTTCGGTCTCCCACTTGGGCCGGAGTTTCCCTTGCGGTTTCTTTATACGGACTAGGACCAGTTGACCTACATTCAGCGAGTCCTCTTGTACCGGAAGTGGGTCAGCATGCACTTGATCCAGGATTTGTCGGCCTACTAGCCGGTAGACAGTCTCCATTCTCTGGTGGTGTGTTTGTAGCCAGGAAGGATAGGTACCACAGGTATCTTCTTCGGAGCTAGACAGTTGCAACTCATGGATGTCTTTGCCTGGACGGCCAAAGAGAAGGGTGTATGGGGTGTATCCGGTGACGGAATGGACTTGATTATTATAGGCCCACAGCAGTTCTGGGAGGAATCGAGGCCAGTCGGGCTTTTTGTCTTCAGCCAGTGTCCGGATCAGTTGTAAGAGGGTCCGGTTAAAGCGTTCACACGTGCCATTCCCTTGTGGATGGTAAGGGGTGGTCCTGGACTTCTTGATTCCATACATCCGTTGGAGTTCTTCAATGACTCGCCCTTCGAAACAAGCCCCCTGATCAGAGTGTAGCCGCTCCGGACACCCGTAGACCCGAACGAATTGCTGACAGATGGCCTGTGCAGCTGATTCGGCAGTCTGATCCCTGGTAGCAACAGCGACGGCGAATTTTGTGAAGTGGTCCACCATCACCAGACAGTACTGGTAGCCACTATTCGCCGTTCCGATCAACAGATAGTCCACCATCAACAGCTCGAGGGGCCTCGACGTCTTAATAGTCTGGACGGGGGCACGCTGCTCCGCGGACTTGTGGAATTCACAGGTACGGTATTCTTGACAGATGTTTTCAACCAGCTTACGGAGCCCCGGACAAAAAATGAACTGCTGGGTCCACCGGAGGGTCTTATCTATGCCGAAGTGGCCGTTCCTCCTGTGAGGGCCAACTGCACCGGGACGACAATCTGCAAACACTCCTCCAGCATATGGGATAAAAGGGCCCTGCGATATAGGACTCCATCTTTCACGATCAGCCGATCCCGTTGGGCAAGCAGAGCCAAGGCTCCGGTCGATAGTCGGGCTCTCACTTCGGAGGGCGGTTTCTCTTGTTTATTCACATACTGTTTCAGTAAGACGTGCTCTTGATCTCGATCTTGAAGCTTGGCCCATTCTTGCTGGGACAGGGGAGATCCCACTACGGCTTCAATCCCTTCTACCGCATACTGGCGGCTATCTTCTATTTGCTTTGCGAGCCGGGCAAAGTCAGGCATCTCATCTTCCTCCAACTCTTCATCCCGGTCCCCCACTGGCGGGGATGATGTCACTCTAGACAGGCTGTCAGCATTCTGATTCTCGTTCTCCGCTCTGTATTTAATTTTGTACTGGAATCTAGAGAGCCTGGCCATCCAGCGCTGTTCCATTGCCCCTAGTTTGGCATTCTCTAGGTGGGCAAGAGGATTGTTGTCCGTCATGACCAGCACCTCCACTCCTGTCAGATAGCCGGCAAATTTCTCCGTCATAGCCCAAGTCAGAGCCAAGAGTTCCAAGTGGAAGGAGCTGTAGTTGACGGGATTCTTTTCGGCATCACGGAGAGACCTACTGGCATAGACTATCATGCGTTCTTTATTATCTTGAACTTGAGAGAGGACCGCCCCTAGACCTTGAAGGCTGGCGTCGGTGTGCAACTGAAACGGTAATGTGTAATCTGCATACGCCAGAACAGGGGGTGATGTTAGAGCAGCCTTAAGTGCCTGAAAGGATTTTTCTCGGTCAGGCCCCCAACTGATGCGTCGTCCTCTGGGACTGTTCGCGGTCCCTCGGAGAACCTCATGCAGTGGTTCAGCAAGCCGAGCAAAGTCCTTGACAAACAGATGGTAGTAGCCTGCCAGCCCCAGAAAAGCCCGGACTTCTTTGACGGTAGTTGGCTGCGGCCACTCTTGAACGGCTGCTATCTTCTCCGGAGAGGGCTGGACACCTTCGGCCGAGATCCGGTGACCCAAGTAGTCGATTTCCTGCTGGAACAGACGGCACTTGCTGGGCTTCAACTTCAAGCCGTGTCCCCTCAAGCGCTGGAACACTTGGCCAAGTTTGTGAAGATGATCCTCGAAGGTGGCGGAGTATACCACGATGTCGTCAAGGTATATCAGCGTAAACTCAAAGTTAAAGTCTCCCAGACAGCATTCCATCAGTCTCTGAAAGGTCCCTGGTGCGTTATTCAAGCCGAACGGCATCCGGTCAAACTCATACAGGCCCATGGGAAGGATGAAGGCGGTCTTTTCCCTGTCCTTCTTACTCATTGGAACCTGCCAATATCCACTGGCCAGGTCTAGGGACGAAAAATATTTGGCCTTCTTCAGGGCGGTCAGTGACTCTTCGATCCGAGGAAGTGGATATGAGTCCCGGATAGTGCAAGAGTTCAGCCTACGGTAGTCTACGCAAAATCTCAGGGAACCATCTTTCTTTTTGACTATCACCACGGGTGCAGCCCACGGGCTCTGGCTTTCACGTACCACTCCGGCGTGTAGCATGGATTCTAATAGGCTTTTCATTTCCTGGTATTGTTGAGGTGGTATCTGCCGGTACCTCTCGCGGATAGGGGGGATATCGCCCGTGGGTATCTCGTGCTGGATACTGGTGGTACACCCAAAGTCTATGTCATGCTTTGCAAAGGAGTCTTGGTGTTCCCGCAGGAGTTCCTCCACTTGAGACACTTCTTGTTTGGTGTATTGGGACGTGTCTAGCTGTACTTTTTCCTGTAGTTTTCGCCCAATGTCTTCATCGTCTACTTGAGCGTTTATGGCTGAGACGGTTACCGTCCAGTCGCCTTCTGTAGACGGGGTGAATTTTAGGGGTCCAATGGGATTCACTTCCGTGGGTAGAGCATATACCCGGGCAAGTTGAGTGCCGGCTTCAAGGGCTAGGCCTATGTCTGCGGTGTTGCTTAGCCTGACAGGGACTCTCCCGTTCTTCACGACGGCTAGAGTGCGAGCAACTAGTGGGTTTAGCTTACCCCCACTTGGGGTCCTCGGCTCGATCAACACTTCAACCCCTCAAGTTGTCGGTGGGTGTTAAGGGGTAAGGAAATGACTGTCTCTTTTTCAGCGGGCAAAGTAATCCGGGTACGGCGTGGCACCATAATGGCGGCTAGGGGTAGTTGTTCCTCTGCCATCTGTTGAAGTCCAACGGTCCGGATTACGCGCTGGAACGCCAGACGAGTCGGCTTATGTTTGGTGACTTTCTGCCAGTATTGGGGTCCTTTTCTTGTCAACAGCATAAGATCTAGGTCTTTCAAGATGTTCATTCCAACTATCACTGGGGTCTCGGAGCCGAAACCTTCCTTGACGATGACGATCCTTCGTTTCCCTAAGTCATGTCCGCAGGCCTTTGTTTCCATCCAAGCAACTCCGGTCACTGGAATGGGTAGATTATTAGCCGCAATAATCTTAATGGCGGTGTCTGGGTCACAAGCAGTTCTTGGTTTGAGGTAATTTTCGTAAAACTGTTCAGAGATCGTGGTCACTTGTGACCCAGTGTCCATCAGTCCCTGTACGGCAATTCCTTCCAGGACAACTTCAAGTGTCGGGCTATTCGAGGCAAGAGCACTTCGCCGTCGGCTCTGTTTTTCCACACCCCTCTCTTTGGCCTCCCCTGCTGCACGAGCCTCAGCTGCAGGGGTGTCTAGTTTAACGGCGGCCATTGTGGTAAGGCCCGGCGTGGTAGCTCTGCTTGTGGATATGGCTGGGGTTCCATTCGCTGGTCTGATCGAAATTCCCTTCGCTGGGGTGACTGAGGGTTTGTTCGTTGGTGCGACGGAGTTTTTTGCGGAGGGAAGTGTTGAGGACAGCGATTTGCCCTATGGCGAGGATCACCGCATGACCAACCCTGTCCCACGGGACGACTAGGCTGTCTTCGCTGGTCTCCCTGTCGGTCTAATGTTAACTGTAATACCTGTTTCTGTAAGTCTGCTACCATCTGTTTCAGGTCTTCCGTGTCACTGTTCGGATTTTTAATGTCAGATATGGATCTGCACGCAGCACCTGGAATCCCCACATCCATGACGGGTCCCCTTGAACGTTCTATGGCTTCCTGTTTGACTTCAGCAAAAGTAAGAGTCGGCATCATCCGGATCAAGTCCTGTAACGTGCGGTTAAGATACTGGTCTCTCAGACCTATTACAAATTGATCTCTCAGTACCAGGTCACGAGGAGCCATACCAGCTAGTTGTTCCCCTTTTCCTCAGGCTTGTTCAAGGAGTACCTGAAGGGCGTTCGCATATTGGGGAATATCCTCCCATTCAAGCTGCGTTCGTCTAAAGAACATGTGTCGCAGTGTTCCCTGGTATGTGGTCGGCCCATAGGTGTTCTCCAGCACCCGCACCAAATCATCCACTGTACGCTGGCCCCTGACCGTCTCCAGTCTGACTGTCATCCATGCCTCCCCCTCTAGCGTCAGTACCGCCATTTCTGCCAAGGTCTTAGGGTCAATATTATACATTTCCCCCAGTATCCGGACTTGTTCCGCCCACTCTGGTACAGGGTAGTTTTGTCCGCCAAATTTCCTGACCTGATTCACAATAGACACCGGCGGGGCTTTCTGACTGTACACGTGGCCTGGGTGGGAATCTTGTTGGTCACAGATCCTGCCGACTACGCCAGATGAAGTGACCGCGGGCAAGGCCGCGCGTTGGTATCTATGATCTGGCCCAGCAAGATCCCCACACACAGACTCTATCTTGATAACCGTATCTTTACTTGTATACATTTTTAACATAGCAGAACACAATAAATGACAACCGTAAATGTTCACAGCAATAACGTGTACTTATAAGCTGACCCTCACTGTCCCTACTCACACGTTACCAGTCCTTTACTCCAGAAGGATGTGTCCCCCGTCGCAGGCCTGTCTGTCTTTGCAGGAAGGCGTCCCAGCCGAAAAAAAAAAACAGGAACAACAAATTTCACTGAAAGGAAGGAATACTTCGGCCTCTCGCCAGAGGTCCCGCTTACAGTCTCTCTGATCCGGATAGCAGCTCTTGTGGATTCCCTTGTGTAGTCCACACTCCAGTAGCGGGGAGTGTAACAGCTGAATCCTTCAGCAGTGCGGAAGCTGGGGAAAGCTCTGAGGAAAAGATGTCAGATAACAGCAGCCACGTTGAGAGTATCCTCTAAGGCACACACGAGGACCTGCACACCGTCCTGGTTCTTTTCACAGACTCTCTCAGACTCTCCGCACGCTTTTTCCTGCTTCTCACTCTGGTCACGTGACTCTCAAGGGCGGGACACAGGAGACTCAGTCTTTTTCTCTGTCATCACACCCTGCGCAGGTGCAACCTCTGGCCACAAGGTGGCAACACCATCCTGCGTAATCATTTCTGTCACAGGCTCTATCTCAATTATCACAGAACAGCCAGAGCCTGCCAGCTCACTACACCTTACCAGCAAAGAAAACACCAGGAGGACATCGGAAGGTAAGTATAATCTTTTTTTTTTACCATTCTTATTCTTTTTTTTTAACTAACTTGGTCACACTACTATAAATCCATGCCGGTTGCATGGATTTATATAGTGTGACCAAGTTGTCAAGAACTTTTCCAAGTGATGCTAAAATCACTTGGAAAAGCGCTTGATAACCCGCATGGAGAAATGCATGCAAAAACGCTTGACAAACGCTTCTACCTGGCGGGAAAAACGCATGTAAAAAACGCATGTAGAATCTTCATGCGTTTTTCCTGCCAGGGAGAAGAGGAAAAAATATGCAGCATTTCTGCATTGTGGGCACATAGCCTTATCATGGAGGTTTGCTGCATCCTCCAGCACATTAGTTTTTTGACCTGTGTTGGTAAAAATGGCTGCCTTCTTTTTATGTTCTTTGAATCTTTTGTGTCCTTTTTCTATGTTTTTGTTTTGATTTCAAGATAGGATTTCCAATCATGTAAGAAATTGTAAGGGCAGAAGACAATTTTTTTTTACTTTTTAAAAACTTTTTTTTTAAAACTTTTATAAACTTTTATTTTGTAGTCCCCCTAAAAAGACATTTCAGTGTAATCCTCCTTAGTTCAGTATAATATGGCTGTCAGCATAAGGCCTCATTCAGACGTCTGTGTTTTGTTGCACGTGTTCAATCCGTGGATAAGACGCTTAGTCATTAGGCTACGTTCCCACATTTAGCTTTTGGTGAGTTTTGGCTGTTGCAGATTTTCTGCACCATTTCTGCACATATATGTAAATTAGATTACTTTGTATTTTATTATTTAAGTTTTTGAGTGTTTTTTATTTTAGTGCATTTCCGCAATGCTTTATACCTGCAGATTTTTTGCATCGAATGCAACACTATGGAGAAAATCTGCACAGAAAACTCAGCGTACCTGAAAGAGAAATTGATATGTTGCAGATTTGAAACACGCACCTCAGGTCAGTTTACACTGAGTAAAAAAAAAGCACAAGGGCATGAAGTTTTTATAACTGTCATCCACTTTGCTGGAGCTATAAGATTCTGCGTGTTTGACACAGTTAAAATACTCAGCGCCAAAAATTCACAAAAACCTCATTGCCGGCACACAGCAGGCTCGGACTGGCCCATAGGAGAACAGGTGAATCCCCTGGAGGGCCGCTGTGCAGACATGGGCCCACAATCTCACTGTGTGGGCAGTACTTAGCATAACTCACTTGATTCACTAAGTACAGAAAAAAGCAGCATATCATCATTTACCAAACTACTCAGTTTATTATTACATAGAGGTATAGGTAAATTTGTGAATGGGGGTAGTGTAATATTTACATGCAGGTGAAAGTGGGTCCATCAAAGTCGATGTTAATGGTGAGCCCTTGGCACCCCCGTCCAAAATTGCTACGCAGCCTAATATACCAAAAAGTCTTAGGCATCTGACAGGTCAATTTTTTACAGACATCAGTATTTTGATTCACAGATCAAACTCACCCATTGAACTGATTGGGTCTATATAAAAAAAAAAAAAAAAGTAGATATCGGATGTCATCTGTGTAATCTTAGTGCTGTCCTTTTTTTTATTATTTAGTGGGTTAGGAGAAGCTTGGAATTTTTGTATATGAGGAAAGCAAATGACATAGTGATGGTAAAAGCAAACGTATGAGCAAGAGATTTGTGAAAATGATCCAACACGTTGTTGAAAAATGGTCGGTTTCTCTTGAATGCAAAAAAACAAAAGAAAACAAAAAATGGATGTCTGTATGACATTGAGAGATGTATAAGCTAAACCTAATAGTTATTCAAATATGGCAGACCTGGAGAGTTTTTATTGGACCCCTGTCATTATAACCCATCGCTTCTCTTCAATTTATGCCGCAGTAGGAGACGATGGAGCAATAAAGGAAGACCCTTTACCTTCTAACTGCTATTGACTATGTGACACTCACAGCCCTCCCTGGGAAATGGGGTACTCGGAGCCGGGTCAGATGTTGGGGAGGCAGTCGTGGCCTGGACCCGTTCCGTGCCCAGGGCCGTCACATGAAAGTAATGGGCTATCAGGGTTGAGTGGTATTATCGACTACGCCACCTGTGGTGTCTGGTGATGCGCCACCAGCGCTGCTAGCAGTCCTCTGAGGCTGGATGTTATGGCAGCTTGAGGTGTTATAACTCCCCTCAGGCGGAGCAGGGCCTCAGGGAAGGTGTGACAGGAGGATGGGGAGAGTAGTCCTGGGTCACTCAAGTGCTGTGTGGTGCAGTGCAGAAATGAAGGAACCAGAGGCCATAGGGATAGTCTTCCAGGTCTTTTACTCACAGTTCTTTTAAGCAGCGGCAAGGCTTCTCCCTGCTCCTCACGGATCACTGCGACCACCAGGGATGAGGGCTCAGCGCACCCAAGGAATTCAGGTACCTCAATCTGGACCCTCCGAGTGTTCCTAACAGTCCCCTTTGAACCTCCCCTGTGTGTGTGCGGGCAAAGGCTGGGTCCCACTGGATAAACGCAGGTAGAGAGGTACAGGTGGCGTAGGCTGCTCCGTCTGTATCCCTCCCGGGATCCACTAAGCCTCCGGGCTTTTCTGACTGAGACATGAAGTAACAAAGTCAGATATCGGGGGCCAGTCACCCCTCTTGCAGCAGGAGTCCCTCTGGCCAGACCAGAATGGAGAGTACAGGTGGCGTACGCCGCTCCGTCCGTGCTCCCTGGGATCCTTTTGCTTGTGGAGCTGTCACTAAAGCTCCCAACCTTCTCAAGCAAGGGAACTTGACCGGGGTATAGACACTGTTAACTCCTTCCCGCTCCTCGTGTCAAAGTCAGGGCACGAGGACCGTGTATCTTCAGCACACTGCAGGCTCCTACACAAGGTCACTGACAGCTGCAAAGACCACAATCAAAGAACCTTGTGCTTAAGATGGCTGGCTATTATATATGAAACTATGTGTGCAAACTAAAAGTCTGTTCTACCCTTCACCCACTACATAGTTCCCCTAACATTTGGTTGCCCCCCACTCGTAATCCTGCTGAGGCAGCACTATGGTACATACTTGCCTCCCATAGATCAGGAGTGTGTAGTGTTGAATGTAGATTCAGGGTCCTGACCAGTGCACCTTCCTTACCTGGGTGAGGAGACACTACACCTGCTGACAGGCTGCAGTATCCCCCCTTGTGGTGACCGAACCCTCAGGGGCGCCACATTCCCCCCTGGTAAAACACAGCACGTCCGCGGGCTGCAAAGAGAGCAAAGCATGGTACTGACTTTTTATGCATTTATATAACAACATTAAAATATTCTTCCCATTATGGGAGGCTCATTTTCTTGTAATGTTGCATAACAGTAAAGTGCAAAAGTATAGAATTATAAAAGTACAAATAAGGACAAGAGACTTTTGACAATGGCAGCAGACTCGTTAGAAGTAGCAACAGTCAGTTCAGTAGCAAGAGGGACCTGCCCTAAACCCTCTACGTGGGCCCTGGGGTGGCTGCAGGGCATGAAGATCCAGAGTTGAACCTCCACAAAAGCCACTCCAGACAGGTTTTGCTTCTGAGGTCTGAGGTAGAAGAAGAAGCACGGTTTTGCATAAAACCAATAGGAAGCACCTAAATAGATGCATAACTATATACAAACACAGTCTGCCGCCTGCCATAGTCCGCAGGGACCAAAGTCTCTGTAAATGGGGAAAAAAAAGACATAAAATAGCAGCATTTTAACTCAAAACTTCAAACTTTAACAGCAGCAGCTGGGGCTGCTCAGTCCATAGGTTCCCGCAGGGAAAGGGCTCATTCCTCCCGACGGAGGCTAGCCGGCCCTCCACAGGGGAGTACGCGGGGGCATCACTCCTGGACATTTTATGGATACCCAGGGCGTACCAACCTCGCTCTCCACTGTGGCGGGTGAAAGTGACCATGTCACCCAGGGCGAGGTTCCGGCCAGGGTGTCCCTGAGTTGGGGCTCGACATCCCGCCGATTAAAGAAGACGTCCTGCCCCATAGTGGGACTCCTTATAAAGCCCCATCCGGCCTCCTGATGGAAGCGGACCACCTGCCCTTCTTCACGAGGGCTAGGGTGGGACGCCTCTCTCTGGCGAACCTTGGCCTTGGCAGCCTTGGCCCGGACCTGGAGCTGCTCGCAGCGGGCCTCACGCTGTTGATGCTCCCGATCCAGCTGCAGAATAAGCTGGAGACACTGCTCCCTGTTCCTCTCTTCAGCCCGGGACTCCCAAGGGAGACCGATTAGATTGCCCCCCTGGTTGTCCCAGGCCCGTCCTTCTGCTGGCGGGCAGGTGAAGCTGGGAGCCGGAAGCGGCGTAAGGGGGCGCTGCAACGGGACCGAGTCCGTGGGGCCTTCCGTATTGGGGCCTATAGATGCCCGAGCAGGCCCAGGTTCTCCTGGTCCGGAGAGTGGGGGACCGCGGGGGTCTCCGGAGGTGGCGACGGGAGGGAACTCTGCGGTCAGGGCCTCCTCCCAAGACACTGCGCCGGGAAATAGATCTTCCGACCACAGGTCCAAGAGGGGCGCGACTTGCTCTGTGGCCAGGGTAAGGACTCCTGACTCACCCAGTCTTAGGCCGCAGGCGCCCTCCAGGGATTTTTCCTCCTGGGCTGCCGTCGCTTGGCGAAGGGACTCACTTCTCCGCCGTTGCTCCCCCCGATGCCGCAGGGCCTTCTCCATGTACTTCCTGGCCAGGCTACCCGGTCCATAGCTGGGGACCGCAGGGGCTCCCTGGTGTGGTTGCAGGCTTGCTCTATATCCACCGGTGCGGACAGCTGGGTCAGCCGCAGAAGGCCTTAACTGGATCTCCTCCGCGGCATCCATAACTGCCTCCAGTGGGTGCGATGCTGGGACTGCCATGGCTGCACCTTGTTGTTTTAACCGTCTCCACCTCTTTTTAGGGCGGCTCCAGGGCAGCTGGCTGATGGACCCTCCCAGGGACATCCCATCTGTTTTGACGGACATCCCTGCGCCGACTGTCTCTGCTGGAGGGGGCGGTCTGCTCTTTTGGCGCCATTGGGGAGCCAGGCCCACGATGGGAGGTGCCAAGATGCTGCCCTTTCTGCACATTATGGCGTCCGTTCTTCTTGGGCGGGTGCCATTTTAAGTGAAAAACGACAGTCTGCTTAGAAAAATGCGCGCAGTACCCGGTAGCAATGGGCAATCTTCTTCCGTTGCTGCAGGCACACAATCCTGCCGACTACGCCAAGTTGTGACGCTCACAGCCCTCCCTGGGAAATGGGATACTCGGAGCCGGGTCAGATGTTGGGGAGGCAGTCGTGGCCTGGACCCGTTCCGTGCCCAGGGCCGTCACATGAAAGTAATGGGCTATCAGGGTTGAGTGGTATTATCGACTACGCCACCTGTGGTGTCTGGTGATGCGCCACCAGTGCTGCTAGCAGTCCTCTGAGGATGGATGTAGTGGCAGCAGGCGATGTAATAACTCCCCACAGGCGGAGCAGGGCCTCAGGGCAGGTGTGGCAGGAGGATGGGGAGAGTAGTCCTGGGTCACTCAGGTGCTGTGTGGTGCAGTGCAGAAATGAAGGAACCAGAGGCCATAGGGATAGTCTTCCAGGTCTTTTACTCACAGTTCTTTTAAGCAGCGGCAAGGCTTCTCCCTGCTCCTCACGGATCACTGCGGCCACCAGGGATGAGGGCTCAGCGCACCCAAGGAATTCAGGTACCTCGATCAGGACCCTCCGAGTGTTCCTAACAGTCCCCTTTGAACCTCTCCTGTGTGTGTGCGTGCAAAGGCTGGGTCCCACTGGATAAACGCAGGTAGAGGGGTACAGGTGGCGTAGGCCGCTCCGTCTGTATCCCTCCCGGGATCCACTAAGCCTCCGGACTTTTCTGACTGAGACATGAAGTAACAAAATCAGATATCGGGGGCCGCTCACCCCTCTTGCAGCAGGAGTCCCTCTGGCCGGGCCAGAATGGAGAGTACAGGTGGCGTACACCGCTCCGTCCGTGCTCCCTGGGATTCTTTTGCTTGTGGAGCTGTCACTAAAGCTCCCAACCTTCTCAAGCAAGGGAACTTGACCGGGGTAGAGACACTGTTAACTCCTTCCCGCTCCTCGTGTCAAGGTCAGGGCACGAGGACCGTGTATCTTCAGCACACTGCAGGCTCCTACACAAGGCCACTGACAGCTGCAAAGACCACAATCAAAGAACCTTGTGCTTAAGATGGCTGGCTATTATATATGAAATTATGTGTGCAAACTAAAAGTCTGTTCTACCCTTCACCCACTACATGGTTCCCCTAACTTTTGGTTCCCCCCCACTCGTGATCCAGCTGAGGCAGCACTATGGTACATACTTGCCTCCCATAGATCAGGAGTGTGTAGTGTTGAATGTAGATTCAGGGTCCTGACCAGTGCACCTTCCTTACCTGGGTGAGGAGACACTACACCCGCTGACAGGCTGCAGTATCCCCCCTTGTGGCGACCGAACCCTCAGGGGCGCCACAACTACATTTAAAGTGTCCAGTGGCAAAGATTGGCAATATTTCTAATCACCAGTGGTGGTTGCAGCAGTTTATCAGCTGTATGTGAGCCATACAAGTATGATAGGTTAATATTAAAGGGATATTTTCAAGTTGTCTCTTCAGCAGCTCACAGCTCTGCAGTCTCCTGACTTCCTTGTTGGGGGGATGAAGCTCCTACGTGAGTGACAGTTCTCGTTAAGAGCTCGGTTCTGCTACTACACATTAAAATGTTTTTATACAAATGCACAAAGCATGGGCAACAAACAAGGAGAATTAGAACTACTAACGCAGGAAAAGAAATATGATGTCATTGGAATCACTGAAACTTGGTGGGACGATACACATGATTGGAATAAAAGGCTAAAAGGATACAACTTATTTGCAAGAAACAGACTTGATAAACGAGGAGGAGGTGTCGCATTGTATGTTAGAAAAGCGTATATCTGCACAGAGATTGAAGCTTCAGAGACTGGGAGTTCTGTGGAAACTGTTTGGGTAAGAATACAAGGAGAGAACAACGGAAAGGACACCATTGTAGGCATTTACTACAGGCCACCTGGGCAAGCTGAAGATATGGATGAACTCTTTATGTATCAAATGACCAAGTTCTCAAAAAAATATGACGTAGTGGTCATGGGAGATTTCAACTATCCAGACATTTGTTGGGAATCTCTCTCAAGTAAAACTAACAGGTCAAGCAAATTCTTATCCTCTCTTGCTGACAACTTTATCTTCCAAAAGGTAGGGGAGAAAACAAGGGGATCTGCTACTTTGGATCTAATCCTTATAAACAAGGAGGAAATGGTTGAGGAGGTAAAAGTGGCTGGGACCCTAGGAGGCAGCGATCATGCTATTATAGAATTTTGGATAACTAGAGGAGGAAGACATGTGAAGACTCAAACTTCAAGGTTAGATTTTAGAAAGGCAGATTTTAAGAGACTCAGAAAGAGAATAGGAGGGATCCAATGGCTGGATGTCCTTAAGGACAAAAATGTCCAGGAAGGATGGGAAATTTTTAAAAATGAGATTCTCAAAGCACAATCGTTAACAATCCCGAAAAGTAGGAAGAATGGGAAGCATTTAAGGAAACCAGGATGGATGAACACAGAACTTAAACACATGCTAAAAAGAAAGAAAGAAATGTTTATTAAATGGAAAGAGGGAGGCATATCTAAAGAAGATTATAATGCAGTCTGCAGATCCTGCAGGGCATGTATCAGGTTAGCTAAAGCTGACAATGAATTAAGGCTTGCAAGAGATGTCAAAAGCAATAAAAAAGGATTTTGGGGGTATGTCAAAAGTAAAAGAAAAGTCAAAGAGGCTATAGGATTTTTACAGGATGAAAATGGAGAAATGGTAAGAGAGGATGTTGAGAAGGCCAAACTTTTTAATTCCTATTTTGCATCTGTTTTCTCTCAGAAAGAAAATGTAATATCAACTGATCTTCACTGTCCTTTTAAAGGAATAGAAGAATCCAAGTTATCTGTAAACAGAAAGATTGTGAGGGAATATTTAGCTAACATAAATGAGTTCAAGTCTCCAGGTCCAGATGAATTACACCCCAGAGTACTGAAGGAGATCGTAGAAGAAATTTTAGAACCACTCTCCATAATCTTTGAAAATTCTTGGAGAACAGGAGAAGTCCCAGAAGACTGGAGAAGAGCAAATGTTGTTCCTATCTTCAAAAAGGGGAAGAAGGTGGACCCAGGGAACTATAGGCCGGTGAATCTGACTTCTATACCAGGAAAGATCTTTGAACAAATTATTAAACAACATGTATGTAAGTACCTGGATAAGAATGAAGTGATTAACCAGAGTCAGCATGGGTTTATAACTAACAAGTCATGTCAGACTAACTTAATTTCCTTCTATGACAGAATCACTGACTGGGTGGATCAGGGAAATGCTGTAGATATAGTATATCTTGACTTCAGCAAAGCATTTGACAAAGTATCTCACACCATCCTTATTGAAAAAATGACCAAGTATGCAATGGACCAGGCAACTGTTAGGTGGATTCATAACTGGCTTAGTGATCGGACTCAAAGGGTGATTGTAAATGGCTTCACATCCAGCTGGATGAATGTCTCAAGTGGGGCACCACAGGGCTCCGTCCTGGGACCTGTATTGTTCAACATCTTTATCAATGATTTAGATGAAGGAATTGAGGGTAAACTGATTAAATTTGCTGATGACACAAAGCTAGGAGGGATAGCTAATACTAGAGAAGAGAGAGAGAGGATTCAAAAAGACCTAAATAAACTGGAGCAGTGGGCAGCAACCAACAGAATGGTTTTTAACAGGGAAAAATGCAAAGTACTACATCTGGGCAATAAAAATGAAAAAAGCATATACAGAATGGGAGGAATAGAGCTAAGCAACAGTACATGTGAAAAAGACTTAGGTATACTAATAGATCATAGACTGAACATGAGTCAACAGTCTGATGCAGCAGCAAAAAAGGCAAATACAATTCTGGGATGTATTAACAGAAGCATACAGTCTAGATCACGTGAAGTCATTATTGGTCTTTGCTCCTCTTTGGTCAGACCTCATCTGGAATACTGTGTACAGTTTTGGGCACCACATTTTAAAAAAGACATAGACAAACTGGAGCAAGTTCAGAGAAGAGCGACCAGAATGGTGACTGGTCTGCAAACCATGTCCTATGAGGAACGGTTGCAGGATTTGGGAATGTTTAGCTTGCAAAAAAGAAGACTGAGAGGAGACTTAATAGCTGTCTACAAATATGTCAAGGGCTGTCACATTGTAGAAGGATCATCTTTATTCTCATTTGCACAAGGAAAGACTAGAAGCAATGGGATGAAACTAAATGGGAGGAGACACAGATTAGATATTAGAAAAAACTTTTTGACAGTTAGGGTGATTAATGAGTGGAACAGGCTGCCACGAGAGGTGGTGAGTTCCCCTTCAATGGACGTCTTCAAACAGAGGCTGGACAGACATCTGTCTGAGATGATTTAGTGAATCCTGCTTTGAGCAGGGGGTTGGACCAGATGACCCAGGAGGTCCCTTCCAACTCTACCATTCTATGATTCTATGATTCTATGATTCTAATGGTCTAGCAGTATTTGATATGGCTCTTCACTGTTAATTCTATATTATACCTGCAAAAAAAACGGCCAAAGTCGCAGAGCTACATGTGACAAACTATGTACTGTTAATTAATGTAAAAACTGAATATATGAACCTATAAAAATGACTACCACAAACAATGTAATACAGATGATCTATCTTTATTCTAGTATTAGTTACATGATTAAAATCAATTTAAAATATGGACAATCATTGTGTACCAAAAATCACAGAGGGAGTATACATAATTATTGCTCATGCATGGTAATAAAGCTCATATATCAAGGGCTTCACTGGTGATAAATATGCTGGAATTAATAATATAGTTAAGAGCCTCCTCAATGGTGCATAGGTTATTCACATAAAGTATGCACGCATGTGTGGCGCCCCTGTGGGTTCAGTCGTCACAGAGGTACTGCATCTCACCCAGAGGTGTGGTATCTCACTCTCAGGTAAGGATAGAGTGCTGCCCTGGACCCAAACACCTGCATCCAATACTACACTACTCCAGACCAGCAGGAGGGGCAAGATGCACTGCTGCACTGCTGAGCCCTGTCCCTGTCTGGAGTGGGGGGAACCAAGAGAGGGGGAACCATGTAGTGGGTGTGGGTGGAGGAGGAAGATCAGGGGAGCACTTGAGAAGAAGGATATAAAAAGGGAAGCCATCTTGGGTGTGTAGTCAGTCAGTGAAGAAGAAGTGAGGAGTTCAGTCAGTCCTGTCCAGTACTGAAGGAGATCGTAGAAGAAATTTTAGAACCACTCTCCATAATCTTTCAAAATTCTTGGAGAACAGGAGAAGTCCCAGAAGACTGGAGAAGAGCAAATGTTGTTCCTATCTTCAAAAAGGGGAAGAAGGTGGACCCAGGGAACTATAGGCCGGTGAGTCTGACTTCTATACCAGGAAAGATCTTTGAACAAATTATTAAACAACATGTATGTAAGTACCTGGATAAGAATGAAGTGATTAACCAGAGTCAGCATGGGTTTGTTACTAACAAGTCATGTCAGACTAACTTAATTTCCTTCTATGACAGAATCACTGACTGGGTGAATCAGGGAAATGCTGTAGATATAGTATATCTTGACTTCAGCAAAGCATTTGACAAAGTATCTCACACCATCCTTATTGAAAAAATTACCAAGTATGGAATGGACAAGGCAACTGTTTGGTGGATTCATAACTGGCTTAGTGATCGGACTCAAAGAGTGGTCGTAAATGGCTTCACATCCAGTTGGATGAATGTCTCAAGTGGGGTACCACAGGGCTCTGTCCTGGGACCTGTATTGTTCAACATCTTTATCAATGATTTAGATAAAGGAATTGAGGGTAAACTGATTAAATTTGCTGATGACACAAAGCTAGGAGGGATAGCTAATACTAGAGAAGAGAGAGAGAGGATTCAAAAAGACCTAAATAAACTGGAGCAGTGGGCAGTAACTAACAGAATGGTTTTTAACAGAGAAAAATGCAAAGTACTACATATGGGCAATAAAAATGAAAAAAGCATATACAAAATGGGAGGAATAGAGCTAAGCAGCAGTACATGTGAAAAAGACTTAGGTATACTAATAGCTCATAGAC
Organism: Phyllobates terribilis; assembly: GCF_046119375.1. NCBI lineage: Eukaryota > Metazoa > Chordata > Amphibia > Anura > Dendrobatidae > Phyllobates > Phyllobates terribilis. The sequence continues at coordinate 908,320,869 of NW_027362762.1, read as the reverse complement.
AGAACATGAGTCAACAGTGTGATGCAGCAGCAAAAAAGGCAAATACAATTCTAGATCACGTGAAGTCATTATCGGACTTTACTCCTCTTTGGTCAGACCTCATCTGGAATACTGCGTCCAGTTTTGGGCACCACATTTTAAAAAAGACATCGACAAACTGGAGCAAGTTCAGAGAAGAGCGACCAGAATGGTGACCGGTCTGCAAGCCATGTCCTATGAGGAACGGTTACAGGATTTGGGAATGTTTAGCTTGCAAAAAAGAAGACTGAGAGGAGACTTAATAGCTGTCTACAAATATCTCAAGGGCTGTCACATTGTAGAAGGATCATCTTTATTCTCATTTGCACAAGGAAAGACTAGAAGCAATGGGATGAAACTGAATGGGAGGAGACACAAATTAGATATTAGAAAAAACTTTTTGACAGTTAGGGTGATCAATGAGTGGAACAGGCTGCCACGAGAGGTGGTGAGTTCCCCTTCAATGGACGTCTTCAACCAGAGGCTGGACAGATATCTGTCTGAGATGATTTAGTGAATCCTGCTTTGAGCAGGGGGTTGGACCAGATGACCCAGGAGTTCCCCTCCAACTCTACCATTCTATGATTCTATGAGTCTATGAGGGGAACAGACAGTCAGTCAGTCAGAACAGTCTGAGTGCTCAGGAGGAGGGCCTAGTGAGAGAGGCACAGGACAGACTGAAGAGAGGAGAGGAGCAGGAAGAAAGGCTCCAGTAAAACAGAAAGGATCCTAGGGGCACGGGCAGCGCGGATGCCACCCGTGCACCCGAGTCTGCAGAAACGTGGAAGGATCAGGCCGCAGAGAGGGGACCGGCCCTTAAACTAGCAGAGTTCTTCAAGTCTCAACTAGATAACTGGAGGGTGCAGGATTTCAGGTGCTGAAGCCAACAGCCACATCTAACTTGCCAAAAAGGTGGCCATAGAGGACCCAGGGGACAGAGAAAACGTCGCCCAGCAAGGTCCGCGGTCACTGGCTTGGGACACTGGGTGTGAGGTGCAGGGAGACGGCCAGAAGGAACACACAGAAGGGGGTCCCGTTATGTACTCTGCAGGTACCTGGGAGTTTGCTGAACCCCTCCCTGAGTAAACACAGGATTTCGTGGGAAGTTACCCTGGCCCTGGTAACTTGGAGTCTAAAAATCGTGAGTAAAACCCTGAAGACTGCACCCCACTGTGTCTGCGAATTATTTCTTCGCCATCATCCCCTGCACAACCCTACACACCTACTTCATCTATAACATCCCTGCAACACCCTGGAGCTAAGCGCTACCTGTGGAGAGCTAAACCAACTCTGCTGCACTAACATCATCTCCAGAGGACCTACTCCGCAGTGGCGGCTCCCTTTTGCCACAGGTGGCGTCACGAACATTTCATAAAAACTATAATCCTTTTCTTTAAATTCCTCCTTTAATTGACCGCCCTGGGTCACGGACCGGGTTACCGCCACTGTGACATCTCCCTTAGCAACGACCAGCCCGGCTACCGAGTACCCCACGGCCCATTATATTTTCTAAGTGCTTACATTTTTAGAGTCCCGTACAAAAGATGCAAGGAGTACAAGGCTATATGTGCCACCATGGTAGCTTAGTAACAAATCTCTATATATGGATCATGTTTGACATCAAGCTAGGCAAAGTAGACTTGCAGGCAAGGTAGATAGAGTATAAAATAATTACCTGAGGTACATGTGGCTTGTACTGCTCCACATATGCGCCAACATGCGTTTCGCTTCCTCAAAAGGCGAATAATGTTAGAAGGGGAGGCGATGGAGCAATGGAGGGAGACCCTTTATCTTTTATTTAACTGCCACTGAATACATCAACGTATGATAGGTTAATATTAAAGGGGTATTCTCAAGCTTTCTCTTGAGCAGCTCAAAGCTCTGCAATCTCCTCACTTCTTCTTTGCTTGGGGGTGGTGGATTCTCCTCTGTCAGTGACAGTTCAGGAACTTCCATCCTGCTGCTAAACATTGAGGTTGGCTGACACAAGGTGAGGTTTTAATAATAGAGGCAGGATAGGACCGTCTTGATGGGTACACCTTGTCGCGGTGGGATGGCTTTTATGCTTTTTTTTGATCAAAACAGTTTTAGCTAAGTACCCTATGTTATTTACATGCATTATTGCTATTTATTTACTTACTACAGGGTATATACTTTTTTTTTCTTGAGTTTTTGCTACGCATTAGCCTGTCTGTCAGTGTTTGTTCTGAGTCTCTATTGTTATTACTATCTTTACATGTAGAGATAGCAGGACATTTGAACACGCACATGGCACCCAAAAGTGAAAGATGTGATTAGAAGAACTGCTCTAGAAACCGCTGATGCTTGGTGTCAGGGATTGTGACTATGAAGGACTGAAAACAGATTTTGACCTAAAGGAGAAGGGTGAGCAGCGTACTGCTATATATAAATCTGTGGCGCCCCTGAGGGTTCGACCGCCACAGGAATGCTGCACTTCTTCAATGGAGTGTGGTGTTCCTCCTCTGAGGTAAGGCCGGTGTGATGGTAGCGATCTAGCCTTATGCATCCAACACCACATTTCCACCAGAGGGAGCTAGTTTGCACTAGGTGCTGCTCCCCTGGTTACAGGGAGACTGGGGAACACAAAGTGGTAGGAACCAGTTAGTGGGTGTGGGTGGAGGAGCAACTAGATAGTGACACTTTAGATTTGATATTTAATGGAATGCCATCTTTGATCTTGGTCCCTCGGTCCTTCTGTCTTTTTTTCTGTCCGTTGGTTCTTCTCTGGTCCATCAGTCTAGCCTTGGCTAGTCTGTCGGCTGTCACTGTGCTGTCAAAATACTGTGTGTAATGTGACTTCCCTCTGGGAGCGCAGATCCTGTGTGGGCCTGCACCGGCATGGGACACAGCCCTCGTACCCCGATCTATGGGACGAGAGTTAGGTTGCAGACAAGGAATGTCTCAACCCGGCCGAGGACCAAGATCAAGAAGGCCCGGGAGCTTTAGAGTGTGGCTCCCTAACAAATGGGTCCCAGGGAGGATGCAGATGGAGCGGAGCACGCCACCTGTCCCCGCCTACCTGATCTATTCAGAGGGATTCCGGCTGCGAGAGGGGTACCGGCCCCCGACACCCGACCTCGCACTCTATGTCCAGGATGGGAAAGCCCGGTTAGGCCCTGAGGATTCCGCCGGGCGTCGGATGGAGAGGAATTGCCACCCGACCCCTACACCTGAGAGGAGCTCAGAGGGAGACCCGGCCTATCTACACACGCACAGACGGGAAAGGGTGAATTCTGTAGTGCAGGAACACTCTGGTGCAGGGTCGCTACCAAACACTGGACTTCCTCGGAGGTAGCCGGACCCCCGTCCCTGGTGGCCGCAGGACTCCGCGAGGAGCAGGGAGTCGCCTTCCCGCTAACATCTCTGAGTGAGTAAAGCTTTGGAAGTTCACCCCTATGGCCTCCGGACTGTTCATTACGCGCCATACCACGCGACGCGGTGCCCGCACTCCCCGCGCTACTGCTACCCCCCTTCATCCTGTTTGTCTGCCCTGAGGCCTTGCTCCGCCTGTGGGGAGCAGTAATAACTTTAGCCGCCACGACACCGGGCCTCAGCGGACTGCTAGCGGCGCTGGTGGCCCTTCACCAGACACCAGAGGTGGCGAAGTCGTTAATCAGCCACTCAACCCGGACAAGCCCACACCATCTCTTTCTAATGTGACGGCCCTGAGCACGGGTCAGGCCCGGGCCACGGCTGCATCCCAACTCTTCAACACAGGGCCCGACACCGAGTCCCCCAACACCCAGGGTAAAACACGGGCTTTCTGAGTAGAGGCGCCACAAATTAATGGGCTGGAGTGAGTTAGCTGGGATGTTAGGAGTTAACTCATCTCCTGGATTGTATCTACTACATATACAGAGGCCAGGTTCTGATGACCTAACCGCTTAGAAACCAGCTGTATACTATGTAAGATAAAAACACTCCCTGGAGGATAATGAAAGCAGATAGGAAACAAGTCAATTACAAACTTGCTTATTTTTATTCTGTCTAACTAAAGCAATTTAATAACACTATAGTACTTTTCTAGAGCAAGTTTTTCAGGTCCTTTGTTAATGACATTGTAGACACAATTACAGAACCATCTTATATTCATTCACATTGAGAATTGCTGTGGAGATAATTAGCATGGCTGGAATTACAAATATAATTTTTACTTGTAATTTATCTCATTACCATTGTCCAGCGATAGTGAAAAAAAATTCTACTATCCAATATAGTTTTTTCTGTTCCTGTATACAGATGTTTAGTGATCCCTATAATGATGTGCATTTCAATGATGACCAAATGTAATGAATAATGTCTGAATATGGTAGGTATGATGATAAAGGCAAACATGAATGATTACATTATCAGGAAAGTGCATATACTGGGTCAGAGCATATTTCATGCTTATTTGCTAATGCCAACACGAGATCGGCTGTAATATAGAAGCATTTGTCATCATGAAACCCGAGCGCGAGAATCTTAATTACAAGCACATTAAGTAAATTGTTTTACTAGAAGAAAAGGTTTTGGGCAGAATGATCAGAGTTCACCTTACCAAAGTCTAGAAATAAGGCCACGGCCCCATTATCAGTATTTGGTCAGTATTCGGTCAGTATTTTTTCTCAAGAGTGGGAGACAAAACCAGGAGTGGGTGATGAATGCAGAATTGGTGACTTGTTTCTATTATACCTTTTCTCTGATTGTTCCTCACCTGGTTTTGGCTCCCACTCCTGAGAAAAAAATACTGACCGAATACAGATAGTGGGGCCGTGGCCTAAGGCACATCCACACATTAGTTTCCGTTTTTCTCATCTGCAAACAGACCATTTTTCTCACAATGTGCTATCTGTTTTGCTTAATTTTTTTTCTCAACTGAAGGAGGTTTAGTGTCAGAACTTTTCTCTTCATCGTCCCGTAGGACTCGATCCATGGAAAGCAGAAGCGAAAGGTTAGAAAACAAATACAAACAGATGTTTTTTTATCCCTTTTTAATGGATCCTCATACGCTTGAATGGCTGATTCTGATCCACAAAAAGTGATGGGAATAAGACATGCACTGAGTCTAACACAATCCATTAAATAAAGGAAGTGAATAATTCTATTAAACTACTGTATATAACGTGGACAGCACACGGATGAGAAAGACAGATGTGCAAATGTGCCCTGATTCAAACATGTATATCTGTTTTGTTTCCACAAAGAAACAGGCCCTTTTTTATCCCTATCATGGCCTCATTTTTGTACATTTGCATTTGTTCTTTCCATTTCTACTATCAGTGTTAGAGATGAGTGGATCGATCCATGGAAGATAGACTTTGAGTCGAATTTCCTGAAATTCTTTGCTTGATGCCAATTTGTATATTTTGACATAGGATTTGTGGTTTGCAAAACAACTTTCTCGGTGCTATTGCTCACATTGCTGAAGCATCAGAGAGCTGGCTGATGACATTTTGCATTGCTGCACAGGCCTCCCCATAACACCCTGCAGCTACGACATCTTATGGATTATTAGACCTTCTACAGTGGTGGTCAGTGCCTGTCAACAGCCAGCCATGTTTTGTCAAGATTTTTTCGCTGATCCATTTACTAGAATGGGCTTATTCTGTCCATGAAATGGATCATAGTAGTGTAACGAGTCACAGGGTGGTAGCCATGGTCGAATGGCACGTCTTTGTCACTCTGGCCCGCAACAGGAAATTGTGTACTGTGGGGCTGCATTCGCGATGATGCTCCGAGATCTGAGATCCCCATAGTTCACATTAGTCCATAGTCCACGGGTGCAGAACCGTCCCATTTAACCCTATCAGTCAAGAAGCGAAACCAGGAAAGGTAAATGGTGCTCTTTTTATACACACTCAAACTGGTGAACAGGGAGTTACAATCTGTACTTTGTTTCTAGCAACAAGTACGGCACAGGCATAAGAGAGATCTGAAATCTGAGGGGTAGGTCATGCGGTGTCACTATGCCATGATACCCTGTGTCCTTGCTTATATCAGTTCCAGGGTGTCGCTATGCCATGATACCCTGTGTCCTTGCTTATATCAGTTCCAGGGTGTCGCTATGCCATGATACCCTGTGTCCTTGCTTATATCAGTTCCAGGGTGTCGCTATGCCATGATACCCTGTGTCCTTGCTTATATCAGTTCCAGGGTGTCGCTATGCCATGATACCCTGTGTCCTTGCTTATATCAGTTCCAGGGTGTCGCTATGCCATGATACCCTGTGTCCTTGCTTATATCAGTTCCAGGGTGTCGCTATGCCATGATACCCTGTGTCCTTGCTTATATCAGTTCCAGGGGCCACTCATGGAAATGTGCTCTCTGTGTCAGTACCCACAGCAGGGCGCTACCTTTTCCTAAGGTCCCCTTCTCGCTGGACAGTACGTTTACCGAACTTCTAAGCCTTTCTCTTGCAGGGTTCCCCACTTGCCTTTGTTGCCTTTGTAACTAGATCCTTGTAGTTCCACTACTAGGAAAACCTGTCTTTCCTCGTTCACTTCCTCTTCTGAATCTTGACTGACCAACAAGGATTCCCTTTTCCCAGGATCCCATGGAACTCCTTCCCACAATGGGCCGTACTTAACACTTAAGCACCTGTCTCTGTTCTATTGTTGCTGGGCAAAACTTAACCTTTCACCTAGTTCTGTACAAAAGTGAAAAGGAAGACAGTGACATCTTGTGACCATTAGTACTGCAGCCCACAGGAAAATTAACACTTGTTACCACAAGGAAACATAGCAGAAACAAAACATTATTCACATCCTACATATTCTATACCACAGTAGCATTGTTGTCTTCAGGGGAGAACACAGCAGCTGGTCCACCTCCTCACAGTAGGACATGTCTAGTTTTTTTTTCTATGGATCATCAGTGAATAGTCCCATAAAGTATAATGGGTCAGTGGTCTGTCAGTGAAACAACCGATGGCACATGGGTGACAAACACTGATTTTTTAATAAGACCAAAAGCTCTGTTCGAAGTCGCTTGCACTATCCCTTAAGAGTAACCACCATTTTAATTTTAAGATTTTCTTTCTTAAATCAATAGTAGACATGAAAACAAGCAACTTTGCAATACAGTGGGTACGGAAAGTATTCAGATCCCTTTACATTTTTCACTCTTTGTTTCATTGCAGCCATTTGGTAAATTCTAAAAAGTTCATTTTTTTCTCATTAAAGTACACTCTGCACCCCATCTTGACTGAAAAAAACAGAAATATAGAAATTTTTGCAAATTTATTAAAAAAGAAAAACTGAAATATCACATGCTCATAAGTATTCAGACCCTTTGCTCAGACACTCATATTTAAGTCACATGCTGTTCATTTCCTTCCTTCTTCAGATGGTTCTACTCCTTCATTGGAGTCCAGCTGTGTTTAATTAAACTGATAGGACTTGATTTGGAAAGGCACACACCTGTCTATATAAGAGCTCACAGTGCATGTCAGACCAAATGAGAATCATCAGCTCAAAAAAACTGTCCAAGGAGCTCAGAGACAGAATTGTGGCAAGGCACAGATCTGGCCAAGGTTACAAAAGAATTTCTGCATTACTCAAGATTCCTAAGAGCACAGTGGCCTCCATAATCCTTAAATAGAAGAAGTGTGGGACCACCAAAAGTCTTCCTAGACTTGGCCGTCCAGCCAAACTGAGCAATCGTGGGAGATGAGCCTTGGTGAGAGATGTACAGAAGAACCCCAAGATCACTGTAACTGAGCTCCTGAGATGCAGAAGGGAGATGGAGAGAAAGTTCCACAAAGTCAACTATCACTGCAGCCCTCCACCAGTCGGACCTTTATGGCAGAGGAAAGTCTCTCCTCAGTGCAAGACATATGAAAGCCCGCATAGAGTTTGCTCAAAAACACATGAAGGACTATGAGAAATAATATTCTCTGGTCTGATGAGACGAAGATAGAACTTTTTGGTGATAATTCTAAGCGGTATGTGTGGAGAAAACCAGGCACTGCTCATCACCTGCCCAATACAATCCCAACAGTGAAACACGGTGGTGGCAGCATCATGCTATCAGGGTGTTTTTCAGCTGCAGGGACAGGACGACTGGTTGCAATTGAAGGAAACATGAATGCGGCCAAGTACAGAGATATCCTGGATGAAAACCTCTTCCAGAGTGCTCTGGACCTCAGATTTGGCTGAAGGTTCACCTTCCAACAAGACAATGATCCTAAGCACACAGCTAAAATAAAAAAGGAGCGGCTTCAGAACAACTCTGTGACCATTCTTGACTGGCCCGGCCAGAGCCCTGACCTAAACCCAATTGAGCATCTCTGGAGAGACTTGAAAATGGCTGTCCACCAACGTTCACCATCCAACCTGACAGAACTGGAGAGGATCTGCAAGAAAGAATGGTAGAGGATCCCCAAATCCAGATGTGAAAAACTTGTTGCATCATTCTCAAGAAGACTCATGGCTGTACTAGCTCAAAAGGGTGCTTCTACTCAATACTGAGCAAAGGGTCTGAATACTTATGACCATGTGATATTTCAGTTTTTCTTTTTTAATAAATTTGCAAAAATTTCTACATTTCTGTTTTTTTCAGTCAAGATGGGGTGCAGAGTGTACTTAAATGAGAAAAAAATGAACTTTTAAAATTTACCAGTTGGCTGCAATGAAACAAAGAGTGAAAAATTTAAAGGGGTCTGAATACTTTCCGTACCCACTTCCTGGACTGATATTTCGTTTAGTAAATTCCGTATTCAGTGAAGACAGATTTTCACATGACTTTTTTTAGTGTAACTGTTGTTTCCAAAGAACTTGCCGCAGAATTTATCTCCCTTTATCTACTCCAATCTCCATAGAACTTTATGAGCGCCAACTCTCATTTCCTATCTCAGTATTGTGAAAATCTGTCTTCACTGAATACAGATATTAATAAGAGAGTGAAAGATCAGTCCAGGAAGAGAAAGAAGCATCTTCATCTGATAAGATATATTATAAAGTTGCTTATTTTCATGTGTACTATTGATTTATAAAATAAAAAATTAAAATGAAGGTTATACTTAACATCAAACTTCTGGAATTCCAATGGAAATCTGATGGACCCGATGATAAATGTAAATCTAGCCCTAACTCTGATTTTATGTAGCTTTAATAAATAATAAAAACCCACTGAATAATAAAGGCATCACCATTGGGGCAGTGCCTGGCCATGGCCAGAGGGGGTCCATAATGTAGCTCTGTGATGCTGTAAAAAAATCAATAGACATTTGATGCATATTTCAAAGATGCTTTTATAAATACATAGGGCCTGATTTGTCAAAGCTTTCATGACAGAATTCTGGAGTAAAAGCTATGAAAAGTTAAAAAATTTGGTCACAACTCGGAGTTGCAACAAAATTTTGGGACTTTTGTTTTTTTCATGCCAGTTTCTCCCAGCTCTGACAACATAATAAAATGAGCTAGATGGGTGTGGGACACTACAACTTGTATAATTCACGACGAGCTGTGACATTCCTTACTCGAGAAATCTCAGTCCGGTACCTGACTGGGGTAAGATTACTGGTGTGCTGCACGGAAGTGCATGCCACTCATCAGATGCTCCAGATTTATGCCAGTATTGATGAATTGAGGTCATAGTCTTTTCCAATGGGACCAGGGAAGAGCAGGAGGCCATCAATAAGAAAAGGGTTCCACCATCTCTTTTGTGCCACTGGACCTTTCAAAATCCCATTGCACTACATTAAAGCACAGTAGACTCACGCCCTATCTCATTTAGCAAGTTGTTGGCCTAATCTATCATGATAACAGGTAAGAGGTTCATGAACAAGTCTTGGAGCACTAAGTCATACCATGAATAAGGGCATACCACTCCACTACTATAGTAGTTGTGGGAGAAGTGTTTTGTATGGTGGATTCCCAAAAGATGACAATGTCTAAGATGCCACAGTTGACCATGGCTCCAACCCTTGCTTTTCCAGTGGTCTCTAATGCAACACAATGCAAGTGATGATGCCCCTTTCTTCAGTCACCTGACCAATGAAGGCTTTGACTGAAGGGGTCAAGTGACTTCAACTGCAGTTAATCACAAGCGTGATGAAACAGCATTTCTTCTTAATTATGCCAGACATAAATTCAGTAGGCCCAGAGGCATAACTATTATTCATGACCTACCTTTTCTGGTAGGTTGACTTGATATTTGTCAATTATGACTGGCTGTTATTTACCTCTTATATCAGCTCCTACAGTTTACACATGGGTCATTGAACAATGATGTTTGCTAATATGTTGATTACACATTATACCAGCCCATGCATCTTGTTGACTTGCATTGTTTGGGTGTTTATAGTTTATCCTTCAATGTTTGCAAGTCAACATTAGAGGATGAATTGTGGCTACTCAGGCAGTGCGAGTTAATATCATCACCCCTTCTCCTTGACCTGTGGATGATGGCTTGAAGGACAGTTCTAAACTATATAAAGGGGTCTCTGCCTCTGTTCCAAGTGAGTCTACAGGATGTCAGCTTAGGGGACCACGGCCCCAGCTGGTTGAATAGAGATCTGCTCCATTGACCATAACTGAACCATCAGATACGTTTTGAAGAATACTGGTTGGGACAATGAGGTCACCTGTCCACGTACCTCCATGGACTGTCAGCTTACTAAGCTTGCTGCTACCTTCTGTCTGTGAGTGCCCGCCCAAAGTAGGGTGCCCTGGAAGCCCCGAAGTGACAGCTGCTCTAATCCCGGTGAGCCAGCGGAAGGGTGCGACTCTGTAATTTGCACCATCTTGTATATTTGCTGGGACTGTTCTATACGTTATTGTCCGTTTGGTGGCTCAATAAAGTATTGCCACACTCTTTTACCCTCCCTCTGTGTTGTCTGAGAAGTGTCCTGCCCACGGAAAACCCCCGTGTCTCCACAACAAGCCTTAGCAGTCAGGTGACCAAATGGGATGTCATAGCTCCCTGTCCGGGTGCAGAACACCATAGCAGTCAGGACTGGAGCAATAGGAGTTTGGATCAGTGAGTATGTTATTTTTTTTTTTTTTTAAATCCATCCTTGTCTTTTAAAAAAAATGTTCTCAAAGTCAGACAATCCCTTTAAAGATGTTGTCTGGGATTTTATATTGGCTTATCCTATTGATCGACACCCAGCACCCCCCGCTGTTCAGCTGTTCTCAGCCAGATGTGCTCAGTTGTGGAGCTGCACAGCATATCTCCATCAACTGTGTAGTGGCTGCAGGATGGGTAATCTGAGCGCAATTTTTCTTTATTTTTAGTGCCTGTTGCATTCTTTTCTTTTAATTCGCTGATGGAAGACCCCATTCATTTATCTTGTTTTTCAAAACTGTTGACGTTTTTCTGGCTGAAAACAATGATACGAAGCAAAACAATGACAGATTAAACTAGCAATTCTCTTTCTATAATTGTCAGGGAGCATGCACATCTTATTATTTAATAACAAATGAGGTCTTTTAGAAATGGTTGGGAAAATGATCTAATTAACAGTAAATTACTCTGCATTTACAATGACTTCATAGCTTGGGATCGTATGTGGTAATATGGTGAAAATGAACTTTTAATTGTTACATCAAAATGAAATACAGTTTGCTAAACACATTTTCCTGTGCTCCAAATAATACTGCTAGGAATTAACTATTTCTATCTACCAGCAGTGTGGTGATTTTACACCTCATTACTTTCTGACAATTACTATGGGGTCAATCATAAATCACTTTGCTTAATAATGAACTTCTACATTTCAACACAATGTCATTTTAGGTCCTGAATTCTGTGTAGCTTAATTTATTAATATATTTTTGTAGCGGCTCACTTCTACTTTTCTGATACAGAGCACCAAATCCCCTGCTAGACATATACACATATACACAGGTTACCACAAAACGACGCCGGACGCCGTTTCACTTAATTGCCCCTGGAAGAAGCAATTAAGCGAAACGGCGTCCGTCGGGTGTGGGGAGGACACCGTGGGCTTTCAGCACCTTTGTATTCATCTCTACACTAGGTAATTATGTTCTCCCTTTGGGTAGTGCGCTCCTCAGTATACTCTGCTTTAGGATTTGATTTATAGCTATTCCTGCTTTCTTGATTTTCCTATCTAATGTTTGAGCAGTATTTTGATGCCTATTTATATATAACTTTCTGATGCTTATATTTCCTTTGTCGCACTGGCGCTATATTCAGATTAGCATTCTTCTAGTTCGCATACCCTCTTTTTGGAGACCTAGTATGTTGAGGTGAATCACTTTACCTACCAGCATTTACTTATTAATTTTTGTGCTGTGAATAGACCTTATTTGTGGTTTCCATTCCCCCTTTATTTTGGAGGTTTTTCCTTGTCTATTTTATGTATTATTTTAATTTATCTTGAATAAAGTTGTCTAATTTTAGATTATCCTTGTCAGTATTTCTTTGGTCTGGCGGTCTACTGCCGTTACAGACCTTTTTGTGGTATTGTATTTTGAGAAGTTTTCTGACTTCATGAATTTGGACTTAGGTTGTACTTATATACACAGGTTGTATGCAACTGCCACTAGAGGGAGCATGGGAGCTTACTTATGCATAATAGTATGCAGTAGGCTCCTAAACGCCCCCTTGTGGTGCTTGCAAGTAGCCAACATTGTATGCTAAAGTATGGGCAAGTCCATCAACTTAAAAATAAAGAAATCTCAGAAAATGGCAACACAAGCCTTTTTTTTTTATTTTACGAAATTCTTTGTTTTTTTTGTAACCACTAAAACAGAAGAAAAGTTATTGTCATACTCAAACTAACCTGAAGAATTTTACTATCGGATGATTTTTTACTGCACAAGTAGTGCTGTAACAACTAAACGCAAAAAAATATTGTAGAATTGTATTTTTTTTTCACCATTTCACCCCACTTGGATTTTTTTTTCCAGTATTTCGATATATTACATGGTAAAAAGAATGGAATTATAACGAAGCCATAACTTATCCCACCAAAAAAAAACAACCCCAAGCTTTTATACCACTCTGTAAAAAAATAAAATAAAATAGAAAAGTTATGGCTCTTGGGGAGAAAAGGAAGGAAAAATGGCAGCTCAAGAATGAAAACTTGTCTGGGAGGGGAGGGGTTAAAATGTTTTGTTTTTTTTATTCACTTATGGATTTTTTTGGGGGGGGGACATTTAGAAATTTTGCACTTGGGTCGTTTGGCATTTAACTATGGAGATCTGTTCATACATCTGGATATCTCAGTTTTATCAGACCGCTGTTTATTTGAATTCCTTTCCCCACCAAAGAAAAGATCTCCGGTTTGTTATCTGGTATTAGAAGAAGCTTTTTTGATATAAAGCTTTGATTCTAGTAATAAGCCTGGAAGCAGCTGTACCTTAATTCAGCAAAACACACAGTCTATCTCATATTAATAGACACCGGTATCAAGTGGCAGAGATGTTCCTCGTCATTGTTATTTAGATGGTGGTGTTTTTCTTGTTGAAATTTCGACTCGGTTTGATCTTACTTTTATGAGCTGCCAACCTTCTCTGCCCCTCATCTATTTTGGAACCTGCACCGTTTTCTACAAAACCAAGATAACATTTCAATCTTTGAAAAGAATAAAGATTGGCAGCAAGTTGAGAAAATACCCACGAGACATTAGGCAAGTTTAATAACGTGCACAGCATGCCCTGTGTCCAATAGTCGCACAATGACTCAAAATAACTCTGTGCGTTATAGATAATTCAGTCTCCGTACTTCAGTTTATTTTCACAAAAAGTGATATATTTTAGGGAACAAAAAATTGCTGCAGATAGAGAACTTACATTTTCAAAGAAAACTGTTATCTTAAAGCAGGTTTTTTTTAATATGTCAAGCAGACATTTCATAGAATAGTGGTGCATTGTATCTAAGACCCCCATGACCTCGAGCATGTCCATGTCCCGTCTTCAATCAGCTGTGGATCTGGCATCATGCTATAATATACGGACAGGTCCTCTACAGTATAAGATCATTAGCCCAATATTTTTTGTACCATTTGGCTAATAAAGAACATTGAGAAGAATTTAGCAAGATTAATATTTTATGCCCAATCTGAAACCCCAATCCTGCTGGAGTATGAAAATTTGATGCATTTTTCGGCCGGGCAGACAAACGTATGAAAAATCTGAGACAATTTCATTCGTATTGTCATCCTTGTGCCATCCATGTGTCCATTTTTACATCCGTGTGCCATCCCTTGTTATACATCAACAATTTAAAATGTACATAGCCAAATACAGTTTCCCAAGTTGATAATAGCAATGAATCTGTAAAAATTTGATGCTTCGGAATTCGATATTTTTTGCACACCCATGAGATGACATCATGAAAAGGTCTTTTGAGGATAATTCTTTTTGGTTAATTAAAACACATATCTGCCTAAATATACCCACTAGTGATGAGCAAGTATGTCTCGTTAACCCTCTAGACGAGCACACTTGGGTGCTCGCTGAGTATTTTGGCAAACAGGTAATCCCTGCATGTGTCACATCTGTCTAACAGCCATGACACATGCCACCGCGGTAACAGTAAAAGAAATGCCGAGCGATGCCAAAACACTCGGTGAGCACCAGAGCATGCTCGCCAAAAGGGTTAAGAGAACACGCTCGCTTATCACTAATACCCATCTGTTAGATCTAGTGATGAGCGAGCGTGTTCTGTTAACCCTATTGGTGAGCATGCTCGGGTGCTCGCCGACTATTTGCAGTTTGCTCGAATGTTATGTTTGAGTCACTGTTTTTGCATGATTTGCGACTGTTTGACAGCATTAATACATGTGAGGAATGCCTAACAAACAGGCATTCCTCACATGTATTAAATCTGTCAAACAGTCGCAAATCATGCACACACAGTGACTCAAACATAACATTCGAGCACACCGAAGATACTTGGAAAACACCCGAGCATGCTCGTAAATTTCGAGTAACGAGCATGCTCGCTCATCACTTGTTAGATCCTTTTCAATATGCCCCCTGATGAAGCAAAGGTGAAACGTACGTCGGAGCACCAGGACCACATCCCACAATACTCCATTTGGACATGTAAGTTATTTGTTAGTCATTTTTCCTGCACACAGGATACGTCTCACTAGTGACTTATACTAAGCAGTACACATATAGAGTCATTAGTGCTGTGTGCTGGCAGTGCCAATTTTGTATAGCTCACACAAACACTCACATTATTTATGATCCTGCATTAAGGGATAATTTTATATGGTATAGTCTTGGCAAATTTGCATAATAATACATTGAGATATTAGGGCTGTTTGTTTTCTTCTTTAAATGTCATTTATGCTATGATCTGAACAAACACTTTATCCATGATTTAACAACTGTGATATTGATGCAAAAAACGTATTTTTCTCCACATTGTGTGTACTCTGTTGGATTGTTTTTGTGTTTTTTTATTTGTAATTTCAAAGATATAATTTTAGAGACCAAAGCCACCCATTTGGTTTCTTTTGGTGTTATTCACTCCTCATCTACATGTTGTCAAAGATCGCAGCCGGGGGGAGGTCGTCAATTAGTCCACCCGCTGTTATCTTTGGAGTGAACAGCTCTCTGCTGCATCCTATTGTCCGGACAATTACTTGATTGACCGACGATTAACGGAGGAAGCCTCAGACTGTTTCCACTAGTGGGCCGATTATTGGGAAACCAACAGTGAGCGTATGGTATATACACATCCGATTCCAACGCATGGAATATATATATATATAGCCCCGATATGGTCACTGCAAACTCCACGATAACACAAGAAAGATTATTAGCTACCACCACCAGTCGTTTTTTTATATTCAGGCCGACTGAACACCTGGTAGGTAGCGTATGGCTTTGAGGCGCGGTTTATAGAACAAAAGGAACAGAACTATTCAGTTTTAAATGTAATCCAGAACGATAGGCAGTGTTTATAAAAAAATATACAAAATATTTTACAAAGGGGACAAAACAATACAGCATATACAGTTACATAAAATAAAGTGGATAAAACAAAATAAATTTACTACGCCGATAACAGAGATGATTCAGCTAGCAGATCGAAGCAATCCGGTTGAAAACATCTGGGCAATGGGATCCAGCCTACACTGACCTGGATCTTCCTTTTCATTGACACAGATCATAATTTGTCTTGACCTTTTATTGTTGCGCCCCCAGGGGCCTTACTGTTTGGGGACAGTATATCACTGTGGCTGGCCCAGGGCGGACAGTGCACAAAAAGGGGTAGCGATTACTACTAAAGTTCAGAGAGATTCGTGATGCCACCTGTGGTGTCTGGTGAAGGCCACCAGCGCTGCAGCAGTCCTCCGAGGCAGGTGACAAGGCAGCTAAAGATGGTACAGCTCCCCACAGGTGGAGCGGGGCCTCAGGGCAGTGTAGATAGATAGATGGTAGAAGGTGCGCTGGGCGTTGTGGTGCAGGTAGAGATATAATGGTGCGGCCGAAGTAACGGATAGAGACAGGGGGTTTTGCTTCATTACCTTTACTGGTACAGCTGTTAGATACAGTCCAGGATACTCCAGGTGAAGGGCGCACTTTTGGACTTCTCCCCATGGAGCGGGTATAAGGCCTCCTGATCCGTGTCTGTCTCTGTGTAAGCTCCTGGCCAGCCTGAAACTGTGCCTAGCTTATGTGTCTTGCTTTTTCTACTCCACCTGTTGCTCTGAAGTAGGACCTTCTTTTGGTAATCACTCTCCCTGGACGCTGGGGCCTTCGTGATTCCTAGTCCTGTATGTGTCTAGCTTCAGGTTTGCCAGGGACTTGTAGTCCTCCTGGGATTCCGGTTATCCCTACTGAGTGTGAAAGATCCCTGTAGGCTCGGACCCGGTGTCCGGTATATATACTGGGGTGAGCCTGGTATGCTCCTCTGCCCCCTTAGTTCCACTCTGCTTTTCTCCTCACCGTCGGCCACGCTCGGGGCCCTCACTAGGCTTCAGGGCTGCTGGAGGCCTAGCTTGCCTCACACAGCAGCCTGCGTGCTGCTCTCACTCTGAGCACACTGCACTGTAACTCAACTCTAGACTAGACTTCACTGAGCTGCCTGGCTCCACCTTCCCTTTATATATTCCTATCAGGGCTCCCTCTGCTGGTATGAGGTGGAAGGTGGAGGTGTTTGCATGGAGTGAGGGCCTCTTGTGGAGAATTCCGTCCGTGCACCCTTCTGGGTTCTGTGGCACCATGCGCAGCAGGGCGCCACATTATCAGCACCTGAGTTACAACCACACACCCCCTTGATGACCTCATGCGGGCCGTGTTGTGGGTTGTTCTCAGCCCTTCAGGATTTTATGAAATTCTTAACTTATGAGATAACTTCTCTCCAGATGATTGTAGAAGTTCGAGATTGCCGCCATATTTTTTATTGGGATTTTTACCATTACCCAGAGACCAAACATGACATGGATGCTGCCAGCAATTTGCCCCTAGAGGCAGGGGGTTACAGTTAGGAAAAAACATGCATCTTTTTCCCCTATTCGCGCTGAAGCTGAAAATGTTTGTCCTATCACTATTGGATTCATACAAACCCCGATATTCACAATTTTCTTTCGGAGACAGCTGTCTAATGTAAATGTGTGACATTTCCTCCAAGGGACAATGTATTTCCTAGGGACAAAAGGCTTCTTCAACTTCTCTGTCTATGTGTAAACACATGTATTCTTTTGTTGTCCAACCTTATGAAAAGACTTCTCCTATCTCAAATACCTCTCTATTCTATAAATCTCAGTCTTTCACAAAAGACATCCTCATTAGTACTGCAGGGGTCCTTTACTTCAAAAGAGGCTACCTGCATGTTAATTAAGATTGTCACTAGCCAGCTCTATTTAATTTCCTACTTTTTTATGCCCATTTTCTATATCTAGGAGATTGCAAGCTCTTGACCTACTGCACAAGAGAGAGGAGGAGTGAGGGAAGGGGAGTGATTGCCCCTCTCACTAGAGTCTGCAGAGATTTTAATATATTCTATGACAATGTCTCATACTGAAAACACCCACTTTCAATTAAAATAATCCCTGGAGGCAGATTCTCAGGGAGATCTATATCCGTCCTATAGATCTTAACAGCTCATTTACATGTTAAGAAAAATGTGGATTTCTCTGGATTAAGACATCGGATTGCAGATATCAAGGTATTATTTTATTCAGCTTCATATGACCTCCATGCTCATATAGACATCTTAGGTTAGGAGGGTTGATCCTACTGACAGATACCCTTTAATTTCTCCCTATAGAATCTACAATATTTATCGGGTAAGGACATTTCCATCCATCCATCCAACAAATTTTGACAATGAACAATAGAAGACTATCAAACATTAAATAACCAAATGTGTTACTATAAAAAGTGACACCCTGATACTAAGACTAAATATGACTAAGAGCTAAATCATCAGTGAGCAGACAGTTGGTTTTCGTAGTCAAAAAATTAGTAAAATGGAAATCAAGTGTGCAGCCAAATGCAAAGTAATTGAAATATTAGCCTGGAAGATACTGCTTCTTGTGATGAGTCAGTGTTCCTTCAAATAAAAAAAAATATTGAATATTTACCCTTGGGACAATTGAGTGGCCTTAAAGTTAGCTCTACATAGGGATGCCTTCTGCTTGACCATTGCGGACCATTATATTGTCAGGTCCCATAGGAGGATCTTCAGGTACTTTGGTAGATCAGTCCAACCAGGGTTACAAGCTTGTGTTTGTAATAGAAGACATTTTCTATAAAAAATAATGCTATAGCCTTTCACCAGAACATCTTTATTCTCATCTTAAAGGGGTTGTCTCAACTTAACAATCCCTTCTTAGAATGAGTTCGCCTCAGTTATACGTTGGTAACATCAATACTGTACGGTGCCCATTCTAATGAAGAAGTGGCCATGTAAGAGATGGCATCTCTGAGTGTAGTGTAATACGCCATTGTTGGGTATTACTATATTATTTTATTATGTTATTTATAATACTTGAAGTTTGATGCTGTTTTTTATGTGAAATGCAGCACACACACACAGAAGGGCTAAACTTCTCATTGAGCTGGTAGCTAGGAGACTAGTTTGGTGGGTAGAGTTTAGTGTACCAAAACTGCTGCAATTTTAGAGTAAGAGTCCTGCAGAGATCCGCTAGAGACATGCCAGACTAAGCTGAGGAAAACAAGTAGGATAGCCTGAGGACGAGCACCGGAGGGGCATTTGGAATTCCCTGGTCTCCTGAGCACACTTAGCCTAATGGAAACAGTACGCCATGCACACAGGAAGAGTATGGGCCCGGAGGGTAACGTGGATGGGAATACCAGCATCTTACAAAATGATGAAGGTCAAAGGGAACAGGGATGATGGGTTCCTCTGCAAAATGCCACCCCAGTGGGATGGAGAAAACTCCATTGTGTCAGCTTGTACAACACAATAGTTTCTGCCTGCACTCCCTGTTTATCACGCCTCATGTGCGGTTTCCTGTATCTGCCACCATGTGCCCGTCTTTTGGAACTTTGGTCATCTGAAAAATGTAATACCATCCATGGCTGTGTACCTTTTTGGCTGTTGTTTAAGTAAAGTTCATCTGGTTTACTTTTAAAACTGCCGGCTGACACTGCTGTCTCCTCCATCACACCAACACCATGGAGAATGCCACCAAACACTATAGAGGCGAGGGGACAGTACTGCTTGCATGATCCCCTGCACCCCCTCAGCCATGTGCCTATTTCATTGCATCGGAGCACCAGGCATGGCCAACACCCCCATGTGACAACAAGAAGGATCCGACCCATGCACCATATACTGGGTTATCTGCGCACTGGGTGTCACACTAGGCTCAGATCAAATCTTTATTCTTGTACAAGTCTAAATTAATTTAGGCTAGTTTTGTACAGCAGAATAGGTTCTGCTGTTTTCACTGTTGGAGCGTGGTGTGACTTCACATTGCTGGTCTGCATCACAGGACGAATCAAATTTCTTTCCAATGCGTTTCGGAAACATCCGTTTCCTTCCTCAGGGATGGCCCCAATGGGTAAGTTTTAACCCTTTTATAGCTCTGGTAGTTGAAAGCACCTGTGCATAATTAAACTAATATGTTACTTACTGTAATCTTTTGTATTATAAATACTGTATGGATATATTAAAAATATTAATTTTGGTTCTTGTCTAGGGTTTCAATTAATTTAGAAGTCTGATTTTGGATTGGCATAAATTAGGAGTCTGGGGTCTGAATTGAAGAGTCCACTCATGTGTTTGAATGAATTTAGAGGTTTGGTTGGGACTCTGAATGAATTTAAAGTATTGGTCAAAGGTTTGAATTTTTTAAGGATCTGGTCTTATGTCTCATTAATTTAGGGGTCTGAGTTAAATTAGTATCTGACCTGCAGTCTGCATTAGGGGTCTGGTCAGATTTCTGGATCTCAAAGCCCAACAACTCCAGGTAAATGGCCAAAATACAGTTCTCTCAGTCCTCAAGTTCCCACCCGGGATCAGTAGTTCCACTGCCTTGTATCAGGTGATACTCACAGTCTGTCAACTTTTGTTGGTCCACAGATTTCGTATCTCCAGCCAGTGTAGTCTGTGATCCATCCATGGTCCAGGTCCTCAGACTAGATGCTATCCCTTCGACATCATTCCACCAACCCCCTCAATAAACATGTGCCTGATTGTCCTACCTCCCTGGGGTCAGCCCCCTCCCCCCCCAAAGATAAATGTTCATTAGGGAAGGTATTTTTCTCAGGCCGAACCCATCAATTGAGACTGCATGTGAGATCTCCTGTGGTGATGTCTCCACTAGGTCTTAGTAGACCATGCACACAATGGGCCTAGTGGCTGATTAGAACAATGGTTGGAGGCTCCTGAGATACTAATGAAATTACTGGAATGCTGGACACTTTACAAGTGAAATTAGTGCACATACTGATGAGCAAGCAGAACATTAATAAAAAACAGCAAGCATATCACTAATAAAACACAACAATAGTATCAACGGAACCTGTGCTCCGTGCTGGAAAAAGTCCAATTAGTCTTAGTAAGTGGTCAGCTCATCACAGTCTGGTGTAGTGTCGGAACAATTGAGGGTTTTTTCTTTTAGGCGTCTTAAAGAGTAAATACACTTTTGTGTATTTTTTTACATTTAAGGCCCTTAAATTTTGAGCAGATTGGTGCTCAGAATTAAAGCCTGACTTTCTACTGAATCCAA
Organism: Phyllobates terribilis; assembly: GCF_046119375.1. NCBI lineage: Eukaryota > Metazoa > Chordata > Amphibia > Anura > Dendrobatidae > Phyllobates > Phyllobates terribilis. Next base: position 908,299,715 of record NW_027362762.1, on the reverse strand, counting down.
CTCTGCTGGGCATGCATACTCAGGCAGAAGCTGTGTGCTCTGACCTTCTGAGCTGCACACTTCTTAGAGTTTTTTGAGCAATCAGTGGTGGTCTTAGGACCGTGCCCATCCCAATGATCTGATCAAAATTAAAAAAGCAAAAACATCAAAAATTTTTTACTAAAGCTTTATTACGCTTTCAATTATTTTGATCTTTGGTCTGAGGTCGGAATTACATTTTGGATCTGGTCTGGAGTTTGAATTTACCTGTGCATCTGCTTAGGGGGTCTAAAATAATGAAGGGTGGTTTCAATTTATATTTCAGATTTGTACAACTAGATGTTGAGTTTTTTGTATCCATAACTCTTAAGTGCATCCTCCACACTTCTGTAGGGATTCGTTAAATTCTTATGGAAAAAGGCATTCAAAAGTTTGCAGTGGTGTCTAACAATTTAGGTATGGTAGATAGGAGTCCTGTTACAGATTTTGCATTTGGGCCCAGGGATTATGTCTCTGGATATGAGTGCATTCTCAGCTGCAAAATAAGTAAGCTTTATAAAAAAAAAAAAATAAAAAAACAGGAAATCAATCCATGATATTGCTGCACTTTGTGTTTGGACAATAGTAAGAGGACTTAGTCTCCCTGTAACCCAGCTATTCCACAGATAAGTCTCTTTGAAATGATGTCTGCTTGCTTCTAAGAATACAATCTTTATTTTGTAGCATTGCCAATGTATGTAGAGCTAAACAACCCAGCCCAGAATCCATTCAGGCCACCCCTGCCAAGAAGAAAAGTCAAATCGGGTAAGAGATTGAGCTTTTCTATTTTGCTAAATACCAGATGGAAACATTTCTAAAGTAACAAAAGAAGGTAATTTGCTGGGGTATTTTAAGTGTATCTCTGGTTCTGAGACGGCAGTACATCACCATGCAACATTTTCCAAGAGGTTGATTAAATGCTCATAATCTACGACAAATAGTATCCTTCATGAACTCTTAAAAATTACTTTCCTTGTAACTTTCCGAATTCTGATCATTTTACCCTTATTTGTGTTTAAGTTCAGTTTTCAATGACGGGCTAATTCGCTGACATTGTATAAATGTTATTACCTTGAATATACTAGTTTTTGAGCGCACTGGAAAATCCAGAGAAATCATTTTAACCAAATGACTTCACATCTGTAATTTACAATAACAAGCCTGAATCTTTCTTATGACAAAGAAGTCACATCAGATGCAATTATCTATTTCTTCTGTTTAAAGGGACTGTGTCATTGGAAAAACGTATTGTTTAAATCAAGCTTTCATATGAAATGTATTTTTTTAAACTTTTTCCATATCAATACACTGACAGGTAAAAGTTTGGGCAAAATTACTGTTATTGTGAACAGTTAATAAAGTTGAAGATGAAGTTATCTCTAAAAGGCCTAAAGTTAAAGATGACACATTTCCTTTATATTTTGGCAAAAAAATATATATATTTTCATCTTTTACATTTTAAAAATTACAAAAAGGAAAGTGGGCCACTGCAAAAGTTTGGGCACCCTTGGAGATTTGTGTGCTCATTTGACTTTGACCAAGGTTTCAGACCTTAATTAGCTTGTTAGGGTTATGGTTTGTTCACCATCATCGTTAGGAAAGGCCAGGTGATCCAAATTTCCCAGTTTTAGAAAAAACCTTGTGCCAAAAAACGGCAGCCATGAGTTCTTCTAAGTAGCTGCCCAGCACTCTGAAAATGAAAATGGTGGAGGCCCACAAAGCAGGAGAAGGCTACAAGAAGATGGAAAGTGTTTTCAAGTTGCCCTTTCCTCAGTTCGAAATGTACCTTATTTTTTGGATTATAAAACACACATTTTTTCCTCCAAATTTGGAGGATAATCAGAATGTTGCTTACCGACTGTAGTGGAGCGCGGTCCCAGGGTCGCTGCTGCAGGAAGCTTCTGGTGGCGGCAGGAGTTGGGCAATACTGTGGGTCCCAGGCTGGTGTTTGGCGCTGTGGGGGCTCCATTTCTGTTGAAGCCCAGAGCCCCCACACTTGCCATGATTTTCAAAATGGCCGCTGAACATCACTTTCTAGCAGCCTGGGGCCCGCAGCATCTCCTGCCTCAACCGCCTCCTCCAGCTTCCTGCAGCAGTGACCCTGCCACCTAGGACCCTTCTCCACTGCCGCCGCCCTCCAAGTAAGCTGCTGTAAAAGCGGATTTGAAGATGCACCACCATTTTATTAAAAAAAATAGTTTTCCTATTTTTCTCCCCAAAATTTGGGTTGTGTCTTATAATCAGCAAAATATGGTAATTAAGATATGGCAGTTCACAGGAACCTGGAAGGTCAAGATAAGGTCTGGAAAACCAAGCAAAATTTAAGTGAGAGCTTTTCGTAAGATTACTAGAGACGCAAATCAGAACCCCCGCGTGACTGCAAAAGACCTTCAGAAAGATTTAACAGACTCTGGAGTTGTGGTACATTGTTCTACTATTTAGAGACACCTGCACAAATATGGCCTTCATGGAGGAGTTATCAGAAGAAAACCTCTCCTGCGTCCTCACCATAAAATTCAGCTTCGTTAACTGTTCATAATGACAGTAATTTTGACCAGAGGTGCCCAAACTTTTACATGCCTTTGTATATATAGAGGGTGAAATAAGTATTAAACATGTCGCCAATTTTCTAAGTAAATATATTTCTAAAGGTGCTATTGACATGACATTTCCACCAGATGCCGGTAACAGCACATCCAATCCACACAGGCAAAGAAATCAAACCATAGATGTCCATAAATTAAGTTATATGTAATAATTATAAATAACACAGGTAAAAAGTATTGAACACATGAAGAAAGAGCAGTGTAAAAAGCCATGAAAAGTCATAACGAGCTGAAATCTATCAGTAATTAGAATGCAATCTTGCCACTGAGTGAAAAATAATATCAGCTGATTTAAATGATGGCCTATAGAAAGATGTCTCATTATCAAGGTACCAATACAAGAAACATCTCATGTTCAGTAGGGATGAGCGAGTAGTGAAATAATCGGACTCGCTATACTCGTAACGAGAAGGTCCCAATACTCGGGTACTCGTTGCGAATAGCGAGTCCAATGTAAGTCAATGGGAAAAGCGAGTAAGCCGAGTAATTGTCTGCTGGAACCTATAAAGCGGTCTGGGGGCTGAGGAAAAGGCTGAAATGGGTGCATGATTGTTTAAAAGCAGGCAGTAAAAAGCCGCCGGCTTTTAAACAATCACTCAGCCCCATACTCGCTTCCCCGCTGTCTCCCATCCCGATCCTCCGCTCCCCCGCTGCCTCCCATACCGATCCTAAGTTAGGACCGAGTGGGGAGCGAAGGACCCGGGTGGGGGAGCCGGCAGTGAAAAGACTTCACCGCCGGCTTTCCCGTTTGGTGCTGCGCTCCCCTCTCCCTGATGTACGCTCCCCACCCCCTGGTGCTTCGCTCCCCGCCCGGTCCTAACTTAGGATCGGGACATCAGGGAGTGGGGAGCGCAGCACCGAACGGGAAAGCCGGCGGTGAAGTCTTTTCACTGCCGGCTTTCCCGCCGGTTATTTCAAATGAACAGCTGAGATATCAGCTGATGCTGATCAGCTGTTCATTTGAAGTAGCCGCGGTGCCCTCAGAGGGTTCATGTGAGTTCATGCTTGACTGCATGAACTCACATCAACTTTCCCACGGCCGCACAGCTCAGCTACATCTCTGGCATTGCGCTCCGCAGTGTCTCTGAAGGATGACAAGCTGGATGGCAGCATTCTGCTGCCATCCAGCCTGCCATCTCAATGCCATCCCAGCGTGGGAGAATTCTCCTGCTCAAGCGGTGGCGTCATTTGTCGGCACCGCATGCGCAGAAGAATTCTCCCACGCTGTCAGTGACGTGCATGAGGTGAGCTGAGTTCATTGCTCATTCAGTTCAGTGCTCAGAAAAATGGCTAAGGTGAGGAGGCTGAACCCGACCACCACTGAGCAAGACATAGAAGTACAAAATGTTCAATGCTCAGAGACATGGCCGAGATGAGGAAGCTGAACCTGACCACCACTGATCAAGACATCGAAGTACAAGGTGTTCAGTGCTCAGAGACATGGCCAAGGTGAGGAGGCTGAGCCCGACCACCACTGAGCAACACACAGAAGTACAAGGTGTTCAGTGCTCAGAGACATGGCCAAGGTGAGGAGGCTGAGCCCGACCACCACTGAGCAAGACACAGAAGTACAAAATGTTCAATGCTCAGAGACATGGCTGAGGTAAGGGAGGCTGAAACCCGACCACCACTGAAAAAGTGTCTGCTTGAGTTTCCTTACCCTCTGGGATCCTGGGTTTGGCTTTTGATTAGCTGGGTTGGCGAGATGTCACTTATGCACCACAATCTGCACCGATTTCATCACGCCAGACAAGCAAAAGAAATGTTGTCTATGGGCACCTGGTAGCTCAGTAAATTCATGCAGCTCCTGCCCAGAGCCAGAGAACTCTGAGCTGGACTCTGGACCAGGGTTGTGTGATGCGATCCAATCATCTTTAATCCCCGAAACATTAAGTCAGAAAAAAAGTGAGCCAGGGTAACTAGTCGAGCGAGAGGCTCCACCTACATGACTCTTCAACTCTTCAAGGGTCATTAGTATATAAATAGTAATTAGCAGCATATAAACTTTTTTTTATTTAATGCATAAAAGCAAAATTAATTTAGTGACATATTTAAAAAATGTAATCTCCTTCAATACAAACAGTAATGGGGTATAAAGTTCTGTCAGGTTCCTTTTAATATTAGGGAGCAGGCACCATGTAGAGGGACCACATGCTATGTATTCTGTCTAGTGCTGGTTAACGCCTTCATAGTGTCACTTCAGGTTAACTTCCATCAGCTCTGGGAATCATCGCATGTGTCAGTATTTCAGGGCATTGCTCTATAGTTGGACGAGGTGTTTACATTAAACTGTAAGCAGAATAAATGAAATAAAGCTTAAACCAAAGACTTTAATTTCCTGTGTTCTGTGTCTAAATCCACAAAGTCCTTACAGAGGAATAATAAAGGAACGTAGATGTGCTGCGCCTGAAGTTAATGGCCAAATACTATTATTCTCTTAGAACACAGAATTATTACAAAATAGCCCCTTGTTTCCCAGCAAATCTGAACCCTGGATTTATGTTGTGCTTTTCTTCGGAGGGGTCTTAATAAACTTTAGCATCTACTTTACAGAAGCGTTTGTTGTGGTCCGCTCCGCTGGCACAACCAGTAAACAGATGATATTTTAGCGAATTGAAGGGGTCAAACAATGTCAAGGGCTCAGATCCAAATTGAAATGTTGCACTGATCTGTGAATCTGCTTCTAACACTCTATAAAAGAAATTGGATTGGATGAAGACCTCACATGTGAGTTATTAAACAATCTGTCAGGAGCTGTACACTTTGTAAGTACTCGCAGTTTTTGGCTAATATGCTTGAAAATGATCATAACTGAGTCCAAGGAGTAAAAGGAATACTTGGTGCTATCAACATCATCCACCTTGTAAGGCCAATTTCTACAATACATTAAACACTATATTATGAAAAAAGCAAAAACCTACGTCAGCAATGAAAACCTTATTTTATTGAACTCATTGTTGTAAAACACCTTTTTTTTTGTTAAAAAAAGGTTTTGCAAACAATAAGCTGATAAAAAAACATCCTGATGCTGGGACGTTCAACACTCGTAATAGAAATCTATAAAGAAATCTGACAGAATGTGTTCCAAGTTTTATATAGCACCTCCACAGGAGATATGAAGCATTACACCTTTTACATGGAAATCAATGGACTGCCTGTGTTATATATGGCTATGTATTGTCCTCCAGACCGTTTTATAGCCACTCTCTGCTCTAACAGAACAAGGGTCTTGAATGAGTGTTACCCCTCTCAATGTAATTCAAATCTTACCAATATTTTTGAAAATGGGTTTTCACAACCTATCCATCCCTTGTCAGGTCCCAAGGCTGTAATACAGCAATATTACCAATTTGGGCCCTATTCCTGCATGCCAAATCAAATATAGTAGTTCATACACCTGCAAAAGCAACTTTTATTGCAATCCATGGCATAAGGTCCTTGGACCTTGGACTAGTCTGGCATTTCCTTGGACTAGTCCGGCATGGCATTGATTCCCTCAGAGCAGTCTGGCCCCCAGATTGTGGTTGATGTCCTCCTCACTAGCCACATCAGTCACAACCTGAGGGGCATAACCGGCCATATCAGTCACAAAATGAAGTCGTGAAAGGCTACATCGGTCAAGGCCTGGGGGCATGAACGGTCACGTCAGTCACAACCTGTGAGGACATGATTATAGCATCTGAAAGTGGACTGCATTGGATGAATCATTGTTCCACTGAACTAGTCCAAGTGAATAAGTATATGCCGAGGACAGCAATAAAAATAGTTTTTAACACACATAGGAACTATTGTCTGAACTGTGTAGACCTTGATTGAAATTCAGAATTATGGCTCTAAATGGTAATGGATGTGATTTAGGATGCTTGGGGAACCTGAAAGGTTCCCTTTACATAATTTTCGATGAACCCTGTGTACGTGAAGGGTATGCCTTGGTTCTCCCATACAGAGTGTTTCTGTGGCCACTGGATTTGTAGTGAAGGAGCATGCAGATGCTACTGTAGAGCATTAGGCCCATCAAAAGAAGGGAGAAGAGATGAGAATCAAGAATTGACCTGGCACAAGAGGGAGTTCTCTTTTCCAGTCTTCCCCTTGTTCTGTATTGTCCAGTATTTACACTTATAAGTAGTGATGAGCGAGTATGTCTCATTAACCCTTTCGATGAGCTTGCTCAGGTGCTCGCCGAGTATTTTGGTGTGCTCTGCATTTCTTTTACTGTCGCTGCGAAGGCAAGTGTCACGGCTGTTAGACAGATGTGACACATGCAGAGATTGCCTGTCAAACAGGCAATCCCTGCATGTGTCACATCTGTCTAACAGCCGTGTGGCGCCGTGACGACAGTAAAAGAAATGCCGAGCACGCCAAAATACTCGGTGAGCATCTGAGCGTACTCAACGAAAGGGTTAATGAGACATACTCGCTCATCACTACTTATAATGCTTCATAAAACTAGTGGTTATACTTGGACAATGTTTATAGGAAGGAACTCCTTCAACCTCCACTAGCCCTTCTTGGCTTCAAGCAAAAACGAGGTGTCATTATTATTCTTTACAATGTAATCGTGGTTTTGTCTTTCATGAGTAAAGGCGCGTGGAGATGACTTGGTTCACGACCAGGGGTACACACAGTTGAGGGGGCTCATCTACACTCAATGGCTTACTTGGTCTTTTGTTTTGTGACTTAGTTATCTTTCCAGTTCATGGGGGAAAGAATGCTCCAAATGACTCGTCTACAATTACCGTGTATGAGTCACACACTAACGAAAGTGCTCAGTAACTGCTTCAACAAGCAAACGAAACAACTGGTGATTCGGGAAAAATCTAGGGGACTAGGATCTCTTTACTCTCTGTACTCTATCCGGCAACTACATCTTCTACAGTCTCCCCTCCCCTGGACCCAACACAGCGGAGTTAATACAGTCAGGGTGTATTGTAGAGATTGTATTTACAGACTGTAATTTTGGAGAAAGGAAATCTCCACAATCTACATTTTGTGTAGTGATAAGTGTGTGTCAAGAAATTGCAGCTCATTTTTTTTTAAACAATCTAATTTTTTTTTATTGCCAGTTTAGATATTTTTTTGTTACTTTTTACCTTTAGAGTTTTCAAATAGTTCCAAATAACAATGAAATATTGAGCCAGAATCCAAAACAAAAAGAGTTTTGATACTCCTGTACTCATGGATGTATTTTCCAAAGTGAGCTCCATCAATGGAAGTGCTGTCAAGCTCACCCACTGTTACAGAAAAAGAATCTTTGTTAAGAAAGTCTGTAATTCAAGGCAACCAGTACTTTCCCTGCTTTGTTCTCAATTATATCTTCTAGTATTCCTGTTACTTGAATTTGCTGACCTACTTCTGAACTTGTTGCTTAAACTACAAAATGGCCTTTTGAAAACAATTGAGAGGTGTTCATCTAACAACAGACTTGAAAGGTATCTTTGTAAGAAGTTACATTGCAAAACATTCGATTCTAATTCAACTACAGACGGCATTTGGATTAAATGGCGTCCTTTTATTTCCCTTCTAAAGACTCAGGGGAAATGGACATTTATTTTATTGTTTCAAGTAGAAAAAAACTTTTTGCGAAATTCTAGGCTATTCTTCAGCAGCAGAAAAGAAACATAGATATTTTCTAAAATATACATTGACAACATTGGAGAAAATGTTTGAAAAGAACCGCTATACGCATTTCAATTGTGCTGCTAAAAATTGAAGTTGTAAGGGATTATTAGAGAAAAAATTCCAAGGATTTCAAGTATGCCTACGTATAGTTTCAGAGAACTACTTGTGTACCATAGCGTCTTGCATTAATTTTTACGATTCTTAACTGGGAAAGTGGAACGCAGTTTATAAACAGCTCTTTATGGCTTCTTCTTTATGTTTTTTATTTATTATGGCAGGCTATGGCACTGGCGGCACTGACTGCCCAATGAATGATGATAGGGCAGAAATAATCCAAATTTTTCTTTAGGCATTCATTCAATATTGTAAGCCAGAAACATGCGTAAGACTTGGTTCACATTTTCATTTAAGAGCCTCTTTTGTAAATTTTGTAAAAAAAACACACCATTGGTGTAGGTCATGTGATTGATCTGGTGCTACCATTATTTTTGCTTTTCTATTTCTTTAATAGAACAGAAAAATTTAAATAGTAGCACAAAACATCAATTTAGTCAATTTTTCATATTTTGGGTCTTTTTCTTTCCCTGTGATGATTTCTGTGAATTTATATATATTTTTTATTTCTCCATGATTACTGATTAGATCTGATATTCTTGATTTAATGCCTCCTTCTGCTTCTCTCCTTCAGGATATACTGAATCTGCAATCACCTTCCACGTTCCCCAAAAAGATCTTCTTATAATCATGTCTTGGATTGTCTAAACCAAAATCTATTTGACATAAGACAGTGGAGTCCAAGGGCTACCCAGATCTTAACATCAGCATGGAAGTGATACAAAACCAAAGAAATGAGCTGGAGCATAAGTTGGTGTACGTGCAATGTATAAGAGCATGTTCACACTGTGACGTATAAGTTGGTGTACGTGCAATGTATAAGAGCATGTTCACACTGTGGCCATTTCACAGACAAAATCCAAGAAAAAGACAAAATGGGCATATCTCCTATAGTAAGTAACTTAAGTGAAAAAAATGAACTGGAGTATAAGTTGGTATACATGCAGAATATAGGAACATTTTCTCACTGCCCATTAAACAGACAAAACCTAAAATAGAGATAAAATGCACATATACTCTGGTAGAACATATACTACATAAGGTAGTTAGTAAACACCGTTTTTGATGAAAAAAAAAAAGCATAAAAGCCATCTCACCAGCATCAAGGTGTACCCAAATCGGGACGGTCCTATCCTGCTTCTAGTATTAAAAACGTATCTTGTGTCAGCCAACCTCAATGTGAGTATTGGCAGAGCAGGATCGGGGCCCAACTGTTCAGACACCTGTCCACGGAAAGCTATATAGCTGAAATGCCTCAGAAAGGGGAGCCAAGCCGCTGTTTGTACAAAGTACAAGAAACTACCACAAAACCAAAGAAATGAGCCAGATCATTTGTTGGTATGTGTGCAGTGTGTAAGAGCACGTTCACACTGTGGCCATTTCACATATAAAACCCAAGGAAGAAACACAAGGCGGTGATACAATAGTATTCCAAGATCATGGTTCCAAAAAAAGAAAAAAAAAGCCTGGAATGGCAGTGGTAGTGCCGTAGACTGGCCCCCAGCGGGGCCAGCTACAGAGAATTGAGTGTCGTGGGTGTGGACAACATTGTACCTGGACCTGCTGCTTCCATCATTGTTTCCGATGCACTTAGTGCAATCCCGCTGCCTTTTACCTTTTCGATCAATAAGCCAGACGAGTCCTTAAAAACAATGTCCATGTCCAGGGAATAACAACTTATACATTTTCCTTCTCCATCATCCACACAACACACCGGCTCCACTCCCAGAGTTACTGTTTGCATTTTGTTCCCGGCAACAGGTACCGCAGTGGGCATGGGTAGAAGTTGGAATTGCCTGTGTTTTCTTAGGGGTAGGGTCCTGTGGGTCCACGTGTATCACTATAACCCTAGTTCCCGGAGTCTTTGCCTATGTCAGTCCCAGAGGCTGATTGTTGAGACAATGGTCCTTGTTTTAGTACTCACATCATGGCGCTACCTTTTCCTAAGGTCAAGGTATAAAAACAATGAACATGGAAGGGAATGTACAGAATCAAGACTTTTTTGTTTCGCCTTCAACAGGTAGCAAAAATGTTGCACGCTATGTTTGCATACTAATTTGTAACCTTTTTTCGCCATTTTATACTACTTTTACAAAGTAGGTGTAATCTGGGTATGGTTAGCTATGAAAATAAGATTTAAGCCAGATTCATGAATTGCAACTTTTTAAAAAGTTGCATAAAAATCTCAAATTTACTCCAATAGGAGGTAGAATAAAAAGTGGAAAATCTCTAGATTGATTTGTCAAATTAATACATTTTTTACTAGATTTATTAAACATTGAGAAAGTTTAGTAAAATTGGCCCAAATAACAGCAATGCAGTCGTAATGAAAACTGATTTAAAAAATTCTTCTCACAGTTTGCCCCCCAGTCGGGAGAAGTCATCCAGAATTCAGGAGTAAAACAGGAAAACAATATAGCATAGCAAGGGAGAAGTGGGAGCAGGAACAAGGTCAAGATGAGGAAGAAATACAGAAATAACATACAGTAGCAGTACAGAAAACCTTTTCAAAGTTTTTGGCTGCCTGGCTTGACTTCATTTGGAGGTTTTGGCTAGGTTGGCAATCTGATGGTCTATAATAGCATAACCAGTCCCAGAATAGATAGAGCACTGATGCTACAAATAGGCAAAATCATATCGCTAGGAGAAATCAAATTAGTAAGGTAGGAGACCCCCTACATTAGCGCTCATAAATTATAGAGCATTGACTGAGACTATAATGGAACCTATACCCACCGTGTGCCATCATGCATAAGGACCATACTGACCAGTACCCCGATGTGTGTTTCGCATGTAGCTTCATCAGGGGTTACTGGTCAATGTGTTCCTTATGCATATCTTAGCTTACTAATTTGATTTCCCTAGTGATAAGATTGCCTATTTGTAGCATCAGTGCTTTATCTATTCTCATAGAATCATAGAATGGTAGAGTTGGAAGGGACCTCCTGGGTCATCTGGTCCAACCCCCTGCTCAAAGCAGGATTCACTAGATCATCTCAGACAGATGTCTGTCCAGCCTCTGTTTGAAGACGTCCATTGAAGGGGAACTCACCACCTCTCGTGGCAGCCTGTTCCACTCATTAATCACCCTAACTGTCAAAAAGTTTTTTCTAATATCTAATCTGTGTCTCCTCCCATTTAGTTTCATCCCATTGCTTCTAGTCTTTCCTTGTGCAAATGAGAATAAAGATGATCCTTCTACAATGTGACAGCCCTTGACATATTTGTAGACAGCTATTAAGTCTCCTCTCAGTCTTCTTTTTTGCAAGCTAAACATTCCCAAATCCTGCAACCGTTCCTCATAGGACATGGTTTGCAGACCAGTCACCATTCTGGTCGCTCTTCTCTGAACTTGCTCCAGTTTGTCTATGTCTTTTTTAAAATGTGGTGCCCAAAACTGTACACAGTATTCCAGATGAGGTCTGACCAAAGAGGAGTAAAGACCGATAATGACTTCACGTGATCTAGACTGTATGCTTCTGTTAATACATCCCAGAATTGTATTTGCCTTTTTTGCTGCTGCATCACACTGTTGACTCATGTTCAGTCTACGATCTATTAGTATACCTAAGTCTTTTTCACATGTACTGTTGCTTAGCTCTATTCCTCCCATTCTGTATATGCTTTTTTCATTTTTATTGCCCAGATGTAGTACTTTGCATTTTTCCCTGTTAAAAACCATTCTGTTGGTTGCTGCCCACTGCTCCAGTTTATTTAGGTCTTTTTGAATCCTCTCTCTCTTTTCTCTAGTATTAGCTATCCCTCCTAGCTTTGTGTCATCAGCAAATTTAATCAGTTTACCCTCAATTCCTTCATCTAAATCATTGATAAAGATGTTGAACAATACAGGTCCCAGGACGGAGCCCTGTGGTACCCCACTTGAGACATTCATCCAGCTGGATGTGAAGCCATTTACAACCACCCTTTGAGTCCGATCACTAAGCCAGTTATGAATCCACCTAACAGTTGCCTGGTCCATTGCATACTTGGTCATTTTTTCAATAAGGATGGTGTGAGATACTTTGTCAAATGCTGGGACTGGTTATACTATTAGCTATTGTACAGTTATAGAAAGTCCATGTTTCTGTAATTTGTGAGGACTATATTCCTATGCTTTTATTACTTTGTTATATTGCCTAATTTTTGGTGCATTATTCATGCTATTTATTTACCTGACCACACTGCCTTTTTTCCTTTTATTTGGGTTTTTATGGGCTTTTTATTATTATTTATTGTTTTGCTTCTTTAGTTGTGTTTGTAATTGTTCATTAATAAAGTTTTAAACATACTTTGATATAAACTTTGTACTTTATTCCAAATTATTTGGTGCTAGTTATAGGATTATGTAATTGTATATTGAAAGCTGCAACCCAATAGACCTCTATTAGCCCAATCTTGTCAATAGAAAATGTAAAACTTGTATATTATAGCTAATATTTTAAAAAAAACAAAACAGAAAATTATTCTAAAGCCAAAAACATACACATAGCTAAGCCCAAAAAATTCCTCCAAGAAAGTTAAACTTAATAAGAATTTAAACCATTCGTAGGCTCAAACATGGCTTCCTGCCAGATGAAACTAGGCAATTACCTGTCCTGAAGTAATTTCAAGACTGGAATGGAAGAATAACACATTCAGAATTGGATGTATGAATTGTGATTAATGTGTTCCGAAAGGCAATTATATAATTCTCTTCCAAAATGACTCCGCGAGACCAAATGTCCTTATGTCGTTTCTGGTATTTTCCATCAATATAATATCTGCCAAAATTGTCTTCTTAAAATCTGCATGATAAACAGCTTCACACAGATTGCTTTTTCCCCAGAAAGGCTGTCATATTCCATTGCTCAGCTACACAGCAGACTCCATGGTTGTTTGGTACATAGATTCGTATGGGTCGAAGCTTTGGTTCCATGAATATGGAAACCAAAATATATGGTTGAAATGAAATTCTGTTTGCATAAAAATATGTGCAATGAAAGATCAACTGTGTGATAATGACGAGAAGCCATGCTCAGCCTGCTGAGGCTTTTTATTTACTGATGGTATTGCTATAAAGTGAATATCCAAAAACCTGTTAAATCGTAATGTCTCTACATAGCAGTCGATTATTCTATTAGGTAGATTTATATTCCTTCCAAAAAATTTTTTTTTCATTTTTGCCTCTACTCTATACAGCAGACATTTTTTTCATTAACATGGCTGTATGATGCTTTGATTCATGCAGTACAATTTATATGTTTTAGCGCGGTTTTGCGGGTGCATATAAATTGCTGTGTAATTTATAGAGTATTTTCTTTTTGATACAAATATAGAAAAAAATTATTTTTGGTTTATTTATTTTTTACAGTTAAAGTTTCACACCGAATAAACTGTTGAATAAATTGTCCAGGTTCTTAGAGGTTTGTTGATAAGTAATATGTGTAGGTTTTGTATTATGCATTTCTAGTAAAATGCAATTATATATATATATATCTATATATATATATATAATTAGCTTTTTTTGTTATGTGGAATGTTTGTTCTTTACTTTTTTTTTTTTGCAGATGTTTTATGTATGTTTTTATTTTTTTACACAATTTGTCTCCCAAGAGATCATAAAAGATTTCTGGGGAACATTTTATTTGTATTATTATTATTTTTTTCCACTGTAACTGGGGCATCCATGAGAGTCCAAGTTACAGGGGAAACCAAACTTCTGCTTTGCCACCATGCTTCATTTGCAGAGCTGATTTGGGTCTGCTATGAAAGACCCAAAGATCATGTGATTGTTAAGTCCTAAAGAAGCATCGCCCACTGCTTTTGTTCACTGCATAGTGCTTACAGCAAAAGAAAAAAACAGAAATGGTAATAAACCACGTATGCTTTCTCCCCATGGTGTTTAGTTTTACTTGTTTTATACCTTTCTATGTATTAAATGATTATGCACTGAAAAACATATTTTTATATGTAGCGCTTCCTAGAATTAAGAATGCTATTAGTTAAACAATAATAATACCATTAGTGTACATATGATTTTTTTTATTATATTTTATTCTATTTTTTTATGGAGGGGATAGGGGTTGTTACCAAAAACAGCAATTATGGAAATTTTATATATACAATGCAAAATGTTGATATCAATTTGTGTTAGTACAACCGGAATTGGTACAAACCATTAAGATAACATGTATGGGGGATTCATTAGACCCCCCTTCTGCTATACTAACTACTTGGTATTGACACGCCCCCTGGGTCATGGGGTACTCGGTGCCGGGCCGGTCGTTGCTAGCGGAGATGTCACAGTGGCGGTGACCCGGTCCGTGACCCTGGGCGGTCAATAAAAGGAAATATTTACAGGGGATTTATAGTTCTTGTATAGGGTTTGTGACGCCACCTGTGGTATGTGGCTAGAGAGAGCCGCCGCTGCGGAGCAGTCCTCTGGAGCTGATGTTAGTGCAGCAAGGTTGGTTTAGCTCTCCACAGGTAGAGCTTAGCTCCAGGGCAGTGTAGATGTTAAAGATGTTGCTGTTATGGTGTAGTGCAGAGGATGGCGCAGTTAATAATCAATCCACAACTTAATGGCGGTTTCCTCTTATCTTTACTTGCGGTCGTTAGGCAGACCGGGGCACGGGTACTAGCTGGTAGTAGAGGTCGAGGCGGCCTGGGAGCAAGTTGGGGATCCACCTAGCCAGGTGGAGTTGTAGGCCTTCCCTTTGCGCTACCTCTTTGGCCCTGCTGCGTATAGCTATGCTGCGGCCCTCGTCCCTGAGTAAAACGTCTTTGTTCTCACCCGTGTGGCAGGCAGCTAGGGCCTTCCTGGAGTGTCGCTCCCATGTGGCGGTGCTGGATCCTATCATGCAGCTGAGCCTCTGGGCGTCTGAGGGGGCCACGAGACCTGCAGTCTCCTGCCCTCCGGTTTCTGCTGCTGGGCCCCACAACCTCGGACTCCGGTGTCCGGTTCTTCTGCGCTTCCTCTGGGGTGAACTGCCATGCAGCTCCACTCCCTAGGTCCTTCCTCATCGATGTCCTGACTTCAACTCCTGTCTGTTCTCCTCACACTAACTAACCCCGCCTCCAGATCCCAGTTACTAAGGGGAGGAGCTCCCCTTGCTGGTCTGGAGCCAGGAAAGTGTTGCATGCTAGCAAAACCTGATTAGAGGACCCCTCCTTGCTTCCAGGCATGGTATCACCCCCTTGTGAGGGAGGCAATGCCACTGTGGCAACCGGACTCCTGGGATGCCATATTCCCCCCTAGTTAACTTCGGTACTCCCGGACTGAGGATACCTTTTAAAATTAACAATCAACAATAACAATTCACATTACAAACAGTTTACAAAATCTCAAAAAAGCAAAAACTACAAAAACCCAAGCAAAAACGCACAGCAGTCACTGCGGCGCTTAGTCTTTACGCCACAATCCAGGTAACTGAAATTTGGCTGGTGGGAACCGCATCAACCCACTTTGTGTATCGTCCCTGGGCATGGCTTCAGGGCACTCTTTCGGTGGGCCTGGTCTTCAGCCACGCCTGCGGTTTATTTTCTAGGCCAATTAGTAACTATATCCAACATTGTCCTGACCACACCTAGTTCTGTGGTCCAATTGTCCATAAATTTAAGAAATATATATATTTCTAGCATTATTTAACGATTACAACTATTTATAACATACTGTTTAGTTCTCTTACACTTTAGTTCCTCCAGCGGGCAGGGAGCTAACCTTTAGTACTCCGGGTTGATCTACGTAGTACATTTGTTGTCACTGACCTACCCTGGTCCCTAGTGTCTACCCCTGGTGTGGTGGGTTCAGTGTGAACTACACTACGGGTAGTCTGAGGTAACACCGGTAGGCTGGGTAATCTCCTACGAATTCTTTGACTCACCCTGGGTATGACAGGTTCACTGCTAGCAGAGGGTAGATTCTCCTCATCTGCTGCTGATGAAGCATCTGTCTCTGAGGCCGATTGGTCTCTCTGCTGTTCTGAAGCCTCTGCAGCTTCCGGTAAGGGCGCTTGGAGAAAGGTCAGGACCGGTACCACAATTGCTCTGTTCATCTGCGTCTAAGACCGGGGAAATGCTCCAAGGACTGTCTGGACCATTCCTTCCACCTCTTCTGTGGGCTGAGGGCTGTCTTGGTCTTCTTCTCTGTGTTTCAACTGTTCTCTTGAGACTGCCGCTGAAGTTTCCCCTCCATCTTTACTGATGAGGCACACTTTGGTGTTATCGTAATTTGAGGGTAGGACGGTGTATGGCTCAACCTCCTACTGGTCATCTAATTTGTGGACTTGTCTCTTCCTTTTGAGTACTTGTTCTCCAGGTGACAAGGGAACTGCAGGTGCGTGCTGATTGTAAGTTTTCTCCTGCTTCTGTCTCGCCTGGGACAAACTTCTCTCCACACATTCTTGCACCTTGCGGTATTGTTGCTGCCGCTCTGTATCCCAATCTGCATCTGGTGATGTCATCTCTGGTGTTAAAACTCCCATGTCTAAGTCAATGGGTAGCTTGCCAGGTCTTGCTCTCATCAGGTAAGCGGGTGTACAGTTGGTGGAGTTCACCGGGATGTGATTATATAGGTCCACCAAATCTGGTAACTTCTCAAGGGGCAATGTCTTCAACAGGTCTATTACCACCTGGTTCATCTTCTCGCACAACCCATTGGTCTGGGAATGATATGGCATTGTCCTGATTTTCTTGCAGCTGTACAAGTTACAGAATTCCTGGAACACCTCTGCTTCAAAGGCTGGACCTAGGTCGGTAAGCACTCATTCAGGGTAACCGTGCGGATGACAAAAGTGTTGTTGAAATGCTTTGGCTGCCATCTGAGCCATCTGATCTTTCACTGGCACTACTAACAAGAACCTGGAGTAGTGGTCTACTATGGTGAGAGCGTAGATATAGCCTGACCGGCTTGGGGCTGGCTTCACGGTGTCCAAGGCTACCAGTTCAAGTGGTTGTTTGGTGATTATGGGCTGCAGGGGAGCCCTCTGACTATCACGGTCTTTCCGTCTCAGGTTGCATGGACCACATTCTCGACACCATCTCTCGATTGTTTTCCTCATGCCAACCCAGTAGAATCGCTCACGTAGCAGGACTTCCAACTTCTTCCACCCGAAGTGTCCTGCTCCATCGTGGTACGCTTCTAAGACCATTGGTGCATCTCGCCTCGGGACTACCACCTGCCAGACCAGTTTGTGTGTCCGGGAGTTGATACTTCTTCGACACAGCTTTCTCTCATGGATGAACAGTTTGCCCTTCTCCTTCCACAAATGTTGGGTCTCTTGTGGAGCATCTGGATCAGGGTGCGAGTCAGCTTGAGTCAGCAACTCCTTTACCAGGTGGACAGCTGGGTCGCTATCCTGCGTCTCTGCCCATCCATGATGGGGCAATGGGTTGAACGTGGCCTCTCTGCTGGCGGAGCGCTTGTCCCTCACACAGTGGGAGCACTGGGTCACCTCGTGACGATGGAAAGCGGGTAGCTCTATCTCCTCCAGATCTTCCGGGTCTTCTCCCCCATCTGGCAAGTTGGGCATCCTGGACAGAGCATCAGCATTAGTGTTTTTATGCCCCGCCCAATACTTGATGGTAAACTCGTAGTTGGACAGTCGGGCCATCCATCGTTGCTCCAGGGCACCAAGCTTCGCAGTCTCCAGGTGCATCAGTGGGTTGTTATCCGTGAAGACTGTAAATCTGGAGGAGGCGAGGTAATGTTTGAAGCGCTCTGTTACAGCCCAGACTATGGCTAAAAACTCCAACTTGAAGGAACTATAGTTGTCGGGGTTCCTTTCCGTGGGCCGGAGCTTCCTGCTGGCGTAGGCAATCACTCTCTCTCTGTCTTGCTGTACCTGGAACAGCACCGCTCCCAATCCCACATTGCGGCATCAATATGAAGTATAAAGGGTTGGCCATAGTCGGGGTAGGCCAGGACTTCGTCTCCAGTAAGAGCCATTTTCAGTCGAGTAAAAGATTCGTCTTCTGGTTTACCCCATTTGAACGGAGGTTTCGGGTTCTTGGCCTTCTTGGACTGGCCCACTAAGAGGTCCTGCATGGGTACCGCTATCTTGGTGAAACCCTTGATGAATCTCCTGTAGCAGCCTACCAGCCCGAGGAACTGCCGCACTTCCTCGATAGTGGAGGGTCTTGGCCAGTCCTTGATCACGGTGACTTTTTCAGGGTCTGGTGCTACACCTTCGGCGCTTACCACATGACCTAGGTACTGCACCTTGGGCTTCAACAGGTGGCACTTGGACGGCTTTACCTTCAGGCCATAACCAGATAGGGCTTCAAACACCTCGGCCAGGTGCTCCAGGTGGTCTTCATATGTCTTTGAGTAGACGATTATGTCGTCTAGGTACAGCAGGACGGTTTCAACGTTTTTGTGTCCTAGGCAACACTCCATTAACTGCTGGAAGGTTCCTGGGGCGTTGTAGAGCCTGAATGGCATGCAGTTGAAGTTGCTGAGGCCCATTGGTGTTGTAAACGCGGTCTTTTCTCTGTCTGCCTCTGCCACAGGAACCTGCCAGTACCCACTGATGAGATCCAAAGTGGAGAAATAATTAGCAGATCTTAGTGCAGCTAATGATTCCTAAATTCTGGGTAATGGGTAGGCGTCCTTATGTGTAATGCGGTTAATCTGCCTGTAATCAACACACATCCTCATTGTACCATCTTTCTTTCTAACGAGAACTAATGGAGCTGCCAGGGGCTACAACTATCTTGGATCACCCCAGCCTGCTTCGTCTCCCGTAACATTCCTTTGGCACATTGATAGTGAGCTGGGGGTACAGGCCGGTACCTCTCTTTAATGGGCGGATGATCTCCTGTGG
This sequence comes from Phyllobates terribilis, assembly GCF_046119375.1. NCBI lineage: Eukaryota > Metazoa > Chordata > Amphibia > Anura > Dendrobatidae > Phyllobates > Phyllobates terribilis. The sequence goes on along the minus strand of NW_027362762.1, from coordinate 908,280,556 downwards.
GGATATGATGTTGGACCCCTTTTACCTGCCCAAAGTCTAGTGGGTGTTTGCTGAAGACTCGCTCATACTCTTGAACCACCCTGTATACTCCATGCTTGTAGTTGAAAGGGGTGGAGTCAGTGCCTACTTGTAGCTTCTGACACCAATCCTCCATCTGCCCCCTTAGAGCTGTTATCCTCCGCTGGTTTGGATGGAGGTAAGGGTTCCACTGCCTTTATTGCGTTGTTACTGACAGTGAACTGCTTAGCAAGGGTGGCATACCGGGGTAAATGGACCTCTTTCTCCCCACAATTCAGGATGCGTATCGGTACTCTCCCCTTGCGGACATCGACTACTCCCCTGGCTGTCAAGACGGTGGGCCTACTATCAGAGTACACGGGTTCTACCAGGGCCTTATAATCTTGACCCCTGAGACCGATTGCTGCCCGACACCATATTAACATTTCACTCCTAGGGGGCATTGCATTGCAATGGGGAATGGATCACTCATTCTGACACTGCCGACTTCCCCACCAGACAGCTCTACCTGTTGTCTTTTCATCAGGGCTCTGATCTTCTTCTGCAGAACCCGCTGCTGACTGGAACTGGCAGTCTCTGCGACCTGTTGCAACAAAAGAATAATTTCCCCAAGACAATTCTCTATCACATTGGTGCCTATAGTTATCATAGGATGACTTTCTCGGTGATCAATATCAACAATAATCATTCCTTGTGATGGCAGTTCTACTCGGCCAACTTTTATGGTCACCTCTTTATACCCTGAGGCAAGGGCTGACCATTGCTGGCATAGATACTAAGATGTTCATCTGGACGACGGGTAATGTCTGAATCAGTCCTGTATTGTTTATAAAGGGTATATGGCATCGTTGTCACCTGGGACCCAGTGTCCAGCAGTGCGTTCATCGGGATGCCATCAAGCAAGACAGGTAGGACCGGTCGTCCTCCCACGTACTTGTCTCGCCAACTTTGTGGGCCTGGTCGTCTTACTCCAGGGGGTTGGCCCTCTGCCCCAGGGGTTGCTCGTTTAAATTACAGAATTTTGCGTAGTGCCCCGCCTTTTGACAACGGCGGCAGATGGGTTGTTCGTCATGGTCGTAGCGATCGCTGTTCCTACCTCTGGTTGGTGGAATTCTTCTCTGTTGTCGCCACGGGACGTCATCTGGACTTTAAGCCAGCTGGATCTTTTCCTTTGGAGACACTTGCATGGCCTGCACGGTTTTAGTTAGTGTAGCCACACTTTTGGTCAGCTCCTGGACCTCAAGGCGTAGGTCTGCAGGCGGGTCATTGTCTAGAGTCTGCGCGTCAGCCTCCACAGGTGCTGGGGGAAAGGATGCCACCTCCTGGTGGTATGTGATAGCTGGATGCTGGAGGGATGCAGTGCCGCCTGGGGTTGGTTCTCGCAGCACCCGGATGGCTCGGTCTTTAAATTCCAGATCAGGGTTTTGCAGAGCCATAATGCGCAGCTGTGTCCGGTGAGCGTTAGACAGGAGCCCCTCAATAAACTGCTCAGTTAGCAATCTGTCCTCGTCTCACACACTGTCGGGGTCCACCTGTTTAATGGCCCGCAGCGCCTCCTGCAGGTTTAGAGCATAGTCCCGTACACTGTCCTGCACCCTTTGTTTGCACCCGCAGAACTTCATTTTAATTTCTGCTGCGGTGCGGGTGTCAAAGGTATCCTTCAACCGTGCCAGTATTTCCTTGACAGTGCCTTTCTCCCTGCCCGGCCAGGACTTCACCTCTCTCTGGGCTGCACCGATTAGCTAGCCTATGAGGATGCTGACTTTTTACTCCTCAGACAGGGGGTACACTTTAAGCAAACTGCGCAGTCTCTCCTCAAAGTCGTTCAGGGTGTGCGACTCCCCTGATTACTGGGGCAACCAGTATTCTACAGCAGTAATGCTATTCATATTTCATACTTCATATTTACATACGCTAAAATTTCTCATTTATTTCTATTTCCCATAGCAGTTATGCTATTCATATTTCATATTTACATACTCAATGTTACAGAGTGCTACATTATTTGTTTATTTTTTATTTTTCCTGGTATATATGGCATCGATATCGGCATTACAGTGGTGGCGGCTGCAACCACGGCTGAATCCTCTCCTCGGTTGGGCATCCTCCTCCCCCCTAGTGAACCTCAGCTCGGTCCTGGGCGTCTGCTGACGTACCAGTATGCTGCTCTGCAAGCGGAAGGATCTCTTACCCGGCGTTTCCGGATCGGGGCCTCCTGCTTCCCCTCGGTTGACGGTAAATGACGTGATAACACAGTTCAGTACAGTCTATGGCACACAGGACCCGGTTATTCCGGGCTTCGTGAATCCTGTTCATGACGCCAAGTTGACGCGCCCCCTGGGCTGTGGGGTACTCGGTGCTGGGCCGGTCGTTGCTAGGGGAGATGTCACAGTGGCAGTGACCCGGTCCGTGACCCAGGGCAGTCAATAAAAGGAAATATTTACAGGGGATTTATAATTCTTATGTAGGGTTTGTGACGCCACCTGTGGTTCGCGGCTAGAGAGAGTTGCCGCTGCGGAGCAGGTCCTCTGGAGTTGATGTTAGTGCAGCAAGGTTGGTTTAGCTCTCCACAGGTAGAGCTTAGCTCCAGGGCAGTGTAGATGTTAAAGATGTTACTGTTATGGTGTAGTGCAGAGGATGGCGCAGTTAATAATCAGTCCACAACTTAATGGCGGTTTCCTCTTATCTTTACTTGCGGTGGTTACGCAGACCGGTGCACGGGTACAAGCTGGTAGTAGAGGTCGGGGCGGCCTGGAAGCAAGTTGGGGGATCCACCTAGCCAGGTGGAGTTGTAGGCCTTCCCTTTGTGCTGCCTCTTTGGCCCTGTTGCGTATAGCTATGCTGCGGCCCTCGTCCCGGCGTAAAACGTCATTGTTCTCACCCGTATGGCAGGCAGCTCGGGCCTTCCTGGAGTGTCGCTCCCACGTGGCGGTGCTGGGCCCTATCGTGCTGCTGAGCCTCCGGGCGTCTGAGGAGGCCAGGAGACCTGCAGTCTGAAAAAGGGAAGGAAATCAAGGGAACTTTAGTTTTTTTCTAGGTATCGCTGCCAACAGTAAGCCTGGCAGCATTAAAACAAAGGTGTAGCACAGAACTTGGAAGATAAAGAAATTGAGAAAAAACTAGTTGTGAACTATACCAGAGCCATCTCTTGGTGAGTTTGCAGGTACATAGGTATGTTTTGTGGGCACTTTTTACTTTTCTTGTAAGTACAATTCTTTTTCCATTATTCTCTGCATTGGCTTAGAGGTCTCCAGAACACTGCAATTACCTGCAAGTTATTTAATCTATGTGAGCTATGTGAGTCATAAGCCACACATTGCTATTTTATATATGTAAAACAAAGAGGCTTGTTGTTTTTCAAGATATTTGTAATGTTTGCTCTAGCTGTGATAATCACTCCCACTGCGGTACTGTCAGCAATATCGTTCTCACCCACACTACTCATCCTTTTATCATCTCCCGAGAAAGATAGCTGAAAAGGGTCTGTCTGACACCCAATCCATAGTTCACTGCACCGCTGAATGGCATAAGCAATTATAAAGAACTAGACTGCCCCAAGATAATTGTTAAGCATCCTAAAGCAAGCGAGAACAGAAAAAGTCAATGATTCCGCATCTTGAAAAGTGCTTTAATACAGGTAGGGAATGTTCAGCCAGGCACAGATATGAGCCTAGCAAATCTATCATGCACTTCGGTCCTAAAAAAGTGCATTGTTTACAAAACCTAAGAACGGAGAATTCTGAAGTGTGACTTTGTTTCAGATACTATAATAAAGAGTATACTTTTTCTTTCTTAGTAGTAATGTATAAGTATCTTGTGTGAAAACAACCAAAAAAATCTTCCTACAGCAATAAAGACCAGATTTTTGCCATATCTCAGTTTTAGAGTGTTTATTGATATAGCTGCAAATTGGAAATTTCTTCCAATCTCAATGTAAGAACCTTCTTATTAGAATGAAGGTCACGTGATATTTAATACTTCATGTCATTAGCTCTACAATATGTAACTGATACAATTGAATTATCTTACGTTTGTGATAGAGACCCCCTAAAATTCTCAAGTTGACAGTATCACCGAATGAGACTCCTGCTATTCCGTATTGATTTTTTTTTTTCAAATAATGGCCACTCTAATAACTACAAATTGTGAAAGCGTATAACCAATTTGGAGTTTATTCTCTATAAATATAACTGATATCTGAAGGGTCTGGTAATCATAAGAACATCGCATTGGTGTTCCTCATAATGGTCTTTCATGCAACTTTTGGAGATGACTTTAAGCCTGTAGGGTTTAATATTCATGGGTTGAAACCCTACCGAAACTAACATTCATAAATGTCTGACTAAGAAGCCCTCCTTCTCCCATCAAAGTTTCTATCCACTTAATATATTGCAGTCATTATATTATACAGCACTGTGTACTTACAGTCCTGCTCACTTCTATTGGATCCCGTGAAGTACATAATGTGGAGTATCTCCTGAAAAAAATGAATCAAGTGAAACAGTTTTTTTGTATAGAGCACTCAAGTTAAATACACAAGAGCAGTAATTAAACAATTTAGAACAAAAAAACAATGGGAGGGAAAAATAGAAAAACCTAAACATGTGTCACTGATATTGGCACCCTTTACATTAATTTAGTATGGAGACATATTTTGACTCGCCTGTGATAAATCACAAGACAGATTACCCTGTGTGTAATTGTTGGTTCCCATGTGACATGGATTAGCCAATGAATGATGACTTCAGTGTTTTAAAAAGCCGCTTGGTAAGCCCTGTTCCTTTGTCACAATGGTGAAGGCAAAGGAGATGTATGAAAACATCAGAACTGCTATTATTAGCAAACACAAGACTTCCAGAGGGTATAATGCCATCGCCAAAGACCTCCGTATCCCAGTTTCAACAGTGCGCAATGTTATTAAGAAGTTTTCTAAGCATGGGACCATCAAGAACCTCACTGGATGTGGGGGAAAGAGGAAAATTGACAAGAGATGTCTTTGAAGGTGGGTGCGAATGGTGGAAAAAATACCACATCAGACATCCAAAGACCTGAAGGCCAACCTGGAACAGTCTGGGGTCATGATTTCAACAATACCAAGCGCCTCACACTAAACCAAGCAGAGCTCTATAGGCGAAGGCCAAGGAAGAAACCATTGCTGAAGAAAAGACATGAAAAAGAACAACTGATCTTTGCCAAAGAGTACCTTGACAAACCACAATCCTTCTGGGAAAATGTTCTGTGGACAGATGAAAAAAAATATAGCTTTTTGGCAATGCAAAGCAACAGTTTGTTTACAGACAGCGCAATGAAGCTTATAAGGAAAACAACACCTTATCAACAGTTAAGCAGTTAAGCATGGTGGAGGATCCATAATGCTGTGGGGTTGCTTTGCTGAGTCTGGTACTGGAGGTCTTGACCATATCACAGGAATCAAGAAATCAGAGAATTATCAAAAGATTTTAGAATCTAGAAATGTCCTACCCAGTGTAAGAAAACTTGGTTTGAGGCGAAGATCATGGGTCCTCCAGCAAGACAATGACACAAAACACACATCCAAAAGTACAGAGGAATGGTTGAAAAAGAAAAAATAGACTGTTTTAAAATGGCCAGCAATGAGTCCTGACCTCAATCCCATTGAAAATCTTTGGGTTGAGCTGAAATCTGCCGGTCGGTCCGGTCTACGTCAAGTAAAGAAGGAGGACAGCAAGAAGCAGCCAGGGGGAGGGATGGAGAGACCCAAAACCATGCCCATCTGACAGACTGGATTACCATGCAGCGCTGGAGAATTTCATAAAGATTTTTGGGGGTTCTACAGGGGGACTCAGGGAGTTGTAGGTATGCACAGGCGCTGCATAAGATGATAGTTTTAGTTCATATAGCACAAAACTGGTGACAGGTTCCCTTTAACTGGGTAGAAAGGCAAAATGAGCAATTATAAGTACACAGCGCTATATAATATGATTATTGCAACATATTAAGAGGATAAAAATGTTGATGGGATGAGGAGTGCTTATTTAAAGTCATATGAAGGAAGACTGTATATTATTGCTACTAAACAACATAAAAGTACTTTTCTATTAGTATGGAATCAAGAGACAATGCTGCAGAATTCAACAAAAAAGACTCAGGGTTTGCATAAACCCTGCCCCGAAATGGAAGTTTTGTGACATTTCTGGGGGCATTTCTGGGGATTTGCTTAAATGTTCTGATTTTGACAATTGATTATTACAAAATATAAAAGTGTACCTAAATGGGTATTCCCACTTCAGAACTACATGGATATGACACCAACTCCCATAAATTGGAAAAATGTGATTCAACTGACCTTTGGCAAGTCCATATGTAAGTCACATATTGGGGCAGATGAAAAGAAAATATGGATGCGTAATTGTCTTTTTTAGTATCTGCCTGGAGGTGTCAATGGGGGGAGCTATGGTCTTGAATCCACCAATCATACTTCTCCTTACTCCTATTTGGTGGTGCCCCCTGAGCAGGCTTGGACTGGCCCATAGGAGAACAGGAGAATCCTCCGGTGGGCCCCTGTGCAGGAGTAGGTCACCACCCTCTTATATGAGCAGTACTTGGCACTATATACATGAATCACTATGTACCGATAAAGGCGGCATCTTATTCATGTAACAATCTGCCCAGTTCATTGTTATATAAATTAGTGATTCAGGATAATGTCACATTTGCATGTAGCTGAAAAGTGGGGCCCTGGAGTTGGTTACTGGTGGGCCCTTGGCACCTCCGTCCGACACTGCCCCTGACGAAATGCCATATCTAAAGTGGGAATACCCCTTTAAGTTTTCTATATTGTGCCTATGCTGGTGTATATTTTTCTAACAGCCAATTTATATTCATGACAGAGATATATTACTAAAGCTTTTTAGCAACTAACTTTGCTGACCTAGGATAGGCAAATCTAAAATATAGCATCATAATTCATCCATCATGCACCGGGCAATTAAGCTAGAATGTATTTTCCATAATAACAAGGTAAAATACTTTAATTTTTAATGACATTTGCAGCAATTTGTGAAATTCTATTAAAACCACTCTAGAATTTCTTTATTACATTTCCAGAAACTTATTTTTACCCAGTGGTTAAAGCAAATAGCTCTTGCGGGACATAAAAATTCATTAAATGAGCCTAGCTTTGATGGCAACAATGGGGACTGTCCCGCATGTTACAAGATGTTGGTTTTGCAGGAAATCCTTGCATTCTTGTAGTGATTACTAGGACAGGCTCTGAGATGTCATTTTATACTTTGTGTTGTTGTTCTCACTCAGTATGGGGTCCACCGTTGGAACACGATCGCTTGACAAGTAAATACACCTCAACCAGTGGGAGACTAGTAAAAATGATTGAAGGATTTGGAAAGTAGAAAATTGGCATCTGTTTGAGGGTCTTTTCTTACTACTTTACCATGAGTACAGTATAAAACTATTGTACATTCATATGTTGGAATGAATTGTACATTATTGTTAATGTCAGGAATCAAAATTCCAAATTATTATGCAAATTGGATTTAAATTTCATAAAGATATAATTTTTTGTTTTTCAAATAAACTCATAAATGGTAATGTGTCTCAGGGTTCTTTGGATCACGGAAATCAATCTCAAACACCTGTGATAATTTGCTTGCCAGGTGAACCCAATTAAACGAAAACAACTTAAAAAGAGCGTTCCACATTATTAAGCAGGCCACAGATTTCGGTTTCAATCAATATGGGAAAGAAAAAGGAAATCTCTGCTGCTGAAAAGAGTCAAATAGTGCAATGCCTTGGACAAGGTATGAAAACATTATTTATTTCACAAAAAAGTAAGTGTGATCACCATACTGTGAAAAGATTTGTTGCTGATATAAAGCACAGACAGGTTTGTGCAGCTAAAGGCATAATGAGGAAGGTTTCTGCCAAATAAATTCATTGGATGAAGGAAGCAGCTGTTGAAATACCATTGCAAAGCAGCAAACAGGTATTTGAAGCTGCTGGTGCCTCCCTTGAACCTCAAGGTGTAGGATCCTCCATAGGATTGTAGTAGTGCATAAACCTGCTATTTGACCAACCCTAAATAGTGCTCACTAGCAGGAAGGGTTGCAGTGTCCCAAGACATACATGAAGGCTCATTTTAAAACAGTCTTGTTTGCTGATAAGTGCCGTGCAACCCTGCATGGTTCAAATGGATGGAGTAGTATATGGTTGGTGGATGACCACCATGTCCCAAGAAGGCTGCGACATCAGCAAGGAGGTGACAGAGTCATGTTTTGGCCCGGAATCATGGGGCAAGAGCTGGTAGGCCCCCTAAAGAGTCCCTCGAGGTGTGAAAATGACCTCTGCAAAGTATATAGAGTTTCTGACTAACCTCTTTCTTCCATGATACGAAAAAAAGAATTGTGCCATTCATAGCAAAATCATCTTCATGCATGACAATGCATTATCTCATGCTACAAAGAAACCTCTGAGTCATTGGCTGCTATGGGCATAAAAAGAGAGATGGTGTGGCCACCATCTTCACCTGACCTGAACCTTATTGAGAACCTTTGGAATATCCACAAGCAAAAGATCTATGCGGGTGGGAGGCCATTCACATCAAAACAGCAGCTCTGGGAGGCGATTCTGACAAAAACTCACAACTTTAATGAATGCAAGAATTGGGAAGGTGATATCAAAGCAGGGTCCTATATTAACTTGTAACTTGGCCTGTTTTTGATTTCAGTAAATGTGACCTCTTAATGCTCCAAATTCAACAAATGACCATTTTCAGTTCTTTACAACCTATAGAATATTTGTAAGCTCTGTTGTGCATAATAATTTGGTGCATTTTGATTTTTTTTCGTTTTGAAAAAAAATACTGTTATGATTAGGAGGTTTGTCCAATAAAATTTGATTTCTACTTTAATAGTTGATAATCTGAATATTATACTGACTCATTTGCATTGACCATTTAGGAAAATTTGATAAAAATAGCATCTGCATAATAATTTGGACCATGGTGTACAGCTATAGACTGGCCCTTAACAAATAAAAGACAATCTACACAGTAGCTTTCCTTTAAAAGGAAGTAAGCGGGCTCCCTAGTTCTATCTATTGGAGATTACTAGTAGTGATGATCGAGCATGCTCGTTGCTCAAGATTTACGAGCATGCTCGGGTGAGCACCTATTATCTTCAGCGTGCTCGGGCTTTAAGTTTTCGCCGCTCCGCGACTGTTTGACAGCTTTAATACATGTGTGGAATGCTGGAAAAACAGGCATTCCTCACATGTATTAAAGCTGTCAAACAGACGCAAATCATGTTCACGGAGCGAAGAAAACTTAAAGTCCGAGCACGCTGAAGATAATAGGTGCTCACCCGAGCATGCTCGTAAATCTTGAGCAACGAGCATGCTCGATCATCACTAATTACTAGCTCTCCTACAGGTGGAAGAAAGCTGTCTCTCTAGCACTATCCAATGGAAATAATAAATTCTTGCTCAGGAGAAAAATAAAAGCTGAGTCCCTAGAGCCATCCAGTTGAAATTCTTAGCTTTCCTCCAGAAAGAAGGAAGCTAGTGTCATCCATAGGAGATTATCCTAAAAGTTGGAAAAAAGCTGTCTATTTATTGATATCTATCGGAGGTAGCTTCCCTTAATATTAATGTCTTTAACTACGGTACTTTGCAACATAGCTAAGGATATTAAGACAAAACACTGGCTTCTCCTAAAAGAAAAGGCACCCATCGGGAGATAGCTGTTTTGAGGTTCTTGTTCTTCATTAGTTCAGAGCAGGGTACTGGTTCACTAGCTGAGAGGCCTTTTATAAAGGTATAGGTACTGGAGACTACAAAGGACTAAAAGACAACGTCATTCGATGTAGCAGACATATTACAGAGCAAATATTTCTGAAAATGGTGAGCCAATCTTGAAGGGTCCATTATTGAAAAAATTGCTATCTGGTTGAAAACGTCTTCTGCAATATGTCTCACTAGTGACAAAAAGGTGAAGAAGAAATTAATAGAACAACCTCACCAGTCTGTCGTATCCAAAGAAGGAAGTCCTTGCTCATCAGTCACTGTCGCAAGGACTCGCCTGTACCACAGGACGGGGCTCCGGGACCAAATTAGGTTCAGCCAGACTATACTGGCCCTGCTATCCCCAAAGACTCCTGCCCTGACAAGGGCAGTCCACAGCTGATCCTGGACAAGCTTCATCCTACAAATGCTCTACGTGCCTCCCAAAGTTTTTCTCCCATTCAGGGACATCAGGTGATGGCAAAGCACATTACACAAAATGTAAGGGCTATGATACCACCCCTACAGTGGTGGACCTAGAAAACAGCTGTCGTTTGGCCTCCACTGTGGTTAGGGTGTTTCTGCATATATGTCCGGATTTATAGGATTTAGGTCAGGGCTCATAGAATGCCATTTCAGAATAGTCCAATGTTTTCCTCTTACCAATTCTTGGGTGTTTTTAATTGGGTATTTTTGCAAGACCCATGACCTGTGACTGAGACCAAGCTTTCTGCCACTAGGCAGCACATTTCTCTCTAGAATCCCTTGATAGTCTTGAGATTTCATTGTACCCTGCACAGATTCAAGACACCCTGTGCCAGATGCAGCAAAGCAGCCCCAGAACATAACAGAGCCTCCTCCATGTTTCACAATAGGGACAGTGTTCTTTTCTTCATATGCTTAATTTTTTCTTCTGTGAACATGGAGCTGATGTGCCTTGCCAAAAACTTCCATTTTTGTCTCATCTGTCCATAGGACATTCTCCCAGAAGTTTTGTGGCTTGTCATCATGTAGTTTGGCAAATTCCAGTCTGGCTTTTTTATTATTTTTTTTCAACAATGATTTTCTCCTTGGTTGTCTCCGATGAAGTCCACTTTGGATCAAACAAGACTGATGGTGCAATCTGACACTGATGTTCATTGAGCTTGAAGTTCACCTTTAATCTCTTTAGAAGTTTTCCTGGGCTCTTTTGTTACCATTCGGATTATCCGTCTCTTTGATGTGTCATCAATTTTCCTCCTGCAGCCACGTCCAGAGAGGTTGGCTACAGTCCCATGGATTTTAAATTTCTGAATAATATGTGTAACTGTAGTCAAAGGAACATCAAGCTGCTTGGAGATGGTCTTATAACCTTTACCTTTAACATGCTTGTCTATAATTTTCTTTCTAATCTCCTGAGACAACTCTTTCCTTTGCTTCCTCTGATCCATGTTGAATGTGGCACACACCATGTCACCAAACAGCACAGTGAGTATCTGTAGCCCTATATACAGGCCACTGACTGATTGCAAGATTGTAGACACCTGTGATGCTAATTAGTGGACACAACTTGATGTAACATGTCCCCTTTGTCACATTATTTTCAGGGGTACCATCATTTCAGTCCAGGCCTATTTCATGAGTTTGAAGCAGGGTTGAAAAGCAATGACTGTTCATTTGCATATATGTTTAATTTATTATTACTTTTGTCAGATTCAAGTTATTTCTGTGACTATTGTGGGTTTTTCTTTCATTAAACGAGGGGTACCAACAATTTTGACCACGTGTGTATATTACTGGAGACCACCAACTGATGAAAGAAACGAGACTTATGGGTGAAAGGGTGAAGGAAGCTGTTCTAATGCCTCCTATCCATGGTATCTTCCCTATGAAACAATGTCCACTCCTCTGATTTGGCTAAATATCCATTGTTAAGGTATATTCAATGGTTGAACAATGACTTGGAATATATTTGCAGTTTAAGAGCAGCTTTCTTCTTTCTGGAAAACTAATTTGCTTTCTTTCTTCCTAGGAGCATTACCTGGCCTATAAGTCTCCTTACGCAAGCTGGCGGTCTCCACATTAGTCTTTTATAGAAATTTGATGTTAAGTTGTAATTTGTACCTTTTAAAAAATATTATCTTTATTACATTGTTAATCATATCGTTACTAGTGTTGAGCCACCCCCGTAGTGTTCGAGTTCGGTTCGGTTCGTCGAACACCCGTGTGTTCGCCGAACAGTTCGTCGAACTGTTCGTCGAACACCTTCGAACACCGTTAAAACCAATGGCAGGCAAACAAAAACACATAGAAACACATAGAAAACACCTTCAAAGGTGTCCAAAAGCTGACAAACTGCTCAGAAGACACAACTAACACATGGAAAAGTGACAAGTACATATAGTCATGCGAAAAGAAAAGAGGTGGAGGAGTAAAAGGAGGGGGAGACACAGATATAGGCATGTCATGCCCTTCTAAAATCCAAAAAGTGAGAAGCCGAGACGGCCAGTCCGCTCCTGCCCGTGCCACCTCCGTGTCGCCGGGTTTGTGCCAGAGCCGCGGTGAACCCTGACGGCCAGCCCCCCTCTCCCAATACTGGTGCCTGTCCGCTGGTGGGTCGAGAGAGCCCCCCTGTGGTGGAGGCAGCTCTAAGCTTTTTAATTTAAATTGTCCCTCTAATTTGAATGAATACACTTTAAATCCATTTACAAGGATCTATTGGAGGGCAAGTCTCATGCCAGCAGCCGCGTAATTCCAGCTCCAGTAGCGTCCACTAAAGCTGCTGCAGTTAAAAAGCTTTTATAAGGATTGAGCTCGGCTGTCCACCGCAAGGCATCCTAGTGCCAGTCCCAGCCCCTATGCCTTGGGGTGCCTCCTGATGCTCTTCACTAAGTATCCCGTGGTCCCGAAGCATTTCCTTTGAAAAAATTAAGTGTCCAAACTACAGGTGGTGTAGCTTGCTTAACAGCCGGGATAATCCGCTGACTAGCAGACACTGCTACTAGGCACAAAGTATTTCCTGGGCTAGATGCAGTTAAAAATTTGTAAGTAGATACTCTCGTTGGATGCTGAGAAAGCATTCCATAGAGTCTCCTGGCACGCCATATATGATTCTCTTAAAAAGCTTGGGGTAGGGGTCTAGGGGACCCTTTTATAGCCAAAATCACGGCCCTGTATCACAATACGTCACCTAGGCTGAAGATAAATGGAACTGTAGCACCGAGGGCTCGGTTGCTACAGACGTATTGCACCTCACCCAGAGGTGTGATATCTCACTCTCAGATAAGGATGGAGTGTGGATCAGGACCCGACACCTGCATGCATTACACCACATTGCCGTGGGGCAGGGCGACCAATATGCCCCTGAGATGGGCACGACAGTCCCTGTCCCTGGCTGGAGTGGGGGGAGGGAACACTGAGGAAGGGGAACCCTGCAGTGCAGGAGCAGGGAGGAAGCAGTTCCTGGGTGCATTGAGAAGGGAGTATAAAAGGTGGGCACCATCTTAGTTCAGTGCAGAGAAGTCTGAGCAGAAGTGGCAGGGAGCAGGGGCTCTGCATGAGCTCTGCTCCGGAGGCGGGCCTAGTAACAGAGGCCCAGGCCTGCAAGAGGGAGAAGGAAGGAAGAGGAGCGGAGAAGGCTCCAGGAACGAGGAATGAAGGGATCCCAGGGGTGCGGACGGGCGAGTCGCCACCGCACGCCCGAATCCACCTGCGTGGAGGGGTCAGGCCAAAGGGGGAGACCAGTCCCCGAACTAGTGGAGGCAGGAAACGACCCTCAGCTAGAAACCGGAGGCTCTGACATTTTATGTGGCGCAGCCCCTTGCTCCACCCGCTAGGAAGGCATCACATAGGGTCAGGGAAACTGGCGCCAAGTTTACCAAGAGGAGGCCCGAGGCAGCCGGACAGAAGTGTTGGTAAGAAAGGCCAGACAAAGGACACACAAAGGGGGTCCTGTGAAGCGCTCCAAAGTTATCTGGGAGTTGTCTGAGCCCCTCACCTGGTGAGCACAGTACGACGTGGGCAGCCGTTACCTGCAGACGTGGTCTGGATAATAAGAACTGTGAGTAAAGGCCCTGAACTGCATCACGTGTCGTTACTGCTGCTGCCCTGCACCATCACCCCCATCCTCCGCATACACTGCCCTGAGGCTATACTCCTCCCGTGGGGAGTTATGCTACGCTCTGCTGCACCCACAACACCAGCCTTAGCGGTCTGCCCTGTAGCGGCGGTTCACTCTGACCGCAATCCACGGGTGGCGTAGTCGGACATTTAAACATCAAAACCACATAAATAGTTCCGCCACTGGTTTGACCGCCCTGAGCCACGGAACCGGATCGCCGCCACGAAGACTACAACCACCAGCATCCACCAAAAAGGGTCCGGCTCCGGGTGTCCCAAGGCCCAGGGGGTGCGTCAGAACATTTTCATCACCTTTCACAATCACCAATGGGACAAGGCAGGGATGTCCTCTGTCCCCTCTCTTATACATCCTAGTGACGGAGCACCTGCTCTCATCAATTCGCCATAACCCCAATATTAGGTGGATTGAGGTGGGAGGAACCGAGTACAAGTGCTCTCTATTTGCTGATGATGTCCTAGTATATATCACTCAATCACATATATCCATCCCTGCTGTTATGGCTGAAATAGATCACTTTGTTACATGGTAAAATTTTAAAATCAATGCAGCGAAGTCTGAGGCCCTCGATGTCTCCCTCCCTAAATCCATATAGGATTCCATCCAGTCCAACTTTCCCTTTGCCTGGCCCTCACAGGGTATCAAATACTTAGGAATTCCTATTCATAGAGACCTCTCCCATCTATGTTATCTTAATTTTGGGCCCTTTATTGAACAATTCCATACAGACCACGGTTGGCAAGTTAGAACTGTAAGATTCACTACGTGAACCACTGGTGTTTTGTGGAAAAGCACATGTACACCGCGTTCCAAATTATTATGCAAAAAGTGTTTAGGAGTGATAAGGGAAGAATTTGTTTGTTTGTCAGTTAAACTCATTGATGGTGATGTGTGTCAGGGCTCTTTATATCACTGTAAGCAATTGCAGACACCTGTGCTAATTAGTTTGGCAGGTGTGTCCAATAAAGGCAAGACTACTTAAGAAGGCTCTCTCACATTATTAAGCAGCCTACATTTTCTGCCAAAATGGGAAAGAAAAAGGATGTGTCGGCTGCTGAGAAGCAACAAATTGTGGAGTGTTTAGGTCAAGGCATGACTACAATCAACATTGTGCGATGATCAGGATGAAGTGTCTTGGCAATCAAGAAGTATGTAGCTGATTCACAGTACACACGTGTGCGTGCTGATAAGGGCAAATTGAGGACTCTTTCCTACAGGCAATTACGTCAGGTTGAAAGAGCAGCGGCAAAAAAGCCTTGTCATAGCAGCAGACAAGTTTTTGAAGCTGCTTGTGCCTCCAACGTCCCCCGAACAACAAGATGCAGGGTCCTTCAGAGGTTTGCAGCTGTGTATACGCCATCCTGTCGACCTCCTCTATCCACTTCACACAAGCAGAAACGGCTCCAGTGGGCCAAACATTACATGAAGACTGATTTCAAAACTGTTTTGTTCACGGATGAGTGCCGTGCAGCGCTCGATGGTCCAGATGAATGGAGTGGAGGATAGCTGGTTGATGGACACCCCACGCAAACACGGCTACAGCGCCAACAAGGAGGAGGTGGAGTAATGTTTTGGGCTGGAATCATGGGGAGAGAGATTGTCGGCCCCTTTAGGATCCCTGAAGGCGCTAAAGATGAACTCCATAATGTATATGGATTTTCTCAAACAGCACTTCCTGCCATGGTTCAAGAAGAAGAACCGTGTATTTCACAGCAAGATCATTTTTCTGCATGATAATGCACCATCTCATGCTGCACATAAAACATCTGCATCTCTGGCTGATATGGGCATAAAAGGGGACAAACTTATGGTGTGACCCCCATGCTCCCCTGACCTCTACCCCATTCTGAACCTTTGGAGCATCATTAAAAGGAGTGTCTATGATGGCGGGAGGCAGTTCACATCTAAGCAACAGCTCTGGGAGGGTATTCTGTCCTCATGCAAAACAATTGAAGCAGAAACCATCCAAAACCTGACAAATTCAATGGACGAGAGAGTTCAGAAGCTCCTTTCGAACAAGGGGTCCTATGTGAAAATGTAACATCACCTAGAATAAAGTTTTGAGTTGAAAACTGTTTGATTTCAGTTTCTAACAACCTGCTAATGCTTATAATTTCAAAAATGACCATTTTTTTGGTCTTTATTAAAATGAAAAGGTTGATCGAAAAGTTTGGGGGATCTAAGAGTGTGGCAACCCAGTAGTCATGATTACTTCGAATTCTGACAATATGAGGGTCATGCTGCAGGTAGTGCAGCAAGAAGGCACTTATGTGTCTTGCGCATCTCGGAGCCCCAAAATTATTTTCCGGGCTAGATGCAGCTAAAAATTATTTTTAATTTTAAATCTGGTGAAGCTTATTATAGATGGCCTAATAGGATCAGTGCTGCACACTGCTACAAAGCCCAAATTATTTTCCAGTCAAGATACAGATAAACATGATTAGTAATTTGAAAGCTTAAAACGGTTGGTAGGGTGATTTTAACCAATCATCAAGCTTTTACTCTCCCCAGGATGACACAGGGGTAGAAAAGTCGTTTCGGATCCATGATTTGTTCATCTTTATGAACGTGAGTCTGTCTACATTATCAGTGGAGAGCCGCGTGCGCTTATCTGTCAGCACACCACCAGCAGCGCTGAACACACGTTCAGACAGAACGCTGGCTGCGGGGCATGACAAGATCTCCAAGGCGTAAGTGGCTAGCTCCGGCCATTTATCCAGATTGGAAACCCAAAAAGAGCAAGGGTCCAGTGACACAGTCGTGGCTTCAATGTTTACTTGGAGATACTCCTGTACCATCGTCTCTAGGCGTTGACTATGTGTCAGACTTCTTGTCTCCTGTGGCCTTGCAAAGGATGGGCTAAAAAAGTGGTGAAATGATTCCGCAAAATTGATGTTACCAGCAGATACTGTGGTTCTGTTACGGTTTGAGTGCTGAACACTTGACGGTCCCACGGTTGGCAAGTTGGAACTGTGAGATTCACTACGTGCACCACTGGTATTTTGTGGAAAAGCACATGTAAGATTCTGCAACAGTCTCTGCTGATACTCCTGCATGCGTGCATCCCTTTCTATGGCAGGAATAATTTCTGCAAATTTACTTTTGTACCGGGGATCTAACAGTGTGGCAACCCAGTAGTCAGGATTATTTCTAATTCTCACAATTCGAGGGTCATGTTGCAGGTAGTGCAGCAAGAAGGCACTCATGTGTGTTGCGCATCCAGGAGCACCAAGTCCCTGTTGTGTTGGTGGCGAGGTAACAATCATGCTTCCTTCCTCTGTCCTCTCCCCCCAACCTCGCACAACAGAAATGTGATCAAGGTCTCCCTCATCTGATGAGTCTTCCATCAGTTCGTCCTCCACTTCTTCCTGGGCTCCTGCACCTTCCTCACTAGTTTGGCTGCTACCATGCGCCCTGGTTAAACCATCTCCCCCACCCTCACATGCCTGCCGCCTTGGTGCTGCCGACCGTCTGGACCTTGCAGATGTTAGCCCTTCCGCATACAACTCCTCCTCCTCTACTTCCTCCACCTCCTCTTGTGCCACCACCTGACTCCGAATTCTGTTTAACATGTGCTCCAGCATGTAAATCACCGGAATAGTCATGCTGATAATGGCATCGTCAGCACTAAACATCTTCGTCGCCATTTCAAAACTGTGCAGAAGGGTGCATAGGTCCCTGATCTGAGACCACTCCTCCAGCGTGATTTGCCCCACCTCTGAATCTCGTTGACCCAGGCTATACGTCAGAACGTATTGCACCAGGGCTTGTCGGTGCTGCCACAGTCGCTGCAACATGTGCAGAGTTGAATTCCACCGGGTAGGCACATCGCATTTTAGCCGGTGAAGTGGCAGGCCCAACGACTTCTGTAGAGATGTAAGTCGCTGAGCTGCGGGATGCGAACGGCGGAAGTGAGCACACAGCGACCGTGCCCTCTGCAGAAGGCCATCTAGTCTGGGATAGTGGGCTAAAAATTGCTGGACAACCAGGTTCAACACGTGAGCCATACAAGGCACGTGTGTGACATTGCCCCGGCGAAGGGCCGCACCCAGGTTTGCAGCATTGTCGCACACGGCCTTCCCTGGTTTCAGGTCCAGTGGAGACAACCATTCATGAAATTGGTTCTCCAGAGCTGACCACAACTCCTCAGCTGTGTGACTCACATTTCCCAGACATTTCAATGTAAAAACCGCCTTATGACGTTGAGCCCTACTGCAGGATCCCTTCTGCGCAGTTAGAAAGCTTGTGGCATGACCAGACAGGCTTTGGGTGCAGGTGGAAGACCGAGAGGAGGTTGAGGAGGCAGAAGCAGTGGAGGAAAAATGACATAAAGAGGATTGACGCACAACTCGTGGGGACGGCAAGACTTGGACAGCAGCCCCTTGTCCTGCTGTCACCATAGTTACCCAGTGCCCAGTCAGCGACATGTAACGCCCCTGTCCATGCCTACTCGTCCAAGTGTCTGTGGTGAAATGCACCCTGTCACACACAGAGTTTCTCAAAGAAGCGGTGATGTTGTGTGCGACATGCTGGTGGAGCGCAGGCACACCTTTCTTTGAGAAGTAGTGCCGACTGGGCATCTGGTACTGGGGCACTGCGACGGACATAAGGTCTCGAAAATCCTCTGTGTCCACCAGGCGGAAAGGCAGCATTTCTGTAGCCAAGAGCTTGCAGATGGTGAAATTCAACCTCTTAGCTTTCTCATGGCTAGGAGGAAATGGTCTTTTACTTGTCCACATCTGAGGGACCGAGGGCTGGCTATTGTGCTTAGACGGGGTTGATAAGGGTGTCCCCGGCAAACTGCCGGTCTGTGAGGAAGATGCAGGCGGACATGTTAGGTTGCCTTGATCCAAAGGTGGTGCTATCGATGTCGGACAGCGCTCAAGACCAGCTGGTGTTACCACCTCCAAAGAAAATGATGACCTGCCAATCACGCTGGCTGTTGCGGGTAAAGAGGTGGCAGGTCTGCGCCCCAAAACAGGTGTGACTGCTGTCCCCCCAGTCACAGAGGATGAAGAGGCCGCGGATGCACAAGATATGGCAGACGGTGGTTGGCCCGGCCGGCTAGACCGCATTGTAGCACACTGAGCTTCCCACTGCAACTTATGCTTCATGTCCATGTGCCGGTTCATGCATGAAGTACTCAAACTATGTATTTTTTGGCCTCTACTTAGCTTTTGCTGACAAATGTTACAGATAACACGAGTTGGGTCATTTTTATCGATCTGAAAAAATGCCCAGGCTATGCAAGGCTTAGCACCCATGCGACCTGAAGAGCCACCACGACTTGTGGTGAGAGGCAGAGTTGTGTTTGAGGATGCAGTTGTTGACGTGCTTCCAGTACTACGTCTCTGTCCAGGAAGGCGCAACCTGACCTCGTCGTCACTAGCATCTTCCTCCACCTCCTCTGCTGACCTCATCTCTTGGCTGACTGTGGGTTGACAGTAAGTGGGATCTCCGACCTCATCATCATCACCCTGTGCGTTATCACACCCGTCGTCCTCAGAGCCAACCTGTTCCTGCCCTGACAAAAAACTAAAGTTGTCGCTCCAATCAGGTATTTGAGTCTTATCATCGTCTTCCTCATTGTCTCCACCAACAGGAGTTACAGTTTGGGAATGAGGGTCTACATTATGGTCAGAACCTTCTGCGTCTGGTCCTGGATCCGACTCATAAAGATTCTGGGCATCAGTGCAGATCATTTCCTCGTCTGGATTCACAGAAGCGCTGGAGTCGACCTCTGATTCCTAGGCTATAGTATGAGTAAACAGCTCTGCAGACTCAACCATCTGTTCTACCTCATACTCAAACGGGCAGCTGGAGATTTGGGAGCTGTGAGGAAGCAAGTGCGATTTGGGTGACACCTTTGAGGACTGGAGTATTTGTGATGTTGAAGTTGATGTGGAGGAGAGCCCACTTAAAGGAGCACTTGATATCCGTTGAAGCACCTGCTGTTTTTGTGCCTCATCTGGAATTTGTAGCGATTGGCGTGGCCGTAAGAAAGGGATCTTATCACATTGTCCGCTAAAAGAAGTAGACATTTTAGTTTGGCTGGAAGATGGTCTTTCTTCTGCACCTACCCCACGGACACAACCTTTTTTCCCCTTCCCAACACGCCTATTCCCCTTTCCACCAGCAGCAGGCCTTTTTCCACTCATTTTGGTGGTTAACTAATTCACAACTCTGGAGTTGTTTGCACAAAAAAACAATGGATGGTAACCGAGCAGAGCTGAGTGGCCAAACTGTGGTATTAGGCCAAAACTATTGGCTGGGTTAGATGCAGAAAAAAATTATTTTTAATTTGCAACCTGATGGAGGTCAGTATAGATGGACTAATAGACCAAGTCCCACACACCGCTAGAAGCCCAAATATTTTTTCAGAGCTAGATGCAGAAAAAAATTATATTCAATTTGCAACCTGCTGGACGTCAGTATAGAAGGACTAATAGAACAAGTCCCACACACTGCTAGAAGCCCAAATATTTTTTCAGAGCTAAATGAAGAAAAAAATTATTTTTAATTTGCAACCTGATGGAGGTCAGTATAGATGGA
Organism: Phyllobates terribilis; assembly: GCF_046119375.1. Classification (NCBI taxonomy): domain Eukaryota; kingdom Metazoa; phylum Chordata; class Amphibia; order Anura; family Dendrobatidae; genus Phyllobates; species Phyllobates terribilis. The sequence goes on along the minus strand of NW_027362762.1, from coordinate 908,260,095 downwards.
CTAATAGACCAAGTCCCACACACTGCTAGAAGCCCAAATATTTTTTCAGAGCTAGATGCAGAAAAAAATTATTTTTAATTTGCAACCTGATGGAGGTCAGTATAGATGGACTAATAGAACAAGTCCCACACGCTGCTAGAAGCCCAAATATTTTTTCAGAGATAAATGAAGAAAAAAATTATTTTTAATTTGCAACCTGATGGAGGTCAGTATAGATGGACTAATAGACCAAGTCCCACACACTGCTAGAAGCCCAAATATTTTTTCAGAGCTAGATGCAGAAAAAAATTATTTTTAATTTGCAACCTGATGGAGGTCAGTATAGATGGACTAATAGACCAAGTCCCACACACCGCTAGAAGCCCAAATATTTTTTCAGAGCTAGATGCAGAAAAAAATTATATTCAGTTTGCAACCTGATGGAGGTCAGTATAGATGGACTAATAGAATGATGCTATGCCCAAAAGATTTTACTTCACTAGGTGCAGTAAAAAAATTGGTATTCTATACACAGGTGGTATATCTTGCAACACAGATAGGCTACTCCACTGACTAACACACTCTGCAATAGGCCAAAAAGGATTAGCTTTGCTAGATTCAGCCAAATGCTGTGAAAAAAACTTGCACAGCACTGGCACAGACCTGCCTGGCAAAAACTGATAGGAACTGATGTAACCTAGTCCTGAAAAGGACTCCAATTACAATTAGTCTTTACTCCCACAATCTATCTATTTAAGAGCACAGACCTGCCTGATAAAAGTCATAGGAAATGCTGTAACCTAGTCCTTAAAAGGACTGCAATCACAACTATTCCCTACTCCCAAGCTATCTGTATATTTGTGCGAAAATTGGCTTGAAATTAACAAGGTATAGCGCACACAGCAACAGCGGTGCCGTCTAACACGCAGCTGCAGCAGTGAGAAAATGGTGGCGACGGGGAAAATGGCTTGGTCTTATAGGGCAAGGACATGTGACATACACTGCCAATCACACATGCCCTTGCTTGTGTGAAAAAAAGCACTTCGCTCCGTGTGTGCGCTGCTGATAGGCTGACAGATTGCACCTCCCCACTGCAAATGCGGGAAAGAGAAAAAAAAATGGAGATCTTCATTGTTCCTGCAGAGATTCATCCCCTGCCCCTCCCCCCGCCCCGCTGTACACTCAAACTGCGTATTAACATTAATTTTCATCATTACTGAGAAAAAATCCAGTTATGATTTTGGTGCACGAACAGTTATCGAACATAACCTCGAACAGCCGAATTTTTCTCAAATTGTTCGTGTTCGCCGACCGGCTCGAACACCGCCCAAAACAGCTCGAATTTGAGATTGGCGAACAGTTCGAGTAGAACAACGCTCATCTCTAATCGTTACCTGGGTATTTTTTCCTGATTGATTTTTATTAGCAAAATGTCAAAGTAAATTGCTACCACCATTTAACACTTAAAAATATCACATGTGAAGTCTTGGGTGGTTAAATGGAGTGGCAGTATGGATTGGGCTGATAGTGGACATAGAGGTTTTTTTTTTTTTAATTTTTTGCATTTATATATTTTTAGACAATATATTCGCAAGGTCATAGGAGGCATTGTTACTTTACATGCAGTGTTTTACTTTATGTTTTTCCTGTGAAGCTAAGGTTGCCATAGCAGTTTCTGGTACTAGATAAATAATGCTTATGTTCTTACGTTTTAAAGCTGATTTCAGTCATTTAAGGTGAAACTGCTGTAGCCCATATACTGTGAGATCACATGAGATTGGAAGAACTAAGGTTGTGCTCAGGCAAGGTATTTTTTGCATTTCTTTAACTTCTAGAAAATCTTTTTTATTTGTGTTTTTTTGTGGCATCTATTAATTTGTGACTTTCTGTGCAGCTGTAAGGTTCTATTGAAAATCCTATGGAGAAAAGTGGTCAAAAAATACCATACCTTCAGCATGCCGAATTTAAAAGAAATGCTACTAATCCTGAAAAAGACTAATAAAATGCTAAAAAGCTAATTATTGTGTCTTTTTACATTTTCCTAATTACATATAGACTCTCAACAAACGTCTGTCTGCATTCTCTCCCCCATCAAAAAATACAATGCATTTTACAGTTGACATGCACGTGGAATAAAAAAATATGTCCCGGCTCACTACAGCAGTGAACAATCTGGGGCGCGAAGGTGACTAATCCAGGAAATCATCCAGCATATCATTGTCCAGATAAAGCAAGAAGGGACAACCTTGGGGCAGAATAAAGTACAAAAAGTAACTTTTTATTTTTCTAACATACTGTAGGTCCACTGACCTATTTTGTAGAAGCAAAAATACACTTTTTCTATTTCCATTTTCCTGCCCGGTAAATTAGGTGGAAAGCGCAATGGGAATGAGCATATTGGGGGGGATCACAACGGGGAGGACAGTACAATGGGGGGAGCACAATAAAGGGGAGATCACAAAGGGGGTACAGCACAGTATGGAGAACACTGTGGAGGGGAGCAAAAATGGGGTAAAGCACAATGAGGGAAGGAAAAATGGACAGGATAGTGTCTGTTAATGAATTGGTGAAAGATAGAAGGATAGTAGGGGGAAAGAGGGCATAAGAATGTAATTGGTAATGAATTTAGGATTACAAAGGAAATAGCACCGCGAAAGGCAATGTCTAATTAATTTATATTTTTGTCTAGAGGATTGATTAGTATACATTTTCAATACAATGACTAATTATATAGTAATACTGTGGTGCATATCTGTATTCAAAAGCACATGTGGCACCCTGCAAAGTCAGGTATCACAAATATCTGTGGACTCTAATGGTGTGACAAGCCAGCTGTTCAGCCATTTTTACCCACACAGACGTAATTAGTGTAAGGGCTATCGTGAAGTCTGGTGGGTAGAAGCCCCTGCAGGAGAATTACCAAGCCCAGGAGAAGCAGCCCTGCGCCACTAGCATTTAGTGGTGCTGGAGATCAAGGAGGCCAGCCAGTGCCTTCCCTGTGGTCACTGACAGGACTACAGCGAAATCTGTGCAGATGTGTGAAACATAGTGTCCTGCGCGGTACAAGAAGTGCCCAACTGCTAGACGACGCCAGTTAGGGATCAGATAATTAGTTGCCAGCTGTGGGGTGAGAGCTGAGGTACTTTCCTGTTAAGCCTGAGGTGCCATGGATCCACATTGAGAGGAGCAGTTTTAGTGCACATGTAGTGCTATATGCAGTGGGAATGAGGAGAGTTGCTACACATTGCCAGAAAAGAGCCGGGGTCATCACACCATGAAGGGCTGTTGGTTCACTGTACTGAATAACTGCAGAGAGCTTTATTCACCATCATCAACTGCTCCAGTAAAAGCGAGTTTTTCTTCCTGTTGCACCTGAAGTCTGGACATTGCTTATTGAGACGGGCTGATCCTGCATCCCTTCCACAACTTTCCCCTTTTAATTCTGCTGAGGACGGCCCGCTGGCCGGCGATACCACAGTGAACGTTGACCACCATTACACCCTGGCTCAGTGGAGACCAACCCAGACACACAGAGTGAGCCATTTTTTATTTAGGAGACATAGTGCCCTCCCTTATTATGTATAGTGCTGTCCCTTATTGCATGAATAAATCTTATTGCATGTATAGAGCTGTCCATTATTACACAGTGCTCTCCCTTATCAAGTAAAGCATTGTCTGTAATGGAAATAATTTTGTGTCACGTGCTATGCACACCTCTTTCTCTTCCTGTGTATTCATTACATGGGCCCCATCATGTTGTGACACCCTCCAAACCTGCCACATGACAAATTAAGCAATTGGGAGGGACTCACCAAGTCAAAAATGCCAGGGGCCATCGCTAGTCTTAATCTTCCCCATGGTACAGGGATCCTAAACAGTTACATGTAGTTTGAGAGCCAGAAAAATAGAATAGCTGATGTCTCCTAACTGGAGAATGATATATTTTATTTTAACAAGCAATAATATAAAATGTATTATCTTTACATTTGAAACAGGAAACAATGTTTATGCTTTTAACAAGAATATTTCAACTCTGCAGCTACAGGTCTGTGAAAACACTTATTGTTTCTATCTTTTCTCACATGTTTCTTTTCATTTTAAAGAAATATCTCTTATTAATTTTAAAGGCACTCGACCTTGATTGCAAGTGTAAGGTTTGATAAGTCACAGAACTCTTTTATAAAGTGTTTGTGTTATGGTCAGGAAGATGATTGAAACAACCTTCCACACACAATGGAAATCTGACATATATTGAACCCATATGCCATAAAACTAATCATCATTTGCTGCCTTTATAATTAGTGTTGAGCCACCCCCGTAGTGTTCGGGTTCGGTTCGGTTCGTCGAACACCGGGATGTTCGAGGAACTGTTCGTCGAACTGTTCCTCGAACACCTTAGAACACCGTCGAACACCGTTAAAACCAATGGCAGGCAAACAAAAACACATAGAAACACATAGAAAACACCTTCAAAGGTGTCCAAAAGCTGACAAACTGCTCAGAAGACGCTTTCTTTAAAAAAGCCGGCCGGCAATTCAGCAGCGGCATACACCGGTACCCGACAATTTAGACAAGAAGGAATAGAGCCTCACACATAGATTAGATAGATAGAAACATGTCAGTCACATATATATGAAGTACAGTGACAGTGTTGCTTACTGTACTTGTCATTTAGTGTAAAGGATTTATTAAAAAATATAATAGTGTTTTCATGCACTGTCTCTTTAAAAAAGCCGGCCGGCAATTCAGCATCTGTACCCGACAATTTATAACAGACAGAATAGAGCTTCACACATAGATTAGATAGACAGAAACATGTCAGTCACATATATATGAAGTACAGTGACAATGTTGCTTACTGTACTTGTCATTTAGTGTAAAGGATTTATTAAAAAAAATAATAGTGTTTTCATGCACCGTCTCTTTAAAAAAGCCGGCCGGCAATTCAGCATCTGTACCCGACAATTTATAACAGACAGAATAGAGCTTCACACATAGATTAGATAGATAGAAACATGTCAGTCACATATATATGAAGTACAGTGATAGTGTTGGTTACTGTACTTGTCATTTAGTATTAAAATAAAAGATTTATTATTAAAAAAAATTGGCGTGGGGTTCCCCTTAATTTTAGTCTCTAGCGGAGGTTAAGCAGACAGCTGGGGCAGATGTTTGAAGCCTGGGAAGGGGGTAATACCCACGGAGCTTCCCAGGCTACTAATATCAGCCCCCAGCTGAATACATAGCCTTTACTAGCTATTAAAATGGGGGACCCCCCCAAAAAAATGACGTGGGGTCCCCCCTAATTTAATAGCTAGCAAAGGCTAGGCAGACAGCTGGGGGCTGATATTAATAGCCCAGGAAGGGAGCCATGAATATTGGCCCCCTCCCAGGCTAGAAACACCAGCCGTCAGCCGCCCCAGAAATGGAGCATTCATAGGATGCGCCAATTCTGGCACTTAGCCTCGCTCTTCCACGCTGCCCTGTAGCGGTGGCAGGGGGTAATATGGCTGGGGTTGATGTCAGCTTATAATGCCAGCTGACATCAAGCCCAGGTTAGTAATGGAGAGGCGTCTATAAGACACCCCCATTACTAACCCCATAGTCAAAGTTAAAAGAAAACACAAACACCCAGAAAAAAGTCCTTTAATTGAAATAAAGACACAATCCTTTATTGTTCTAAATTAAACCATACTTACCATCACGCCCATTCCAGCTGAAGCCAACGATCTCCTGCAATAAAAGCAAAATAATAAAGCAACATCATCCTTACCTTTCCATGGTTCCCACGACAGCTTCAGCTCTGCTACATCGAGATGACAGGCTGGACCGCAGCAGAACGCTGCCATCCAGCCTGTCATCCCGCAGACGCTGAGAAGCGCAGGCATGCTTGCGCTCTGCAGTGTCTGGCTGTGACGGCATAAAGATGAGACGAGTTCATGTCCAATGAACTCGGCGCACCTCATGCACGTCACTGACAGCGTGGGAAAATTCTCACGCTGAAGCGCTGAGTGCAGGAGAATTCTCCCACGCTGTCAGTGACATGCATAAGGTGAGCTCATATCCAATGAACTCAGCTCACCTCCTGCACGTCACTGACAGCGTGGGAGAATTCTCCTGCACTCAGCGCTTCAGCGAGAGAATTCTCCCACGCTGAAGCGCTGAGTGCAGGAGAATTTTCCCATGCTGTCAGTGACGTGCATAAGGTGAGCTCATGTCCAATGAACTCAGCTCACCTCCTGCACGTCACTGACAGCGTGGGAGAATTCTCCTGCACTCAGCGCTTCAGTGTGAGAATTCTCACGCTGAAGCGCTGAGTGCAGGAGAATTTTCCCACGCTGTCAGTGACGTGCATGAGGTGAGCCGAGTTCATTGGACATTAACTCGGCTCATCTGGATGCCCTCACAGAGAGACACTGTGGAGCGCAAGCAAGCCTGCGCTTCTCAGTGTCTGCGGGATGACAGGCTGGATGGCAGCGTTCTGCTGCGGTCCAGCCTGTCATCTCGATGTAGCAGAGCTGAAGCTGTCATGGGAACCATGGAAAGGTAAGGATGATGTTGCTTTATTATTTTTCTTTTATTTCAGGAGATCGTTGGCTTCAGCTGGAATGGGCGTGACGGTAAGTATGGTTTAATTTAGAACAATAAAGAATTGTGTGTTTATTTCAATTAAAGGACTTTTTTCTGGGTGTTGTGTTTTTTTTAAATACTTTACTAGAAATTCATGGTGGTCATGTCTAATATTGGCGTGACCCCATGAATTTTGGGCGTTAGGGCCAGCTGATAATGCCAAGCTGGCCCTAACCCCTTTATTACCCAGTGAGCCACCCCATCAGGGCCCTGGATGAGTTGGGTACAGCGCCAGAAGATGGCGCTTCTATGAACGCGCCATTTTCCGGGGTGGCTGCGGACTGCAATTTGCAGCGGGGGTGGCCCAGAAAGCTTGGGCCTCCCTGCGCTGCGGATTCCAGCCCCCAGCTGCCTAGTTGTACCTGGCTGGACACAAAAACAGGGCGAAGCCCCACGTCAATTTTCTTTAAATTATTTCATGAAATAATTAAGAAAAAAAGGGCTTCCCTATATTGATGTGTCCGGCCAGGTACAAATAGGCAGCTGGTGGTTGGGGGCAGCCCATTCCTGCCTGCTGTACCTGGCTGGACACAAATATAGTGCGAAGCCCCACGTCAATTTTTTTAAAATTATTTCATGAATTTCCTGAAATAATTAAAAAAAATTGAAGTGGGGCTTCGCACTATATTAGTGTCCAGCCAGGTACAGCAGGCAGGAACGGGCTGCCCCCAACCACCAGCTGCCTATTTGTACCTGGCCGGACACAACAATATAGGGAAGGCCTTTTTTTCTTAATTATTTCATGAATTTCATGAAATAATGAAAAAAAATTGAAGTGGGGCTTCGCACTATATTTGTGTCCAGCCAGGTACAGCAGGCAGGAACGGGCTGCCCCCAACCACCAGCTGACTATTTGTACCTGGCCGGACACAACAATATAGGGAAGGCATTTTTTTCTTAATTATTTCATGAATTTCATGAAATAATTAAAAAAAAAATACGTGGGGCTTCGCCCTATTTTTGTGTCCAGCCAGGTACAACTAGGCAGCTGGGGGCTGGAATCTGCAGCACAGGGAGGCCCAAGCTTTCTGGGCCACCCCCGCTGCAAATTGCAGTCCGCAGCCACCCCGGAAAATGGCGCGTTCATAGAAGCGCCATCTTCTGGCGCTGTACCCAACTCATCCAGGGCCCTGATGGGGTGGCTCACTGGGTAATAAAGGGGTTAGGGCCAGCTTGGTATTATCAGCTGGCCCCAAGCCCAAAATTCATGGGGTCACGCCAGTATTAGACATGACCGCCATGAATTTCTAGTAAAGTATTTAAAAAAAACACAACACCCAGAATAAAGTCCTTTAATTGAAATAAACACACAATTCTTTATTGTTCTAAATTAAACTATACTTACCATCACGCCCATTCCAGCTGAAGCCAACGATCTCCTGCAATAAAAGAAAAATAATAAACCAACCTCATCCTTACCTTTCCATGGTTCCCAGGACAGCTTCAGCTCTGCTACATCGAGATGACAGGCTGGACCGCAGCAGAACGCTGCCATCCAGCCTGTCATGCCGCAGACACTGAGAAGAGCAGGCATGCTTGCGCTCCTCAGTGTCTCGCTGTGACGGCATCCAGATGAGCCGAGGTCATGTCCAATGAACTCGGCTCACCTCATGCACGTCACTGACAGCGTGGGAAAATTCTCACGCTGAAGTGCTGAGTGCAGGAGAATTCTCCCACGCTGTAAGTGACGTGCATGAGGTGAGCCGAGTTCATTGGACATGACCTCGGCTCATCTTTATGCCGTCACAGAGAGACAATGTGGAGCGCAAGCAAGCCTGCTCTTCTCAGTGTCTGCGGGATGACAGGCTGGATGGCGGCGTTCTGCTGCGGTCCAGCCTGTCATCTCGATGTAGCAGAGCTGAAGCTGTCCTGGGAACCATGGAAAGGTAAGGATGATGTTGCTTTATTATTTTATTTTTATTACAGGAGATCGTTGGCTTCAGCTGGAATGGGCGTGACGATAAGTATGGTTTAATTTAGAACAATAAAGAATTGTCAATTAAAGGACTTCATTCTGGGTGTTTGTGTTTTTTTTAACTTTGACTATGGGGTTAGTAATGGGGGTGTCTTATAGACGCCTCTCCATTACTAACCTGGGCTTGATGTCAGCTGGCATTATAAGCTGACATCAACCCCAGCCCTATTACCCCACTGCCACCGCACCAGGGCAGCGTGGAAGAGCGAGGCTAAGTGCCAGAATTGGCGCATCCTATGAATGCGCCATTTCTGGGGCGGCTGACGGCTGGTGTTTCTAGCCTGGGAGGGGGCCAATATTCATGGCTCCCTTCCTGGGCTATTAATATCAGCCCCCAGCTGTCTGCCTAGCCTTTGCTAGCTATTAAATTAGGGGGGACCCCACGTCATTTTTTGGGGGGGGTCCCCCATTTTAATAGCTAGTAAAGGCTATGTATTCAGCTGGGGGCTGATATTAGTAGCCTGGGAAGCTCCGTGGGTATTACCCCCTTCCCAGGCTTCAAACATCTGCCCCAGCCGTCTGCTTAACCTCCGCTAGAGCCTAAAATTAAGGGGAACCCCACGCCAATTTTTTTAATAATAAATCCTTTATTTTAATACTAAATGACAAGTACAGTAACCAACACTATCACTGTACTTCATATATATGTGACTGGCATGTTTCTATCTATCTAATCTATGTGTGAAGCTCTATTCTGTCTGTTATAAATTGTCGGGTACAGATGCTGAATTGCCGGCCGGCTTTCTTAAAGAGACGGTGCATGAAAACACTATTATTTTTTTTAATAAATCCTTTACACTAAATGACAAGTACAGTAAGCAACACTGTCACTGTACTTCATATATATGTGACTGACATGTTTCTATCTATCTAATCTATGTGTGATTCTCTATTCCTTCTATTCTAAATTGTCGGGTACCGCTGCTGAATTGCCGGCCGGCTTTTTTAAAGAGACGGTGCATGAAAACACTATTATTTTTTTTGATAAATCCTTTACACTAAATGACAAGTACAGTAAGCAGCACTTTCACTGTACTTCGTATATATGTGGCTGACATGTTTATATCTATCTAATCTATGTGTGAAGCTCTATTCTTTCGGTTCTAAATTGTCGGGTACCGGTGTATGCCGCTGCTGAATTGCCGGCTTTTCATGTTTCACTGTTGGCACTGTTCCCATCGATTTGGGCAATCACTGTAATGCCACAACCACCATGGCTGTGGCATTACAGTGAGTGGCAGACAATCCCTGCATGATTGGTGCTCTAAATAGCACCAGACATGCAGGACACGCTTTTGGTGCACGAACAGTTATCGAACATAACCTCGAACAGCCGAATTTTTTGCAAATCGTTCGGGTTCGTCGAACAACTCGAACACCGCCCAAAACAGCTCGAATTTGAGATTGGCGAACAGTTCTAGTCGAACACCGCTCATCTCTATTTATAATTACTTGACATTACAGATGATCAAATCTTTTGAAATTCAAATTCGCCAGCTTCAGCAAACTTTTTTAAAATAAAAATAAATGTACAGCAAATAGTAGTTACTCCAATTGCCCTGAAAAGATGTACATAACACTCTGAGGGTTGATAGGACTGCATCCAATCCTTTTTGTATAGACAAAGCCTTAGTAATGACAAAGTGATCTTAACATGTATGCCTCTGGGTAAACGGATGGTCACTGCTCTTCACTGCTGTTTTGTCACACACTATACAGTATATTCAGGAGGTTTTTTTTAGCTTTTTTATTTCTATTTCTATTGTCGTTACATCCTCTTAGTAAACAAATTTACCCCAAGATGGTTGCTGCATTCCCTGCCTCAGCTTTTATTTAGGATATGTTAGGCTGTGCTATACTATATGATGTGTTATACTATGTGATGTATTATACTATGTAATAATGTGATGTTATAGCTGCAAGCCATTATGGTGAAGCCAGTCCGGTCACACGCCAGGTTGCCACTCCACGCCAAATCCTTGTCTGGCTGGTGCAATCTTCTGCATTGTGTAAAATAGCAGTGGGCATTGAAATTATAAATTGTTCAGGTTCAGTGAATTTCTAAATATTCAACACAAATTCAATTTTGCATCGAATCGATTCACTCATCTCTACTTGACATACTATATCAAAATAAATTTAGGAATGTGTTTATTTATTTGAACGGTCAACAAAGATTTATTACTTTTAATGTCTACCCCCATAGAAGTAGAACCTTCAAAATATTTAGTGCGAGAAAGTAACTTATGAGTAATTTTACAAGCCTGAACCTATTTACCATATTTTGCGGACTATAAGACACACCTCAAATTTTGGGGTGGAAAATGGAAAAAAAAAAGTGAAATAACATGGTGGTGTGTCTTATAGTCCATTTTAATGGTAGCTTGCGTCCCGAGATCTTAATCTGCACATGTGCCGCCTCCGGCAGCCATCTTCCCGAAACCCACAGCAGAGAACTGAATGGGAAAGGGGACACCGCTCACCAGCGCCCACATCTAATGAGCACCTAGGCACCGCAGCATTTTGCCACTCCTGAAGCGTTCATACTTCAGAGAGTTGACTACAATCCACTTCATATCCTTGTGACGGAATGCGAGTTAACATAGTTACCAACATTTCTGGCAGCTTTAAGATAAGACCACCCCTTCCAAAACGCCCCACCTGGCCAAAATATGTATATAAAATAAATTATATTGTTTTAAAAGGAATTTTGGCTATAAGTTGTTTAACAACAACTGTATTATGTGTTAAAAAGTAATATTAATTATTAATTTGTATAACTACAATTGTTAAACTACTTACAACAAAAAATCATCTAAAAACAGTCTAATCTATTTTATATACATATTTTTTATTCACAAGTTCGTAATAAAGTTCCATTTTTAATTCACATACTTTTTAAAAACATTTAATGTAACTATCACCATAATTCTACTTCACTCTGGGTTTTTCCTAATGATTCATCCTAGTGCTTATCCTGTGGATGGTCTATAACGCTATAAAATGTGGCCAACTAAAAGGAAGGCTTTCACCCTGATGAAGGAGAACATCTTTTTTCTGAAACACATTGGTTTTTGCCTTTTCCAGGCCACAGCACTGATCAGTTAGTGACGTCACATGTTGTATCCATGAACTCTCACATGTGGTTGCCTTGCACGACCCTGACCGGGGAGGACTGGCGTCTTACCACTCTGCGTCCGCAGGTCTTCATGCACATACTTACCAATACATATTAGAACAGATTGGAAACTTACACCAGCATCCCTTGATTTTATTTGTATCCCACATCTCTGTTGCACTACCAAGAGTCATCCCTATCGGGAACATCACAAGAATCGGCATTTCCACCCTTAGAGGAGTCGAGACTATCACAGAAACACAGGTGAGATTACTCATATTACTACAATACCAGTATTCCCTTGTCCATAGTAAGCCTAGTATAATCTCTAATCTTATTACTGTGATTATTTTTTTAAAAACAAACTGCAGCCAGTGGACAGGGGTTTTCCGAAACAGGTTAAACCCGTTTAAGGGTATATGTCAGTAGGATCAACCCTCCTAAGCCATCTATATTGGCATGCAGGTAATAGAAAATTGAATAAAATGATACCTTTTTATCAGTGATCCGATGTTTTATTCCCCAGAAATCCATTTTTTCTTAATATGTAAATAAGAAGTTAAGATCTATGGGTGGGACACAGATCTCCCTAACAATCTGCCTCCAGAGCTTATTTTAAATGAAAGGGGGCGTTACCAGTGTGAGACATGTAGATCCGGAGAGCAGACTGTCAGTCATTACATGTTTCATATTAGTGATGCCTCCTTTCATTTAAAATAACCTCTGAAGCCAGATTATTGGAAGATCTACGTCCCGCCCCTAGAGCTTTACAGTTTATTTTTTATATTAAGAAAAATGTGGATTTCTCTGTAATAAGACATTGTATCACAGATATCAAGGTATCATTTTATTCAGCTTTCTCTGACCTGCATGCTGTATAGATGGCTTAGGAGGGTTGATTTTACTGACAGATTCCCTTTAATGACTAGTAATTAATGGGGATGACATAATACTAGAACCATGTGGCCAATTTTAGATAGCCATGGTGACACGCAGTCCATAGTGACATCGAGTGTGACGCAATCCATAAGAAATAATCGGATCAGACGTCCTCTACCTCATATATTTCATATCTGACTGTAAGTCAAATGTCGTTCTAGGACAAAGCGGGTTAAACTGTAAATCTTTTAAAATATTTCCTGAAGTTTCCCTCATTGCATTCTTCGTTATATGATCAGCTATTGTTACCGCAAGACATTTTTATGGTGTGTTCTTTATATAATTTATAACTGTACATCTGGACCATAAAGAAAAAGGCAAAGAATTGGGAAAATAGGATGTAAAACTATATGTACAAACATAAAATGGATTTACAGGCTTCTAACAAATAACATACTATATTCCATACTTGAAATCTAAAGGCACGCTCAGTCTCGAAAGCAAAAGAAAAAGCCATTTTATTACACATTCATGTTTCCAAGGAAACTGGCGATCATGAAACAGACACAATGATTCCTTTGATAATGGAAAACGAAAAAATTACAGAAGGCCCTGTCTCACGTTCAGTTGACTTACATCCATGTTTATGTATACCGAGCAATAAACTTAATCCTGTTCTTAAATATTTTACAAGCTTGCGCTAAGATATAACTGGTGATAACGATGATGCCGTGGCACAAACACTGGATGGGAATATATTAAGGTAGAAAAACATCAATCACAAGCTGAATAGAGATACGGAACCTAACAGATGTAATATTTATGTAATATACAGATATTAGGTATTAGATCCAGGAGTGTAGCGGTCTTACCTGGACCCTGATGCCGATCTGCCACAATAGAAGACACCAGTGTTATAAAATGGTAAAGTAGGGGGGAGTGTTATTGACATTGGGACTCAGGAACTTCAATTTATGCCACAAGTTATATAAGCAGAATTAGTCAAACTGTTCTAGACTTCCAAAAAGTTTTGAAGTGTAATATGTAACTAAATACTGTACACAGTCCCTAAACCAGTAATCCAATGCCAGTCTCAGATTGACAGTGAAGAACTTTCCAATAGAGACTTATCCACAAATGTCAAAAAATATTGTCAGCTTTCCCGAAAAAAGGTCTGTGAAGTTCACGGTAAAAGGAGAAACCTACAAACTCTCTGGAAAAGTTGGCAAATTCCCTAGTCATTTATGATACCTACTGGGAAAGCTTCTTTTCTGAAGGCTACTTGCGGGTTATGATGGGATGGATCCATTATTAAACAGAGCACTTGTGTTACGATACTGGTGGAGCACACTGGAATCCAATGGCTGGAGATACACGAGCAGGAAAAGAAAGTTGTTGTTGAAGTCCTTTGTTGTAGCAATGGAGATTGTTGGGACAATCTGGAGAGGAGTGGGAACAGTCTGGCTAAGAAATTTTTAAGAGCTGGAGACTGGAACTAGACTAACGGTTAGACACAGTTCTCAACCAATGATGGAATGTTCCATAAGGCTATAAGTAGTCCCAAACAGGAAACAAGATGGCTTCCACAGGTTCAATATCCCCCATCCTACTAAAGAGCAAATGCAGAACACAATAACAACCTCCAGTGGTAAAGAATAGAATTGCAGCACAATTTAGGAAAGTGAATAATAGCAGCCGCTAGTGATCACTCCACAGAAGGACAACAGAATCCTGAAAACTTGTATCCAATTCAGGGACATTCAGGGAGCATGGAAGAGTCTATGAGAGGATATAAAATAGGCATGGAGAGGAAATGACTATGGTGTAGCTCTCTTCCCAAAAGACATCTTGAAAAGTTAATAAACACAATATTGCTTAAAAGAGACCATAGCCGATGTCCATAACTATGCAGACATTTTCATTATCTCACTACAGATGACTTTTCCCTTGCGAGTGCACAAGAGTCCTAAAAGTCTAAGAGTCTAAGACAAAATAAGAATCTTACTCAATTTACCAATCCCTCCGTCAATCTTGCCGATGTTTCCAAAGTCTCTGGTGGCCCATCAGTATCTGCTTACCTTATACTAGATATTACAGTGGCCTTTCAATGCTATGGCCAATCACTGGCCATATTGGTTACTTGTCGACACTAATGAGGTCAACTCTGCAGCCAGTCATTGCTGCAGGTGACGCGCCCCCTGGGCCGCGTGGGAAACCCGGAACCGGGCCTCTAGTGGGATGCTGGGGGTGGTAGTCTCAGTGTGGCGGCGACCCGGTCCGTGGCTCAGGGTGGTCAAACCAGTGGCAGTCTTAGTGTAATAACAAATGTCCGACTACGCCACCCGTGGATTGCGGTCAGTGGGGACTGCCGCTGCAGGGCAGACTGCTGAGGCTGGTATTATGTGTGCAGCTTAGAATGGAATGACACCCCACGGGAGGAGTATAGACTCAGGGCAGTTAGTGTGGATGATGGGAGTGATGGTGTGAGCGTCCCAGTACTAATGGTGCTGGTGCGGCGATGAAACACAGAGACGTGTGGTTGCAGTTTCCAATGCTTTACTCACAGTTGTTATTCGTGCCAATCCTGCAGGCGATGCTGCGTCCACCAGGCAGGGGACTCGACCAACTCCCAGGCAATTCCAGAGCGTGGCACAGGGCTCCCTTCTTTTCCTTTCTCTGGCCGTCCCCACCAGTGACCCACCTTTGTCCAGCTTCCTCGGGCCTTCTATTGGCGAAACCTATCTCCGGTTTCGCTGACCCTATATGGTATGCTTTCCTGGTGGATCTAGTGAGGGGTCGCACCAAGATGTGGTCATCTGGCACCCCAGGGGTCTGGTTTCCACAGTAATAGCAATATTACGTCTGTGAGCAGGTGGGAGGTCTCCTGGGCAGGAATCCTAAGCATGCCACACCTCCTGCCCAGTCCTGGGAGGGGAAGAACTTCCCCTACATAAACTGGGGCTGAGGCAGGGTTAGAGAGAGGAGTTCCAGACAGAGACGGAGTCTGGTCTGGACACGCAGAAACAGGGAGAGATAGACATCAGGAGCTCTGTAGGAGCCAAGGAGAAGCGCCAGGGGCTGGAGCTGTGCAGAGCTCGCCCTGGGAGAAGGTACTAAAACCGGACACAGGAGTCCGAGGCTGTGGGGACTAAGATATACCCAGCAGCAGAATCCATCCGGCAGGGGATTCCAGGTCCTCTGGCCATAAAAGCCCGGAGGCTCAGTCACAACGAAGGGACCAGCACCGCCATCCCGGAGCGGAGGCTAACAGGAGGCCCCAGGTCACCAGCCATACGGGTGAGCACCACACGGTATACCCAGGGACGTGGGCTACTTGTAACCGCCGAAAGCAGGGTAGCCAGGAAGGGTACAGACTAACGGGAAGGCCTACAACTCCACCTGGCCAGGGGAACTCCGGCTTACTCGCAGACTAACCAGGCCCCAACTACTAGCCAGTACTCCCGGGGGAATTTGCCTTGTACCATCAGTAAAGACCCTGAACTGTACCCTCGCGTCTCCGTGCTTCCTTGTCGCACCATTAGTGCTGGGACATCCACACCATCACTCCCAACATCAACCTCATCCTCTGCCCTGAGGCCATACCCCTCCCATTGGGGGTTATCCCATCCACGCTGCACATCCGTACCACCGGCCTCAGCGGACTGCCCTGCAGCGGCGGCTTCATAGCCGCATTCAACGGGTGGTGTAGTCGGACACTAATACCATCATACCAGTACTGCCACTTAGTTTGACCACCCTGGGCACGGACCGGGTCACCGCCACACGAAGACTACTACCCCCATCGGATCCGGCTCCGGGTATTCCCCACGCGCACGCGCGCCACACTACAGCACTGGCCCAGGGGGCGCGTCAGTCACAACCTCCGGTCTTTGGCTGAGGAATTTGTTGCCTCCACCAATTTAGGTTCCGGTACCCTGCTCTGCCAACCCGTCACCCGCAATCTCCTGGGTCCTTAGGGTTCCCTCTGTCCTCGTGTCTCTGGGCCTTTCTTTATGTTCTTGTTCCTTTCTTACTTTCCTTTCTGTTTCTTCTTCTCTCTCTCTCTTTCTCTGGCCCTGGCCTCCTGACAAGGCCTGCCTGGGGAGCAGAGCCCATGCAGCAGCAACCAATGGCTCCTACCTATGCCCAGAGACCCACCCCTATCTGCTCCTACACCACTGGGTTTTCCTCCCCCTCCCCACTCCAGCCAGGGACAGAAGCTGTCGTGCCTGCACTTCTGTGGGAGCACCGTTGAGCTGTCCCTCGGAAATGGGGTGTGTGTGGTGCATGCAGCCTAAGGAGTCCTGGTCCACACTCCATCCTTACTCGGGAGTGGAATATCACACCTCTGGGTCGAGGTGTAATACCCCTGTAGCAGCCGAGCCCTCGGGGTGCTACATTCCCCCCTGGTAAATCACAGCACGTCCTCGGGCTGGAAAAGAGCAAAAACAATTTAAACATACAAATTTTTAAAGTGCACTCGCATATAAGACATTAACCAAAAACTCATCCCTTTATGGGAGGTACTCTTTTCTTAGAACGTTACTGGCATAAAACATTATAAAATACCTGGCTAATGCCACCGGAACTCTTTTATGAAACAATATATAGAACTTTTGCATTACTGTTCTAGCAGCATATTAAACTTTTCACATTAAAGCATTTTCAAGTGAAACACATTCAAAACATATTCTTGAGTTCTGGCCGCTGTGCAACTTGCGACCAGGTAAAGGTGCAACAGTCCAGTTAATCTTGAGGTAGACGTTGCAGTTTTTGTATAAAACCAGTAGGGGGCGCTTTAAGAAGCGCAACTATTTACAGGGGTGGCCACTCTCAGTCCTCGGCCAGGTAGGGAGGGGGATGGCTGCTCACAGTCTTCAGCCTGGTTAGGAATTAGAGGCACACAGGTAACAGTCCCTTTAACAGTTCCACACTAGTCCCAACGGGGACCACACTCTAATCAGTAACAGTTTCAGCAACAGTTCTCATACCCTGACGGGTAACTATATACAGTTCCACTTTACCGTTCACTGGTAAAGGTGTCCTCCTTGCTCTTCTGGGTAGTCTTCAGGCCTGTCCGGGCCCTCTTGGCACTCGGGGTCCGAGTGGTACCGCTCCTCCTCTTATCCTCTGGACATGAAGAGCATACAATCCCTTTAGGCCTCGGTGTCGGGTGTAGGACACCAAGTCTCCTGGAAACAGATCCCGTTCCGGATGGCCCTCTGGCAGGTGACCCTCCACATCCCTCCTGTCAACATGGATGTCTGTGGCGGTGGCAGAGTCCCAAATGAACCCCCACCCTTTCTTCAGGTGGAACTTCACTACGGTCCCAGGTGTTTTAGGACCCCGTGCTGCATGGGGGTTCCGGCGGGTGCGCGTCTTCTCCTCCGCGCTTCGGGCCTGCAGCTGCTCCCTCTTCCGACGCCGTGCCCGCTCCTCCTCCGGACCTGCCAATTGAGCATACAGGTCCATGCCCAGGGGTGGTATGGCAGGGGGCCCCGGGTGTGGAGCAGCGCCCGGGGCACTCGGCCTTGCGACCAGGCCGGTGGTCGTCTGCTGGATGTGTCCGGGGTGGAACCGCCAAGGCAGGGGGCGCTGGTGAGGCAGCGGCGCCCGGGTGTACTAGGCATTGCGTCCCGGCCTGTGACGTCTCCTGCTTTACGGCGCCCGGGTTCAGAGGGCACAGCGCAGGGCAGGGCGTGACAGCGATGTCTGCAGCCTGAGGCCTAGCTGGCGGCGGTGGAGGTGTGGTATCAGGTACGGTCTCCGGGGCTTTGGGTCCCGCAACGGCGGGTGGGGGCAGGCTGGTGGTCTCAGGGCTTGGGGTGATGACGTCCCCGTTACCTGCCTTGGTCTTGACGGCCTCCTCCGTGGCGTCGTCTGCCACCGCCGGTCCCTCTTCTCCGCGCCCAGTGGCAAGCGCGCTACTCGGTCCTTGCGGGGTCCTCTGCTGGCTATCTTTGTGCTGCCGGGCCAACTCCTCTCTCCACCCGGCAAACACATCCCGCTGCGCCCGGACCATCCTTCTGTTCAGGTCTTCCAGCGCCGCACGCGCGCAGTCCGGGTCTCTAGGCAGCTGGGCCAGCAGCTCTGTCAGGCTGCAGGGTGGCTCAGCTTGCAGCAGGCTGCGGGCCAGGGTGCTGGTGGGGTTCGCTGCTCCCTCCATCTCCGGGTGCAGTAGGTCCAGACTGATCCAGGCCGCGCCCAGCCCCACAGTTTTCTTTCCTATCTGCCCCCATGGGGGGTGGTCTTGGGGGCATCTGCTGACAATCACTCTTAGGGGCAGCCCCCCCACGTTGATGGACATTTCCACTGCTGCACTCATAGTTGCTGGGAGCAGGCCCCTTCTTTGGTGCCACTCTGGGACCTGGCCCACGATTGGAGGCGGCTTCCTGCTGTCTTTTGGTGCGCACATAATGGCGTCCGCTCTGCCAGGGGGGGAAAAACGGATGAAGATGGCGGGAAACGGTCCAAGATGGCGGCTGATGGCGGGAAACGACTCCGGATGGCGGGAAAACTTCTCCACAGTAAGTACCTCAGTCTCTGAAGGCGCACAGTACCCGTTTGTGGCGGGTTGGTTTGAATCCTGCCGACTACGCCAAAGTTGACTCGCCCCCTGGGCCTGTGTTGTGCAGGGGACACCCGGAGCCGGATCGCTGGGGGTTGTAGTCTCCGTGGTGCTGACCCGGTCCGTGCCCAGGGTGGTCAATTCAGTGGCAGTCTTAGTGTAATAACAAATGTCTGACTACGCCACCCGTGGATTGCAGTCAGTGGGGACCGCCGCTGCAGGGCAGACCGCTGAGGCTGGTATTATGTGTGCAGCTTAGAATGGGATGACTCCCTACGGGAGGAGTATAGCCTCAGGGCAGTTAGTGTGGATGATGGGAGTGATGGTGTGAGCGTCCCAGTACTAATGGTGCTGGTGCGGCGATGAAACACAGAGACGTGTGGTTGCAGTTTCCAATGCTTTACTCACAGTTGTTATTTGTGCCAATCCTGCAGGCGATGACTGCCTAAGCCGTGCTGCATCCACCAGGCAGGGGACTCGACCAACTCCCAGGCAATTCCAGAGCGTGGCACAGGGCTCCCTTCTTTTCCTTTCTCTGGCCGTCCCCACCAGTGACCCACCTTTGTCCAGCTTCCTCGGGCCTTCTATTGGCGAAACCTATCTCCGGTTTCCCTGACCCTATATGGTATGCTTTCCTGGTGGATGTAGTGAGGGGTCGCACCAAGATGTGGTCACAACCTCCGGTCTTTGGCTGAGGAATTTGTTGCCTCCACCAATTTGGGTTCCGGTACCCTGCTCTGCCAACCCGTCACCCGCAATCTCCTGGGTCCTTAGGGTTCCCTCTGTCCTTGTGTCTCTGGGCCTTTCTTGATGTTCTTGTTCCTTTCTTACTTTCCTTTCTGTTCCTTCTTCTCTCTCTCTCTCTCTCTGGCCCCGGCCTCCTGACAAGGCCTGCCTGGGGAGCAGAGCCCATGCAGCAGCTCTGCTCCTTGTCACTCCTCCTCAGACTGAACACTGTTCTAAGATGGTGCCCACCTTATATACCTCCCTCTATGTGTGAGCCCAGGTGACTAGCAACCAATGGGCTCCTACCTATGCCCAGAGACCCACCCCTATCTGCTCCTACACCGCTGGGTTTTCCTCCCCCTCCCCACTCCAGCCAGGGACAGAAGCTGTCGTGCCTGCACTTCTGTGGGAGCACCGTTGAGCTGTCCCTCGGAAATGGGGTGTGTGTGGTGCATGCAGCCTAACGAGTCCTGGTCCACACTCCATCCTTACCCGGGAGTGGAATATCACACCTCTGGGTCGAGGTGCAATACCCCTGTAGCAGCCGAGCCCTCGGGGTGCTACACAGGGGTCATGCGTTGTGTGGACACATCACTACTGCAGCCAGGTAAACAGTAATTAGCGGGGAACCGGGAATGCATTGGAACATTAGTGGTAAGGATTGCTAGACGTATTATTTATCCTTTTACTTTCTTCAATTTAGAACCACTGTAAGTTATTTATTTGTGAAAACTATTGAAAGTGCCTGACCTATATTGCTTAGTCAGCGTTTTGCTTGTGTCTGTCTACCTCTGGTTTTATTAAAGTGCTCTGAAATTTGACATCTTAACAACAGAGTTGTGAAGTTGCAATTATCTGTGTGTCAGGATTTTGTTGTTCTTCTGTGGATTAACCATTAGTGGCTGCTACCACTGACTTTGACAAATTGTGATTCCTTTCCACTCCTTACCACTAAAGGTTGCTTTTATGTTTCCGCAATCGCCTATTAGTAAGATAGCCAATGTTGGACTTGTGGAAGCCATCTTATTTCCTGTTTGGGCCTTCTAAAAGCCACATGGAACTCTCACTCATCGCTTGAGTATTGTGTCTAGCCTTTAGTCACACTATCTCAGCAAATAAATACTGATTGCTAATTTAGTGACAGATGACTGACAGGTCTGGGCCTAGGGTCGTGAATCAGCTGGTTAAAAGAGGGGAAGGGTACATCCAACATGAGTGGGAAAAAGCGAGGTCATGGTGAAAGGGGGAATAGGCTTGGTGTTCAAGGTGTATGTTGGGTAGGTGGCAATGTTACTGAAAGCTCTACTGAACAAACTCCGACTCATCCTATCCAAAGACAAATGACAACTTCTGTTACTGGACGGGCTACTCGACTCCCTTTCTTTGACAGCCGCACAGCGGTATGCCTTGTAGATGAGGGTCATAAAGAGCATGTGCTCCAGTGGATAGCAAAGGCTGCAACAAATGGCCTCTCCTCCTCTACCTCCACCTGCACTCCAGCTGAACTAGAGTGGGTGCAGAGAAGAGCGACCACGGTTATTAGAGGACTGGGGAGTCTGCAATACCAAGACAGGTTATTACACTTGGGGTTATTTAGTTTGGAAAAACGAAGGCTTAGGGGTGATCTTATTACTATGTACAAGTATATGAGGGGACAGTACAAAGACCTGTCTACTGATCTTTTTACTCTAAGGCCTGAGACGGGGACAAGGGGGCATCTTCTACGTCTGGAGGAAAGAAGGTTTAATCATAATCACAGACGCGGATTCTTTACTGTAAGAGCAGTGATACTATGGAACTCTCTGCCGCATGATGTTGTAATGAGTGATTCACTACTAAAATTTAAGAAGGGCATGGATGCCTTTCTTGAAAAGTATAATATTACAGGTTATATATACTAGATTCCTTGATAGGGTATTGATCCAGGGAACTAGTCTGATTGTCGTATGGAGTCAGGAAAGAATTTTTTTCCCCAATGTGGAGCTTAGTGTTTGCCACATGTTTTTTTTTTGCCTTCCTCTGGCTCAACATGTTAGGCTATGGTGGGTTGAACTAGATGGATTTAGTCTTCTTTCAACTTTAAAAACTATGTTACTATGTTACTATGTTAACATCACACACAGTACATTCCTCAGAGGTGGCACCCCAATTACCCTTGTTTCCCCCCGTGTCACAACTCTCCAACTGCCCAACTGACTGTGGGAACCACAGATGGGCGAGTCTGCAGAGTTGTTCACACATTCTATTCCATGGGAATCAGAGGTCTGCCCCAAAGATTCACAGACTCAAGAGGAGGAAAGCATCTGCACCGATGGCCAAACTTTTTCAGTTGGATCTGGGGCAGGATGAAGTAGCCTCGTCACCATACGTTAACTCCCGGGAGTGGAGGTGATCCTGATGAGACTCAGATACCTGAGACGCATGCTGACTGAACTATGCTGTCATGACAGGAAGAAGAGGAGGATGACTCTCAGGGTGAGGAGTGGGAGAACAGAGAAGATGACTATGAGGTTGTAGATCCCACTTGGTGTGAACCCAGAGGCATGCAGCTGAGTAGCTCAGCAGAGGAGGTGAGGAGGAGGAAGACGAGGATATTACGTTGCAGCTTCCCGCACAGACACGGAGTGATGCAACCATGACAAGCACTGCATCCTCAGCCACAACTCTGGCTGTGGCCAGCAGCAGTCGCGGGATGAAGTTTGCAGGGGCAGCAAGGGTTGCCTAGCTTGGACCTTTTTTGAGACCGCAAAGGATGACCCAACTCTCATTATCTGCCAACTTTGTAAAAACGACTCAGTAGAAGCAAAAATTCCAATAATTTATCTACTACATATATTAAACGGCACATGCACAATCAACATGCATTAGTCTGGGGATCTGACTGCGCTAAACTGCGGACTACCGGGCCTCGTCAACCGCCGGCCGCCCCATTGACCGCATCTGCTGCTTCTTCCGCCTCCGTCACGATGGCAAGTGTTCTCACACAACTCTCTGGCCGCAGAACCTCCACTTGTTTACCCACTACAGTCGGGGTTAGTGAGAGCCCGTCAGCTGTTACGGAAGTGGACATGCCTCCTGCTTTTGACCAATCTCAGACACCGAGCACACCACATCTTTCTTAATCCACCATGACATCTCCGCCTGCACCTCACTCACAGTCCAGCAGTTTGTCGTGTTCACCCTACTCCACCCTCTCTCAGCACAGCAGCCAGCCCTCACTTTGTCTGTTGTTTGACACCTTTGTCGTGGCTTCTGTGCCGGCTGTTGCTACTACTGCTGATAATACTAACAATTTTTAGAAATGTAGAGACTCCGAGTTGGGTCTCCATCTGGTGGGTTGCCTGCAGTGGAAGGGGTGTCAGAGCCCCAATATACTATTTCTACCCTGGGGAAATTAATGCCACTTTAGTGTTGTGTGGCAATAATTTTTGGAAATGTTTGGACTCCAAGTTGGGTCTCCTTATTTTTTGCTACCTGTAGCGGTAGGGCTCCCAGGCCAACAGGCCTGCACTTACTTTCAGTCAACTACGTGTGTTACTATCCTTAACTTTTTCTAACCATAGTAGTCTACGAAGCTGATATTTGTGCCGCCTAAGTGTGGCAGAGCAGTAATGTAGGTTGAGCTGTTGCATGAGGTATCAGGGCTCTCAGCATAGAGGTCCTTCACCCACCTCTTAATTTGAACTTAAATTTAAAGCTGTAAATGCTGGTCCAGACCCTGTATCATGCATGGCCCATGCCTGACTGCCTCTGTGCCATTATAAAATTTCTACTGTGGGTCAATTGATTCCACTTTTCCTGGTGTCTGCTCCTAATTTTTGGAAATGTTTGGACTCCAAGTTGGGTTTCCTTCACGTGTGTTGCCTGAATTTGGCAGGACTCTCAGAGCACCAAGCCTACACCTGTCACTCATCCACCTGTTACTGATCAATGTTTAAGCTAGAAATGCTGTTCCAAGCCCTTTCCCAGGCACTGTCCCATTTATCCATGCTGCACAATTATACTATTTGTACTCTGGATCAATTGATGCCACTTTTCCTGGTGCCTGTCCATAATTTGAGCTGTTTTGCAGCCTTTGGGCCCCCCTGAAGATGTCATCTATGCATTTTGTTTTGCCTCCCATTAAATTCAATGGGGTTTGGATATGTTCGGTGAACATTGGGACATTCGCCGATCCGAACTGAACTGTACCTTTAAAGGTTCGCTCATTTCTATACAGGCCCATCAGGGTTTACCTGCCAAGAGCCCGTACCTCCTGTAGGGGTCATTTTAATGTATACAATCACTTAAACTCTGTCCCCAGTTTAATCCTAAAAAAATGAAAAATTGACAAAGTGGCTCCATAGGAAATCAAAAACTCTGAAAAATGCTATCTCACTTGCTGATTAGTTTACTAATGTCCTCAAATCCTGAAAGATCTCTGAATTATGTGATGTTTTACAACCAGTATTACCGGGGCACACTAATTTATTTATACCTATGGCAGAATATGAAAATAATTGGGCAGATGGAGATGTCAATGTATTTAAATACGACTTTCTGTCTACATACACATATCATACACAACACTTTCCTCCTACGCGGCTCATTTAATATAATGATTTTCTCCTTGTTTGTAACATATTTATCACTTTCATGATAAAAACTTAATGAGCAAGACAACAGGAATGAAGGCAGCAAAAACCCGTTTTAGGAAGTTGAAGGGCTTGTTAAGAATTCTTTAGGTTTATAATCTCAATAAATTGTTCATATTTACAGGCTTCTTATTTACTCTGTCCGATTCTCAAAAAATTTTTGAAAACTTTTGAAAAATGTATTGTATCCGATAACATCCCAAAATAATCCATTGTCTGTCAGATAGACCAGACGTAAATGACATGTAATAATTAAAATAGTATCATGTGAGATTGTTAGGTATGAATCTTAATTTTCCAAGTTGATGCTTAACCCTTCAACAGCCAACCAATTTTATATTTTTTGTGCTTATATTTTTTCCTCTCCTTTTTCTAAAATTCATAACTTTTTTTTTCTATGTAGCCATATCAGGGCTTGTTTTTTTCAAATTATACCATTCACATTACCATATAGTTTACTGACAAGCAAGAAAAAGTGAAATGATGAAAAAAAATGCAATTTTGTCATTGTTTTTATGTTTCATTCTGATGACATTCATTGTGCAGTAAAAATGACTCAGCAACATGTTTCTAAAGGTTTTTACCATTAGGGCAATACAAAATGTATATAATTTTTAGAAGTCAGATTTTTTTAGAAAAAAAACTATTTGATTGGTGTCACCATTTTCTTGAACCATAACTTTTTTACTTTTCCATCAAGGGAGCTGTGTGAGGGCTTACATTTTTTCCAGACAACTTGTAGTTTTCATTAGTATCCTTTGGGGTATAAATTACTTTTGAATTACTTTTAATTATTTTGGGGGCTTATAAGGATCAAAAAGAGTCACTTTTTTCCCTATTGCATTTTCCATATGGGCTAAATTACTTTATTTTTGATAGATCAGACTTTTACCAATGCGGCAATTTTTTTTTCTCAGGAGTGAGAAAATGGGGTGATTTAAATTTTAGGTTTTTTTTGCTTTTTTTTAAGTTTTTTTTAGGTACTTTAAGTAAGTTAGTTACATAACATTAATTTAACCATCTTTAAACGGAATCTATCAGTAGGATCATCCCTCCTAAGATGTCTATATGGGCATGTAGGTTATAGAAAGTAGAGTAAAATTATGACTTGATATCTGCGATCCAACATCTTATTCCAGAGAAATCCATGTTTTTCTTAAAATGTTAATGAAATGTTAAAATCTATGGATTGGATTTATGCCATTATTATTGTGGTGTCTCACATGGTGGTGCAGGTGAGCAGTTCTTATGCAGCACGGACCGATGGCGTTGGTGCAGCAGGGAATTAGTACAATAGAGGCAGATGTAACAAGACTGAAGCCACAGCAACTGGAGTAATAGAACTGGTTCCACCAGTACTGATAAGGCAGGGTTCAAGCAATGGCAACAGCTGTAAAAAATGAGTTATATTGCACTTTGAAGCAGAATATTATTTAATTATGTGTTATACTTACTTGTACACTGTGTTCCAAATTATTATGCAAATAATATTTTCTCAGATTTTCCCAAATTACCTATATGAATTGCAGTCATTGTAATTTTCCAGTCAAATAACTATTAGAGTAGAGTAGAGTAGAATTGAAAGGTTTTTGTACAAACTGCCTATGATAACAGTATATTTTTTAAAAAATAAAACACTCAAACTGCACTCAAAATGCATGTTCCAAATTATTATGCACAGCAGAGTTTTCAACCTTTTCATTTTAATAAAGAACAAAAAAATGGTCATTTTTGAAATTATAATTATTATAATATATTATAATTATAATTCAGGTTATTACAAACTGAAATCAAACAGTTTTCAACTCAAAACTTTATTCTAGGTGATGTAACATTTGCACATAGGACCCCTTGTTCGAAAGGAGCTTCTGAACTCTCTCATTCATTGAATTTGTCAGGTTTTGGATGGTTTCTGCTTCAATTGTTTTGCATGAGGACAGAATACCCTCCCAGAGCTGTTGCTTAGATTTGAACTGCCTCCCGCCATCATAGACACTCCTTTTGATGATGATCCAGAGGTTCTCAATGGGGTTGAGGTCAGGGGAGCATGGGGGCCACACCATAAGTTTGTCCCCTTTTATGCCCACAGCAGCCAGAGATGCAGATGTGTTATGTGCAGCATGAGACGGGGCATTATCATGCATGAAATGATCTCGATGATCCAGATGGATGGAGTGGAGGATGGCTGGTTGATGGACACCCCATGCAAACACGGCTACGGCGCCAACAAGGAGGAGGTGGAGTAATGTTTTGGGCTGGAATCATGGGGAGAGAGATTGTCGGCCCTTTTAGGATCCCTGAAGGGGTAAAGATGAACTCCATAATGTATGTTGAGTTTCTCAAACAGCACTTCCTGCCATGGTTCAAGAAGAAGAACCGTGTATTCCGCAGCAAGATCATTTTCATGCATGATAATGCCCCGTCTCATGCTGCACATAACACATCTGCATCTCTGGCTGCTGTGGGCATAAAAGGGGACAAACTTATGGTGTGGCCCCCATGCTCCCCTGACCTCAACCCCTTTGAGAACATCTGGAGCATCATCAAAAGGAGTGTCTATGATGGCGGGAGGCAGTTCAAATCTAAGCAACAGCTCTGGGAGGGTATTCTGTCCTCATGCAAAACAATTGAAGCAGAAACCATCCAAAACCTGACAAATTCAATGAATGAGAGAGTTCAGAAGCTCCTTTCGAACAAGGGGTCCTATGTGCAAATGTTACATCACCTAGAATAAAGTTTTGAGTTGAAAACTGTTTGATTTCAGTTTGTAATAACCTGCTAATGCTTAGAATTTCAAAAATGACCATTTTTTTGTTCTTTATTAAAATGAAAAGGTTGAAAACTCTGCTGTGCATAATAATTTGGAACATGCATTTTGAGTGCAGTTTGAGTGTTTTATTTTTTTTTAAATATACTGTTATCATAGGCAGTTTGTACAAAAACCTTTCAATTGTACTCTAATAGTTATTTGACTGGAAAATTACAATGACTGCAATTCATATAGGTAATTTGGGAAAATCTGAGAAAATATTATTTGCATAATAATTTGGAACACAGTGTATAGTGCCATCATTTTACGTAACACCTTATAGACATCATAATCACTGCCCCCATTCGGGCTCACATCTAAAAAGCAATAACTTCTGAACAACTCTTGATTTAAAGTTTATTTTTGGACTAGATTCAGAAATAAAAAACTGATGTATCAGGGCTCTGTCTGCAATGGAAATTCTATGGCAGAACTAGCAAAGCGATGTTGCAGAATTAACTCAGCAATGAGGGACAGCTGTAGCAAAGCTGTTTTTGTTATGAAAAAAAATTGCAGCGCTTTGTTTGCAATCATGCCCAATAGCAGAGCAAGCACAGAGATGTAGCAGAACTAGATTTTTAGTAAAGTCCAATGGCAGAACTGGCAGAGGGATGACTGATGTAGCAGATCTAAAACATCAATGACTGAAGTAGCAGAACTGATGGAGTCTGAATAACAGTACTGAAAGAATGATATGTCAGAGTAGTTGTCACGGGTGTGTCAGAAGTGACAGACAGTCTCCCTGCAGTTGGTTGCAGGAGATCTCTTTGTTTGGCATAACAGACATCTTCTTAGAAGCTGTCTCTCTAGGACCCAGTGGCTACCTTCGTCTTGCTAATTAACACCCTGGCCTGGGTGTATGTGAGAGTGTGAACTGTGATAGCTACAGGAGAGCATTAGGACCCTGTGGGTTTTGCCTGGCTGAGCTCAGATCAGGGGCAGACTGGGAGGCCCTGTGTGTTCTGATGGTGTCTGCTGTGTGAGACACTGGAAGGAGAGTCTGAGGAGAACTGTGAGGACTGAACTTCAACAAGACTCTCTCTCTACAAGCTCTCCTGTGGGGGTTGTCAGTCCCTGGCCATGGTGAAGCTGTGTCTCTGCTTAAGAACGAGTGCTGAGCTGGGGAAAGCTGTGTGGCTCTTTGGAGTTTTGTGGAAGTCCATGCTGAGTGGACTAGAGACTTTGTGCTGAACAAGCCAAGTGTCGAGTGAGAGGGAAAGAGACTGAGGATATCATCTCTGTGACGGAGCGTGTGATTGGTGGTCTGGAAAACAGTGAGTGACTGCGAGAGGAGAGACTGGGTCTGGTTCCATTCATATTGAGAGGATACTGACAAGCCTGGTGAAGAGTTCTTCCCGGACCTTAACCTGAGGCTACAGGACTAAAGTCCCCGGTGTGTTTGCTCGGCATAGGCCGACGAGACAAGGAACTTTTTTGTTTTTGTGAACGTTGTTTTTTTTATTTGGCGCCAAAGTTTTCCGGGACTAGCTGCAGCCACCATGATTCACAGGCCTGTGATAGACCACATCTGAGGTGAACAGTACTGTAACTTTAAGATACCTGGGCATCCCTATACTAGGGGTATAAGAGCAATTGGTGTAGTTTCATGTATTGTTATTGTTAATAGTGGCAGGATTGTACTCAGTGTGCCATTTCAGGGGTCCCCATAGAACACCCTCACTAGATTGACACAGTGTTTAGGTAAAATTGTTCTAGATATTTAGTATAATTCACATAAACTGGGAATCTTGAGACTGGCACATTGATTTCAGCTTTTGCTGATTGTGTGTAGTTAGTAGAGACAGTGTCCCAGGTGGAACTTGTGACTGATTCATGCAATACAGAATTTTAGTCCAACCCCTGTTTCACTAAAGTGTTGTTTATTTCTGTCTCTGTCTCAGTTTGTGACTCACTGGATCTCTCTCGGACCTCCAGTCATTACATGTACTTCTTCCTCTCTGGAGCCAAGAGGACATGTGTTCATCTCTCTGAAGTCGACTAAAGTTAAGCTATCTTCCATTGTTTGTTCCCCCTTGTTGTCTTTAGTTGTCAGTGGGGATCGACTAGCACTCATCCCCTCCCTTCCCTAGCCAGGGCCAAATGCCAGGGAAAAACAGGGCGAGGTTCCTGTGCGGCGATTTATGTGGAACCAATATAGGGACATCAGGGGAGACAGCGTGATATAAGGTCAGCCTAGGAGGTCTCCACTACCTGCTTTCTGTAGAGTCTTGGCCCCCTTTTCCCCATTCCCTTTGTGTTGCACTTAGTCTTTTCTACACCTTGACGTAGCAAAATAAAGTAGCCGAATTTCAACCTAATCTAATGACAGAATGCCAATTACCTGAATACTCAGATGGATTTCTGCCACCTGAGCTGGACTATATGGCCTGGAAGAGTAACATCAGTGGAGTACTTTGGAAACCTGTTGGGTAGAGGATCACAGGGACCAAGTGGAAGAGGGACCACCATGTGCTGTGGCCTCCTAAGACACAGTACACGGCACTGAATCCTGGAAATGTGAGTAACAAAATTATTATCTATACCATTTTCTTTGTCAAGACTCAGTACTCATGTGCCCCTAAAACTTGTTAAACTAATCAATTTTATGACACAAGAGGAACATTCATTTTACAATGTTGGTCTTGGCAGTATGTAATTAATGTACTGAAAAGCTTATCGAGCGGAAAGACTAATAACTGGTAAACGAGCGAACATTGGTGTAATCCATTTCTTTCACATGGCATAGAGTGGGAGTTGGTGTCACAGGATCTCCCAGAACACCCATTACTCATCTGTTATTATTCATTAATGAGTTTATCCTATTGTATTATATGTTGTTCTTGGGTTCGCTATTATTCTGTATAGAAATCAGTAGCCAGGAAGGCTGGGACGAGCTCCAAAATCATGTGTCTGGCTTGGTTGTCGCCCACAAGGCATAGACCATGCCAACCATTATTCCTGCTTGTTGAGCGGGTTTCATCTTTTAAGAATCAATCCGAAGGGGGGTAACATTAAAATCACTGGCAGATGAAGAGAATGACATTGAATATGTCTTCACATGGTTCCTGTAAAGAGGTGAGATACATTAGACAGAAAGAGAACAGCCGCTTCTTGACGATGATGTTTTGGAAGCAGGAAAAATGGCAAAGATTAAGGATCTCAATGACTCTGATGAACAAAATTGTGATGGCTAAATGACTGGGTCAAGGGGTCATGAGTGAAAACTATCATGTCTGGTCCAATCACACAAAATAGCTTCTGTAGCAATTGCTGACTTTAATAAAAAGCTGTCAAACCACTTACGGCATTTCTGTATTCGAAGATATAACCGCAGATATAGTACCTATGCTATTCTCCATTGGCAAAAAAAGAAACAGGTCCCTGTCCAATTCTGAAGGTCCAGGTCCAGTTCAAGAATCAAAACATGCACAATTTAAGCATCAGAACTGGACCTGCCCTGATGCATTACTTTTTCTTTTATGTGATGTGAATATCTTGATGTGTGTGCATTTTTTACTTTTTATTATTCTTTGAATTTTTCTGTGTTTCTAGTATGAAAATACCTTTGTCATCTTCTTCTGTTTTCCTTTCTTCCCCTAAAGGCTGCTGCTAATATGTGCTGTTGGGGGCAGGCTATGAGTGAAATCATTCACCTTCCCCCTCTGGCAGCTGACAGTAGAATCTCTTCGTACTTTCTCTGCAGGTAGGTATTGTGAGATTCATCGTAGCAAAGGTATATACTATGTGACATCCACAGTATGTCCCAAGCAGGGAGTAGGGCAGAAAGATATTTCTTTTGCCTATATTATTATTATTATTATTAATGGCCTGCAGAACGATCTCAAGCCATGGCAACTTGATGGATGAATGCTCTGTAGGAAGCTCAACCTTGTGCAAGCCTAGATAGATCCACCAAGGTCTTCTCCACCATTATGTTGATTGTATGAAGCCATCAGGTTGCTGGTCTTCCTCTTCGCTTTGTTCCTTCTATTCTTCCTACCGTGATGTCCTTCTTGCCTATATATGTGTCTTGAAACATAAATAATGGTGGATGATGCTTCAGTTCGCAATGGATTTTTCCATTGGGAATTGTGAGCTGACTCTCGGATGCCTGTGCAATTTGCAGTTTGTCTTTCTGTGGATCTATAACAAGCTAATCCACATGTGGCTGCCATCCACAGCTTCTGAGCGGAATCTACATCAAGAAGTCATTTGTCTTTTCTTTATTTTCTGCAACACTGATGGCAAATTAAAGTTATTGTGATGTGGAAAACCTGCAGATTTTATAATTTACTTATATAGCGTCATCATATTCCACAGCACTTTACAGACATCATCATCGCTGTCCCCATTGGGACTCATAATCTAAATCCCCTATCAGGATGTATTTGGAGTGTGGGAGGAAACTGGAGAACCCAGAGGAAACCCACACAAACATGGAGAGAACATGCAAACTCCTTGCTGATGTTGTCCTTGGTGGGATTTGAACCCAGGACCACAGTGACAAGCAAAAGTGCTAACCACTTAGCTACTATACTGCAAATTTTGATGTGGAATAACTTTAGGTTCTAGAGAAAAAGCTGATTAAAAATCTGTTATGTAAGCGTATATAAGAGATCACTTCTTCTGGCAGAGAAGTACGTCTCGGCTTTCTGTTTGCCAGAAGGTGGTCCGAATTGTGCATTCTCTCTGGCTGCAACTTTGCCTCTATAATGCATAGTTGTACCTAAGCTGGCTGGATCAAACAATTTGGACAGCCTTAAAGCCACATAAGATCTTTAGCAAAGAACTTGAAAGTGTTGCACTCCTTGCCTAGGAGATCCACCACCACTGACAGACTGCAGAGGTGGCCAATAACCTAGGCAATGAGCAGTAAACAAGAGAATTAGAAGTCTCTCAGTTCTTGAGAAAGGAAAAGATTTTTAATAAGAGATAAATTGCAAAGTTTCTTGTTTTTCATGTCTAAGGCCCCTTCACATGTCTGTTTTTTATGTCCGTATGTGGTCCATTTTTAAAGGCCGCAATTACAGAGATACGCACTCCCATTGTATTCAATTGTTGTGCGCACATCTCAGGTTTTTCACATGGACTTTGTGTTCGTGTGAAAAACCCGCAAACATGTATGATTTTTTTTGCACAGTATGCACAAAATGCGTGCTGTACACATGCACACTGATGACATACGGATGACATCTGTATATCATCAGTGTGACATGTACCGGTGCCTGGGAATCAGCGGTACTGTTCGCGCTGATACCCGGCTGCTGGAGGAAACTCTCATCATTGTTCCCTGCTTGTGCTGCAATCAGCGTGAGCAAGGGACAATTTTGAGAGATGTAGGCAGCCCCCACTGTCTACAT
This sequence comes from Phyllobates terribilis, assembly GCF_046119375.1. Lineage (NCBI taxonomy): Eukaryota > Metazoa > Chordata > Amphibia > Anura > Dendrobatidae > Phyllobates > Phyllobates terribilis. The sequence goes on along the minus strand of NW_027362762.1, from coordinate 908,227,417 downwards.
CCAGTGTAAAATTAAGAATAAAATAAAAAAGACAATATACCACACCTGTCCGAAGTGGCAAGAATCCATAGTGCTGGCCTGATGCGACCGCTCATACTGAATAGCAGGGGAGAGAGAATGACCTGCTGCAGCAACAGCGGACACATTAACTGTGGTGACCTCAGTGAGATCATCGCAGTTCACCATGAGAAAATGCTCACAGTGTTGGCCTGAGCTGACTGAGTTCAGCACAGTTCACAGTTCATAAGGCCAGCGCTCATGCTGAAGAGCATATGTCGCACAAATGGATTAGGCTGTGGGACACTATGGATTCTTTAGAACAATTCCTGGAATTCACATGTAATGTACGTCCATACACTTAATACCTCATATTACAACCGTAGGGTGCATTGTGTGACATACATATGTGCCGGACTATGAAATGACCATTCGGAAGACTAATCGTAACCCCAAACAAAACAAACCGAACATCCAGGTCATAATAAAGAAATAAAAATAATAAAGAATTAGCCAAACATTATGTCAGACTAAAAAACCTTTATTGCAAAAATAGGTTCTTGGTGGCACTAAAGAAAAAGTACATACACGGATTTATAAAAAACATATACTGTCTTAATATAAAATACAAACATAGAGACATTGGACCAAATTACACCATGGTACACTGATGCTGCATAGGAAATATGGGATATATATTGTGTTACACCCACTACTTAGAAATATGAACCAGTGAGACCATAGGTATTTTCAAAACCCCAAAGTAGCATAATCAAAACACCATATGTTAGACTAAAAAAGATCAATGCTTTATTTATATATTTTTTAAAAAAAGATAACACATAGGTATAAATAACATGTGTGAAAGGACAAAACATGGGCATGTGAGGCAGCAGGGGGTAGATAAAGACACAGCTGGTATCCAATTTACATTGGACCTATAATAGGTCACATAGTCCAACCCATACAATCCATAAGTCACAAAAAATGTGTGCAGAAAAAGTTATAGAAAAAGTTATAATGACATAGATCAAGTGACCTGTAACAAGTCACAGTATAGACAACCATCAGAAGTTTGTTCAGCAACACAAAAAAAGTACAAGCATCACATGGAAAGGGTTAAGTAAGGCATACTTAGTGAGAGTAAACAGATAACCAGCAGTGTCAGGGGAGGCCCCACTACTTGTACATATGGAGGTAAGTGCAAAGTGGCCCTATCAAACTTTAATTTGTGTATATGGTCAGTGACCAAAGGGCAACAAAACACATAATACTGAAAATAGACTTGCAACCCATTAGGATAAATAATTCCTATGTACAACCTTTGAACTTCCTAACCTGCCAATTGCATCAGCCATACACTTTATATCAAATAAAAATGTCTTAGTACCTGGTGGTCCGTCACTCCGTGTACTGCATTCCGACCCCGACGCGTGTTTCGGCACACCTTCGTCAGAGGGATGGATTCTTGCCACGTAGGACAGGTGAGGGATACTCTTGTTTTTTATTTATTTTTATTTTTTTACAGGTGACAATGGCTTTGGGGGATTAGTTGTTAGGTGAGTATGAATTTGCTTTTTTATTATCATTTTTTACAGGGCACATTGGCTTCAGGGAATTAGTCACTAGGTGAGTATAACAGTGTTTTTTTTTAAATAAATGTGTAAAACAAGGTCTGGAATTTTATGTAAAATAAAGGAATTTTTACAGGATGTGTCTTTATCTACAAACTTTAACTATGGCGTTAGTAATGGGGCGTCTTATAGACACCCTCCATTACTATCCTGGGCTTTATGTCAGGTGCCAATACAAGGCTGATATGAACCCCAACCCTATTACACCACTTGCCACCACATAAGGGCAAGTTGGAAGAGCAAGGTTGAGCGCCAGAATTGGCGCATCTTATTGATGCATCATTTCTGGGGCTACGGACATACGAATACACAGATATGACACGGATACACGGATGTCACATATGGACATATGGATGGCATATGGACACTGACCATGGATCTCACCAGTACTGTTTTTTCCTGTACAGGAAACACCAGGACGTGTGAAGGAGGCCTTAGAGATTTTCTTGATTCCTTTAACCCCCTAAGGGCGGAGCCAATTATGTTCTTAATGACCAGACCAAATTTTACAATTTTGACCACTGTCACTTTATGAGGTAATAACTTGAAATGCTTCAATGGATCCCACTGATTCTGATATGTTTTTTTCGTGGCATATTGTACTTCATGATAGTGGTAAAATTTCTTCGATATCACTTGCGTTTATTTATGTAAAAAAATGGAAATTTGGTGAAAATTTTGAAAATTTCTCAATTTTTAAACTTTGAATTCTTATGCCCTTAAATCAGAGAGATATGTCACACAAAATAGTTAATAAATAACATTCCCCGCATGTCTACTTTACATCAGCACAATTTTTGAAACAAATTTTTTTTTATGGAAGGAACTTATAAGGGTTAAAAGTTGACCAGCGATTTCTCATTTTGCAACAAAATTTTACAGAACCATTTTTTTAGGGACCACATCACATTTGAAGTGACTTTGAGTGGTCTAAATGAAAGAAAATACCAAAAAGTGACACCTTTCTAAAAACTGCACCCCTGAAGGTGCTCAAAACCATATTCAAGAACTTTACAAGAACTGAAGCAACGTGGAAGAAAAAAATGAAAATGTAACTTTTTTTCACAAAATGTTTACATCAGACCCAATTTTTTTATTTTCACAAGGGTAATGAGAGAAAGTGGACCACACAATTTGTTGTGCAATTTCTCCTGAGTACGCTGATACCCCTTATGTGGGGTAAAACTACTGTTTGGGCGCATGGCCGGGTTCTGAAGGGAAGGAGCACCGTTTGACATTTTGAATGCAAAAATGGCCGGAATAGAGAGCAGACACCATGTTGCGTTTAGAGATACCCTGATATGCCTAAACAGTGGAAACCCCCACAAGAGACCCTATTTTGGAAACTAGACCTCTCAAGGATTTTATCAAGGGGTATAGTGAGCATTTTGAACCCACAGGTACTACAAAGAATTTGATAAGATTAGGTCATCATATTTAAAATTTTCATTTTTTTTCATGAAAATGTAGTTTTAGCCCCCAATTTGTAATTTTTACAATGAATAATAGGAGAAATAGGACCCCAAAATTTATTATGCTATTTTTCCTGAATGCGATGATGCCCCATATGTAATCAGAAAGTACTGTTAGCCCACATGTCAGGGCTGATAAGGAAGGAGCACTATTTGGCTTTTGGAGCATAGATTTTGGTAGAATAGTTTGTGGGCGACATTTGCGGAGCCCCAAAGGTGTCAGAACAGCAGAAAAACTCCAAAAGTGACCCCATTGTAGAAATTACACATCTCAATGAGTTCATCTATGGCTGCTTCTATTATGTAACATCCACGCCAGGCTTTATTTTGGAGAATTGCAAATATGCCAGTTTAGTGCTCATACATTGTGCCCCCATAAAGTGTAGTGCCCCCATATATTGTAGCGCCCCCATACATTTCTCCTGGTGACACACACCCCATAAATTGTTAAGTTCTCTCTGCGCTATAATAATACCAAACATGTGGCCGCTTACTGCGGTTTAGGCACAGTGGGGCATTTGGATTTGGGAGCGCAGAATTCACTGGATTTTATTTGAGTAGGTGGGAGCTATTGCTTTTCCAGAGTCTTTGTTCCACCAGTAACCTGGGAACCCATATAGTTCCAGTGACAGATGAAGGATCTGAGAGGGGGCTGGTTTTGTGTGGGATAAATTAGGGGTTTTATTGGTAACATTTTGGGATGCATAATTTTTTGATTGCTTTCAGAATAAGACTGGATCGCCAGTCTACGCTGAGCACTTACGTCGTAGTTTCCGTGTAATTCCCACAAAAATATGATTCAGTTGAAACCCCCAACGGAACCACACACCTTAATGAGGCAGATGGAGACACTTTGGAGTCCGTTTGATGTCTGCTCCGGTGGTCTCCATCTTTTTATGTGGCACCCCAGGGGTCTGGTTTCCACAGTAACGGCAATGTTATGTCTGAGAGCAGGTGAGAGGTCTCTTGGTCAGGAATCCTATGCATGCCACACCTCCTGCCCAGTCCTGGGAGGGGAAGAACTTCCCCTATATAAACCTGGGGCTGAGGCAGGGTTAGAGAGTTCAGAGGGAGAGTTCAGCCAGGAGGGCTGACAGGGAGCTGTGGCTCCGGCTGGGCCCAGCTCCTGGGCCATGCCAGAAGTAGAGACAGAGAAGAGAAGCAGCTATGGGAAGAAACAACAGGAGCTCTGTGGGAGCAGTGTTACAAGGAGTCAGGGGCTGGCAGCTGCAGAGCTCGCCCTGACTGAGAAGTTATCACCGGACCCGGAGTCCGAGGCTGTGGGGACTAATCCTTACCCAGCAGCAGAAACCGACCGGCAGGGGATTGCAGGTCTTCTGGCCCAGAAACCCGAAGGCACGGTCACATGCGTGGGACCAGCACCGCCGTCGTGGAGCGGAAGCTACTAGAAGGCCCCGAGTCACCGGCCATACGGGTGAGCACCACACGGTACACTCAGGGACGTGGGCTACTTATACCCGCTTCTAGCAAGGTAGCCAGAAGAGTATCGTTAGTTTGGGAGGCCTACATCTCCGCCTGGCCAGGGGAGATCCCATCTGCTCAAGGACTGACCAGGCCCCAATCGCTAGCCAGTACTCCGGGAGGGTCTATCTTTGTCACCAGTAAAGACCCTGAACTACACCGTACCGTCTCCGAGTGGTTCCTGCTACCCCCATTCATCCACATCGGCTGCCCTGAGGCCATACCCCTCCCGTTGGGGGTTATACCATCCCCACTGCACCATCCTTCCACCGGCCTCAGCGGTCTGCCCTGCAGCGGCAGCTCCAAAGCTGCATTCAACGGGTGGCGTAGTCATCCAACATCTACTGCTAATACAGCGCCACTTAGTCTGACTCCCTGGGCACGGACCGGGTCACCGCCACGAGACTACAACCCTCAACAGATCCGGCTCCGGGTAAGCTCCCGCGTGCGCAACGCTGCGCGACACAGGCCCAGGGGTGCGTCAACTTTTGGCGTAGTCGGCAGGATTTCATGCCCGCAACCACCGGGTACTGCGTGCCTGAAAAAGACTGTTCAAACTTACCTGTGGTGAAGATTCCCGCCATCCGGCGCCATCTTCCGCTTCCTTCCCGCCATCGGTGGAGTTTTCCCGCCATCCGGCGCCATCTTCAGCCTTCTTCCCGCCATACGTGGAGTTTTCCCGCCATTGGACGCCATCTTGAGGACGCCGCGCGGGAAGAAGAGGGGCGTGGACTCCGAAAGCGCGTGAGAACTGAAGCCCCGCCTCACGTCCGGACGTTGCGTAAGGTCCTGGAAGGAGCCCAGCAGACGCCGACGTCACAGGAGCGCGACGGAAGGTCCTCAACCCTGACGATTCACTGCGGAGCCGCGGCCTACGGAAGAGGATCATCGCAAGGTAGGCCACGGTCCACTAGGGGGGAGAAGGATGCCAGATACGGAGGAGAGCTTCACCGCTTCAACCCCCGCCAGCGCCACCGCTGTTGCGGTCATGCCTTTCACCATGCCCTATATCCCGGGGGCAGCCTGGCTACCCCAGTACTCAGGGGAGTCACATACCCTGCATGACTTTAGAGAAAAGCTGGATAGCCTCTTCCAGGTGTACCCCCTCACAGAGGAGCAAAAAGTGAGCATCCTGGTGGCCCAATTAACCGGGGCAGCCCAAAGGGAGGTAAAGTCCTGGCCACCTGGGAGGAGGACTGTCGCAGAGATACTAACCCAGCTAACCGAGGAGGAGCTGCAGTACTACCAATACGAGGAAAGCCAAGAGGACCCGGACGGGTCTGAGGACTACCCTCAGGAGGGAGCACAAAGAGGACATAGCTACTGAAGGGAAGTAGCGTGAATAAAGAGCTGTAAATAGTTACCCGTAAGGGTACAAGGACTGCTGCTAATTAAAATATGGTCCCCGTTGGGATTAGTGAATTGTTCCCCATGTGCCCCTATCTTAAACCAGGCTGAGGACTGTGAGCAGCCATTCCTTATCCCCACTGGCCGAGGACTGAGAGCGGCCATATCTTGTGTATAATTATGTGTTTCTAGTTATTTATAGGAGTCCTTGGTGGATTTACCGGGAATCCTTGTACATGGTTGGAGCGTAAACCAGGAATGGACTAAAGACTGTTAAGGACTCGGGGCAGGACAGACCCCTACCTGGTTACGTCTCCCTGTTTTGGTGAAATGGACACCTTTGTTTTCTTCAAAGACTGCACCCGGTTGCGGACACGCCGTAACCATCTTTATGTGTTTTCCTTATTGTATTATTATTGTTTATACCTTGTTATGTTTTTCTAAAAATATGTTTAGTCCCGGAGTACTAAATTTCACTAGGGGGGAATGTGGCACCCCAGGGGTCTGGTTTCCACAGTAACGGCAATGTTATGTCTGAGAGCAGGTGGGAGTGTCACGGGTGTGTTGCCATGAAGATCGTCACGAGTACACAGCCTGACTTCTCGCAGCTGACTTGTTGGTGCTTTGTGTTTCTCGGCAGTGAGGGAGTTAATTCTCTCTCTCTCTCTGGGCTAGATGAGGTCCAGCCTCGCCCAGCTGCAATCAATACTTCTGTAGTTAGACTCCTTCATATACCTGCTGGTCTGTTTGGGAGGTGTCGGTGAAAGCATTTCATTCAGACTGACAGAGCGGATCGTGGTGTTTGGAGTTGCTGAGATAAGTGTATTTGGAAGTGTTTTTTCCCTTTCCTCGCTTTATCATTTATCTCCTTCCCGTTGGTTTTCCCTCTGTTGTAGTTGAGAAGTTGTTTGTATGCAAGGTGGTTTTGGTTTTTCCCTTGTACTGTCTCGTTCGTCTAAATACTGTGTTTGGGCATATTATTTCTTGTTCCCTTTGGTTGTGATCGGGGTCCTTCTCAGGACTAGATTACTGAGGTGCAGGGATCTTCAGGAGGTAGGGGTTACGCTGGCAGCCTGGACCTCTGTACCTTTAACAGTACCTCCAGGTTGAGGGATTAGTCAGGGCCCCAGCTTAGGGTCAGCTTAGGCCTCCTACCTCCAGTATACAGAGACAGCGTGACATTTTCACCGACCAGCTTAGTTTTTCTCCAGCTACCATGGATCCAGTAGCCGGTCTAGCTCGGCAATTGCAGAGTTTGTCCATGGAGCTGGCGGACGTTAGGTCCAAGGTTTGGCATCCTCAGGAGCAAGCCGGACCAGAACCTAAAGTAGCTCTCCCTGATAGGTTCACTGGGGGGCGGGACAAGTTTTTTGTTTTCCGGGAGGCATGTAAATTGTACTTTCGGCTGCGGCCCCGGTCATCGGGGAGTGAAGAACAAAGGGTGGGAATTGTCATCTCGCTCCTACAAGGGGACCCACAATCTTGGGCGTTCTCTCTTCCCCCGGGTTCCCCGGCTCTCCAGTCAGTGGATAGGTTTTTCGCTGCCCTGGGACTCGTATATGATGACCCAGATCGGATCTCCCTTGCTGAGTCTAAGTTACGTAGGATCCAGCAGGGAGATCGTCCGGCGGAGGAATTCTGTTCAGAGTTCCGTAGGTGGGCCACGGACACCCAGTGGAATGACCCGGCTCTTAGGAGCCAGTTTTGTCATGGTTTATCCGACAAATTGCAGGATGTGTTGGCACAGTATGACTCTCCCGTGTCTCTGGAAGCCGCTATGGCCCTTGCTATTCGCGTGGACAGACGGCTTCGGGAGAGGTGCGGGATAACTCTACCCCCTGTGATGACTCCACCTCCTACAAGGTCCCCTCATATGGTGGTTCCCCTGGTCAGTCCTGAGGAGCCTATGCAATTAGGAGGGACATCATTTCGGGGGAGGGGACCGGTGGTGCGCCATAAGGCAGGAAGGTGTTTCTTCTGCGGGAGAGAGGGACATTTTATTGGGGGGTGTCCATCCCGTCCCTTGCAGAGTGAAGAGTCGTCGGAAAACTGTTGATCCCAGGTTGTGTGGTGGACGGCAATCTGGGAGTAGGTATTTCGTCCCTAGGTTCGTCTCAGTTTCTCGTACCGGCGGAGGTGGTGGTGGGTATGAGAACTGAGAGGATATCTGTTCTTCTGGATAGTGGGGCCGGGGCTAATCTGGTTGATGCTCGGTTTGCCCGGGTTCAAGGTATGCGGTTGAGTGAGTTGGCTAAACCCATTCCCATATTCTCGATCGATGCCAGGCCTCTCGGGCAGGGAAGTTTTTTGCATGACGTAAAACTTCAAGTGGGGGCAATACATAAAGAACTGTTGTCTTGCTACGTGTTGGAGGGTCTTCCCACTCCTATTGTGTTGGGCCTTCCTTGGTTAGCTAAGCATAACCCGGTTATTAATTGGCAAACCAGGGAGATAAGCCAATGGAGTAAATTCTGTAATAAAAACTGCATGAACACGGTCATTGGTGCGGTTACTCCTTGGGTTTTACCTCCATTTCTGGCGGACTTTGAGGATGTATTCTCGGAGAATGGGTGTCAGGAACTACCTCCTCATCGTGTGTATGACTGTTCTGTAAAACTGCTCCCTGAGGCCAAGTTACCTAAAGCTAGGTTGTATAACCTTTCTGGTCCTGAGAGGCAGGCCATGAAGGATTATATCTCAGAAAGTCTGGCTAAGGGGCATATTAGACCTTCATCTTCACCGGTGGCTGCGGGGTTCTTCTTTGTTAAGAAGAAAGATGGAGGCCTACGCCCTTGCCTGGATTTCCGTGAACTTAATCGGATTACGGTCCGAGATCCGTATCCGCTCCCACTTATTCCCGATCTCTTTAATCAGATCGTGGGCGCCAAATGGTTCTCTAAGTTGGATCTCAGGGGGGCGTACAATCTGATTAGAATGAAGGAGGGGGATGAGTGGAAGACGGCGTTTAACACTCCGGAGGGGCATTATGAGAACCTTGTCATGCCATTCGGTCTGACTAATGCCCCGGCGGTGTTCCAACACTTTGTTAATGACATTTTTCGCCGCTTGGTGGGACAGTTTGGTGTCATATATCTGGATGATATCCCAATTTACTCGCCGGATCTGGTGTCTCATCAGGAGCACGTTAGGCAGGTGTTACAGATTTTGCGGGATAATAAACTGTATGCCAAGTGGGAAAAGTGTGTGTTCGCCGTACAGGAACTCCAGTTTTTAGGCTTCCTGGTTTCAGCGTCCGGTTTTCGTATGGACCCTGGGAAAGTGCGGGCAGTTCTTGAGTGGGATCGGCCAGAGAATCTTAAGGCACTACAACGTTTCCTGGGGTTTGCTAATTATTACCGAAAGTTCATTCGTAATTTCTCGTCCATGGTTAAGCCTCTCACTGACATGACTAAAAAGGGGACGGATTTTTCTAGGTGGTCTGACAAGGCTTGTCAAGCATTCTCCTCTTTGAAAAAATGTTTTGCCTCGGCACCCATACTCATTCAACCTGATGCGTCTCAGCCATTCATTGTAGAGGTAGACGCTTCCGAGGTAGGGGTGGGAGCAGTATTGTCACAGGGTTCGTCCCCTGGTAAGTGGCATCCGTGCGCCTTTTTCTCTAAAAAATTGTCGTCCGCTGAGAGGAATTACGATGTCGGCAATAGGGAACTCTTGGCCATTAAGTTAGCTTTTGAGGAGTGGCGCCATTTTTTGGAGGGGGCAGTTCATCCGGTCACCGTCATCACCGATCACAAGAACCTGCTATATCTGGAGTCCGCGAAACGTCTGAATCCCAGACAAGCTAGGTGGTCATTGTTTTTTACCAGGTTTAATTTTGTCGTTACATATCGTCCTGGGTCAAAAAATGTAAAGGCGGATGCCTTATCTCGTAGTTTCCCTGGGGCCGGGAATACGGACGACCCGATTCCTATCCTTCAGGAGGGGGTGGTGGTCTCGGCAGTATGCTCTGAGCTGGAGGAGGAGGTATTGGAGGCTCAGGGGGACGCCCCTGTTGGACCTCCAGGGAGACTGTTTGTTCCAGATCAGTTGCGACAGAAGGTGATCGAGGCACACCATAACTCAGTTTTTGCAGGACACCCGGGGAGTAAAGCAACTGTGGATCTCCTCTCGCGTCGGTTTTGGTGGCCTAACTTACATAAGGAGGTGGTAACTTTTGTCGCGTCCTGTGGGGTTTGTGCGCGCTCTAAGACCTCACATACCCGTCCGTCTGGGGCCCTCTTACCTTTGAAGATCCCGGGGCGTCCTTGGACTCATCTGTCTATGGACTTTATTACGGACCTCCCTCCGTCTTCGGGTAAAACGGTCATACTCGTTGTAGTGGACAGGTTCAGCAAGATGGCACATTTTATCGCTCTTCCGGCTCTCCCTAATGCTAAAACTCTTGCGCAGGTGTTCATTGGGGAGATTGTGAGGCTTCACGGGGTACCCTCCGAGGTGGTGTCTGATCGGGGGTCTCAGTTTGTGTCTAAGTTCTGGAAGGCGTTTTGTGCACGGCGGGGGATGCAGTTGTCATTCTCATCGGCTTTTCATCCTCAGACCAATGGTCAGACGGAACGTATGAACCAGAGCTTGGAGACATATCTCCGGTGTTTTGTGTCAGAGAACCAGGAGGACTGGGCTTCTTTCTTACCTCTGGCAGAGTTTGCTCTTAATAATAGGCGGAGCAAGTCCACTGGTAAGTCCCCGTTTTTTGGGGCATATGGTTTTCACCCCCAGTTTTGTACTTTCAGTGGGGGGGGCTCTTCGGGGGTTCCTGAGGAGGAACGATTTTCCTCATCACTCGCTTCAGTATGGAGAGGGGTGCTGAAGAGTCTGAATACTATGGGGAACCGATACAAACGTATGGCTGATAGGAGGAGAGTGTCTGGTCCGGACCTAAGTGTGAACGATCGGGTATGGTTGTCTACCAGGAATATAAAACTTAAGGTTCCCTCCTGGAAACTGGGTCCCAGGTTCATCGGGCCATACAGAATCAGTTCTATTATTAATCCGGTGGCATTCCGTCTTGACCTCCCCCCTACGTTTAAAATTCACAACGTGTTTCACAGATCGTTGCTTAAGAGGTATGTGGCGCCGGTGGTACCGTCACTTTTACCTCCCCCTCCAGTGGTTGTCAATGGTAACTTGGAGTTCCAGGTATCGAGGGTCATTGATTCACGCTTTAATCGCCGGTCCCTTCAGTACCTGGTTCATTGGAAGGGGTATGGTCCTGAGGAGAGGATGTGGGTTCCTGCGTCGGATATTAACGCTGACCGATTAGTTCGGGCCTTCCACACGACTCACCCGGATAAACCTGGCCATGAGGGTCCGGAGGCCCCTCGTAGAAGGGGGGGTACTGTCACGGGTGTGTTGCCACGAAGATCGTCACGAGTACACAGCCTGACTTCTCGCAGCTGACTTGTTGGTGCTTTGTGTTTCTCGGCAGTGAGGGAGTTAATTCTCTCTCTCTCTCTGGGCTAGATGAGGTCCAGCCTCGCCCAGCTGCAATCAATACTTCTGTAGTTAGACTCCTTCATATACCTGCTGGTCTGTTTGGGAGGTGTCGGTGAAAGCATTTCATTCAGACTGACAGAGCGGATCGTGGTGTTTGGAGTTGCTGAGATAAGTGTATTTGGAAGTGTTTTTTCCCTTTCCTCGCTTTATCATTTATCTCCTTCCCGTTGGTTTTCCCTCTGTTGTAGTTGAGAAGTTGTTTGTATGCAAGGTGGTTTTGGTTTTTCCCTTGTACTGTCTCGTTCGTCTAAATACTGTGTTTGGGCATATTATTTCTTGTTCCCTTTGGTTGTGATCGGGGTCCTTCTCAGGACTAGATTACTGAGGTACAGGGATCTTCAGGAGGTAGGGGTTACGCTGGCGGCCTGGACCTCTGTACCTTTAACAGTACCTCCAGGTTGAGGGATTAGTCAGGGCCCCAGCTTAGGGTCAGCTTAGGCCTCCTACCTCCAGTATACAGAGACAGCGTGACAGGGAGGTCTCTTGGTCAGGAATCCTATGCATGCCACACCTCCTGCCCAGTCCTGGGAGGGGAAGAACTTCCCCTATATAAACCTGGGGCTGAGGCAGGGTTAGAGAGTTCAGAGGGAGAGTTCAGCCAGGAGGGCTGACAGGGAGCTGTGGCTCCGGCTGGGCCCAGCTCCTGGGCCATGCCAGAAGTAGAGACAGAGAAGAGAAGCAGCTATGGGAAGAAACAACAGGAGCTCTGTGGGAGCAGTGTTACAAGGAGTCAGGGGCTGGCAGCTGCAGAGCTCGCCCTGACTGAGAAGTTATCACCGGACCCGGAGTCCGAGGCTGTGGGGACTAATCCTTACCCAGCAGCAGAAACCGACCGGCAGGGGATTGCAGGTCCTCTGGCCCAGAAACCCGAAGGCACGGTCACACGCGTGGGACCAGCACCGCCGTCGTGGAGCGGAAGCTACTAGAAGGCCCCGAGTCACCGGCCATACGGGTGAGCACCACACGGTACACTCAGGGACGTGGGCTACTTATACCCGCTTCTAGCAAGGTAGCCAGAAGAATATCGTTAGTTTGGGAGGCCTACAACTCCGCCTGGCCAGGGGAGATCCCATCTGCTCAAGGACTGACCAGGCCCCAATCGCTAGCCAGTACTCCGGGAGGGTCTATCTTTGTCACCAGTAAAGACCCTGAACTACACCGTACCGTCTCCGAATGATTCCTGCTACCCCCATCATCCACGTCGGCTGCCCTGAGGCCATACCCCTCCCGTTGGGGGTTATACCATCCCCGCTGCACCATCCTTCCACCGGCCTCAGCGGTTTGCCCTGCAGCGGCAGCTCCAAAGCTGCATTCAACGGGTGGCGTAGTCATCCAACATCTACTGCTAATACAGCGCCACTTAGTCTGACTCCCTGGGCACGGACCGGGTCACCGCCACGAGACTACAACCCTCAACAGATCCTGCTCCGGGTAAGCTCCCGCGTGCGCAACGCTGCGCGACACAGGCCCAGGGGTGCGTCATTTAGATTTGTGGTCGTCCAAACTTGTGCGCTAAAAAAAAGCCTAAAATTATGGTAGGCCCCCGGAACAGAGACCAGTCCAAAGGGACTCCATCGACCTCATAAGTGAGTGGCACCATCTCAGTTTTTTGTCTGAATTGCAGTTTTGGTGAATTTACACGGAAACCCCAAAGTAAACACTCAGCGGAGAGCGCAGGATAAACGTGAGCCGAGCCTTATTCTGATTTTTTTGGAGGCAGAATGAAGAAATAGACAGCAGTACCAGAATTGTTCTTATTTTTATTTTTGCGCGGTTCACCGTGTGGTATAAATGATAAGGCAGATTTATTCTTTTGGTCGGTGCGATTACAGCGATACCAGATTTATATATTTTTTTTTAGGCTTTGCTGCTATCACACAGTAAAAATCCTTTTTTTTTAAAATAAAAAGTAATTACCGTACTTTCGTCACCATATTCAGAGAGCTGCAACTTTTTTATATTTTGGTGAACAGAGCTATATGATGGCTTATTGTTTGCGGGACGAGTTGCAGATTTTTTTGGTACCATTTTGGGGCGCATAGTAATTTTTGATCGCTTTTTATTCAGATTTTTCAGACGCAGAATGAACGAAAACCAGCAATTCAGTTATTGTTTTTATTTTTTATTTTTTTGCGCTATTCACAGTGCGGTAAAAGTGATGAGACCGATTTGTTTGTCGGGTCAGTATGATTACAGCCATACCAGATTTATATATTTTTTTTGATAATTTGCTATTTTTACACACTAAAAACAATATTTTACAAAAGAGAATTCGATTTTGCAACGTCACATTCTGAGAGCTGTAGCTTTTTTATTTTTTTCTGAATGAGCCATATTATGGCTTGTTTTTTTGCGGGACAGTTTGGCGTTTTTATTTATAATTTTTTTTACATAAGATTTTTTGATCGCTTTTTATTCACTTTTTTGTGAGTCAGTATGGTGAAAAAGCATCATTTTTGACGTGTTTTTTTTTTTTTTTTTTTACGGCGTTCGCCAAACAGAATAAATAACGTGCCAGTTTTATAGAGCGGGTCATTCCAGACGCGGCGATATCAATTATGTGTGCATTTTTTTGTTTATTTTTGTTTTATCACAAACGTTGCGTATTGAGCGGTGAAACGGATTTTAGTGATCTGTGTGCGCTTTTTTGTGTTTTTTTTCCTTTTTTACATATTTTATTTCCCTTTTTTTTTGTACTTTTTCACTAAGTCCCACTGTGGGACATGTATAATTTTGACTTTGATTGCTGATCCCATACACTGCAGTTCCTGTACTGCAGTATATGAGACCTGTCAGTGAGTCACTGAGTCAGCCTGACTCTGCCTGTGAGACCCAGCTTATTACTGGATCTCACAGGCCACCGTACCCTAGGATCATCACATCATCTCAGGGTACCATGGTAACCATCGGGACCCGCGATTCTCATCGCGGGGGTCCAATGGTTACTAAGGGGGTCGCAAGTCCACCTTGTAACAACTTAAATAGCACTGTCACGATTGACAGCGGTATTTAAGAGGTTAATCGACCCCGTTCAGCATAGAAACTGGTCGGGCCCGATACTGCAGGGTGTCAGCTGTCATATACACCTATTCACTTATGCCTCAGCGACGCATTTTCACGGCACTGAGGCATAAGTACCTTTAATGACCGCTGTAAAAATGCATTACGGTGGTCGTTAAGGGGTTAAAGATCAAACAATTAATTTTATTTTTGTGCTTTTGTGTTTTCCTCCCCTTCTTTCAACAGCCATAGTTTTTTTATTTTTCCTTTGATATAGCTGAATTAGGGCTTCTTTTTCTGCATTCATAGTGTAGTTTTGAGTGCCACCATTCATTTTACCAAGAAGAGCAAGAAAAAAAAATTCCAAGTGTACTGAAAAGGTATAACAAGAAAGCAAGAAAAACATTTCTGCCAATGTTTTTGTTTATGGTATTTTCTGTGCAGTAAAAATGACCTGGCAACATGATTCTCCAGGTCAGAATATTTTATATTTTACTGGTTAAAAATATGTAGGACTTTGTAAAAAAAAAAAAAAAAAAAAAACTTGCTTTGTGTCACCGTTTTTTGAGATCAGTAACTTTTTTATTTTCCTGTCGGTGGACCTTTGTGAGGGCTTGTTTTTTTGCATACCAAGACCTACTGATGCCATTTTGGTGTTTGTGCAACATTTTGTTTTTCAAATGCCAATTCTGGCTTTTCGATTTTTTTTTTCCATTTCAGCATCCATCATATATGACAAATATTTTTATATCTTATTAGTTTGGGAATTATATACATGGCAATACCATTTTTATCGTTACATTTTGCTATTACGTTTGGGCGAGGAGGCAATTTAAACTTTTATATATTTGTATTTTTTATATTTTTGTTGCACCTTTCATTAGTCTTTTTGGTGGTCTTGAACCTGTGATCGTTTGATGCAAATTACCGGTTTCCTATGAAGCCCAGGAAGAAGCTTGGCTTCATAGGTACAATACAATGGTAGCATCAAGCTTGTCTTTTTAGGAACAATACCATGGCAGCAACAAGCTGAGCTTCATAAGAACAATACCATGGCAGATGGAGCGGTTTTCCAAAGACCACCGGCTACCATGCCAATCAATAGGCTTAATCTGATTGTGTCATATGGTGGAGCCAATGAGATGCAAACTGATAGTGACAATCTATCTATTCAGAGTGAATACCTTTGACGTATTTAAGTGGTTAAGCTGAAGTGATCAGGGCTAGCTCCGATTGCATCAGTCACTCTTGAGAGCTGGCTGTGTAATGCAGCTGGCACCCATGCTGTATGAAGCAGGCTCATCTCCTGAGCCTGCTCCATATAGTATTAATCAGGGTTGCCAACCGTCCAGAAATTCCTGGACAGTTAAAAAAACAAGGGAACTTTTTTCCTTGTGCGTATAACAATGTGATGTGTTTGTGATTTTTGTTTTTAAGCTGGAGAGACTTTTACGGATTTTTATGACTGTATTTATCATCCTTTTACAGTTCATAGTGAATTCAGCTAATGCATTCTTATAGGATTTATGGCCTGTAGACATGTATCACTCATAGTCTTAATGATTTATTATGGTCATCTAAGATGTCCGTAAAAAAAAAAGTTGTCTGTCTGTGATTTTTTGAAAAACTGTCCAAAAATAATAAAAAATAGAGTTGGCAACCCTGGTATTTGCGTACTGCCACCATAGACATACCTTGGCCATCGCTGAGGGGTTAATAATGTATGCAGTTTGTACTGTTAAACCTGGTGACAGATCTGCCTTAAATATTGTATAAGGTGTTTAGTATAGTGACTCCATTCAATATTACCATTCAATTAGGAACAATTCTGACTCGACTGCTTAACCTTGAATGTGACCCCATCTTCTTCGCTGCTTTGTTCATCCATTTTTTTACTACCAGTAAATTAATTTCAGCAAATGTCTGTTATTTTTGCTCAGTTGCAGCACGCCAGCTTGTACTTCTCCCTAAGTATACACTGTACTTTTTCACCATGTCTGCATATTTCTATTATCTCAATAAAGCACAGGATGGAGGAACTTGAAGGTGATGAATTTTTGCCAGGTTTCGAAAAGCAATTAGAAGAATTGGCTCACGAGGTAGCAAAGCATATTGGCAGACATCTTTTTGCACTGGCAGACACAATCATTTCTGATTGTACAGTCATGTAAACACAGTGTCACTCAGTACAGAAAAGAAGAAAAAGTGAATGTCATATTTCCACTACTAACTTTTGGATCGCTCTACCGCAGTGTTGCCGGTATTGAGTAACATCCAATGGTGTATTTTTGTTTTCTAGATAAATGATGTGTACGGCATATTCTCATATTAACATTTGGCTCCAGATTTATTTTGATTGATTCACGTTTCTTCCATTATATACAGATGGAGCGCCTTCTCTCTGGACATATGACAATGCTCAGAAATGTGTGACATTCCCGCTTTAATAATCCTTGATTAACCTGATATGGCAAGTTTGGCAACAGGAAGGATTATAGAATTAATAATGTAATAGAGGGCAAGAACTCAACAAAAATATGGAAAGAGGTATCTGCATGCGGATAAATACAGCTGACCTTGAGTTCACATATAAACCTGTCTCCAATAAGCTCATAAGATAGTAACACGTGGCTCCCGAGGCCTTTAGATTGCCGAGCACAATTGTTAACTTTTGTAATGGTCTCAGTGGAGGTTTTGGAGTGCCAAAATGTTTTTATTTGAATGGCCTGCCCATTTTTAGAGGCCATTTCACACTCAAGTTCCTACCCTTGGATATGTCTTGATGCCGAGGTTGAGTCTGAAGACAAGCCATCCTGGTGCTGCACACTAAAAACCTTCAGGAAATGCTGCTTACTGTGAGTTTCTGGAAGGTCTATGTGGTGCCCAGGAAATTTACCAACATTTCAAGAGGTTCATGAGGTATCGCCACTTTCTGGGAGCCTCTTGGACATTTCAGGAGAATTGGCTGTCTTTTGGCAATGTGCCACTTTTGTCTTCCAGGACACCACCTCTTTTAGGTACCAAGCAAGCACTCACATTTAGGTCATCACATCTCCTTTAGGTGGACAAACCTCAAGGTTTACTAATACAACATTAGCTCCAACAGGCACTGCAATTGGCTTATCCTGATTAGTAAAACCTGAGCCTGCTCTTCAGGGGCTGCAATCTGAGGGTTAGTTTCAGCAGTTTCCCCTAGCACAACATGTGTCTGACACCCACAGACTCCTACAGTTTTCTGTTTCTATAATTTATATATAGAGAAAGTATTAACAATTAACACTACAGTTCCAGAAGGTATTTGCAGCATAGGAAATCTATACAAAGCCACTTAAAGGGTGGTCTGAAACTAACATTTATTTTAATCCTAAATTTCTGTCTTTATAGTATCATAATCTAATATCTTTTCTAATATACTTTTAATTAAAAATTCCCTATCGTTTCTTCACTACACTGGCTGTTTTATTTGCTTTACTTTCTCCCTGTTTGATGATGCTTTGTTTGAGAAACCCCAATGCATGCTAGGATACTCAAGCAAGCTGTTGTCACTGCCGCAGCATCTGCCCCCACCCTAAAATGAAGCGTCATCAGTGACGTCTGTTTCAAGGGTTGGGTTAGTCTCTCATCTACTGGGCATACATTGGTTGTTAATTCCAATATATGCTCAGTAGGATCTTGTCACTGTGCAATATGCACAGTGACAGTGCGCGCTTTCACTGGCTCTGATGAGAAGAGACAAGCTAACAAGAGAGTGCACTGTCAGTGCGCATTGTAAGTAAAAAACACGGTGTGCAGGAAAAGCTTAGACGAGCGCGGCCCCCGCAAGTGACGTTAAAGTATATTAGAAAAGAGATTAGATTATGATATTACATAGGCAGACATTTAAGATTAAAATAAATGTTAGTTTCAGACCACCCCCTTTAAGGATTTAAGGTAAATATAACATTCATCTCCTTACAAGGTCTCATTTTTAGTGGCCAAAGGTAATCAGAATTTTATTTTTTAATCATTTGTTGAGAGGGTAGGCAGGAATGCAGACCCATTTTGTCTGCAATTTTCACAGCTGCTGTTGGGCCTTATAAGATGGCCGCCAGACAGGTCTTCAAAGATAGATATGTGTCATCGAGGTGGTTAGCCTTGGTGATTTAAGCCCGTGAAAGCAAACTCCAGCATGTATAGTACTGAGAGAGTTAATAGGGCGTAGCAAGGGCAAGGTTTAGGAGAAGTCAAAGAGATGGGTGGGACTGGCTGTTCCCATATCTCCACCTCTGGGTGTGGTGTGACCTATATTGTTACGCTCACGCCCGGACTGACTGGCGTGAGCGTGGTTAGTGGTCCCACTGGGCCACGAACCGAGGAGTGCCTGGAGGGGCGTGACTAGGTGCCTCGCCAGATCCGACCACGAACACACGGCGGCTCAATCGACTCGGTGGTCTGAGGAGGGACGTGGGAGGTGGCCCAGGTGCTACTCCAGGTCAGACCCCGGTCACAGCTGTTGACCCTCACCGGGGAATGCAGGAACGGGCAGGCACAGCTGGTATGCAGACAGGTGGGTACTGGCAGACACGGCTGGTATGCAGACAGGCAGGTACTGGCAGGCACGGCTGGTATGCAGACAGGCGGGTACTGGCAGGCACGGCTGGTATGCAGATTGGCAGATACTGGCAGGTAGGAACATAGGCTGGATAGGGACCAGTACAGACTGGGATACAGGAACAGAGCCGCGGGTGTGGTGGACAAGCAGAGCAGAGCGAAACCGCAGGTGTGGCGGACAAGCAGAGCAGAGCGAAACCGCAGGAGCGGTGGACAAGCAGAGCAGAGCGAAACCGCTGGTGCGGGGAACAAGCAGAGCAGAGTGAAACCGCAGTTGTGGTGAACAAGCAGAGCAGAGTGAAACCGCAGGTGCGGTGAGCAAGTGAGGCGGAACAGAGCAGAAGGTGCAGGCAGACAGGACAGGGCTCTGTTCACATGGAACAGACTGGGAAACACAGGAAGATAGTTAGAACACAGGAGGTAGATACGGAGGCAGGGAAATGGGACAAGCAGAACCAGATACACACAAGATACTTACAATGAAGTAGCGAGTGGACACAAAACTCACAAACAGAAGTACAGAGACAACGAGTTGGAGTTAGGTGCAGGTTCAGGCACTGCAGGAAAAGGGCAGGTACGGACATAGAGACAAACAGGTAACGGGCTAGGAAACAGTTCAGATAGGAACTGAACCCAGAACAAGATACAGGAGCGAGCCTGGGAACTCAGCCCCCAGGGTGGGGGAAACAGATTAGAAGTCACAGATACAGGTAACAGGCCTGGGTACTCAGCCCCCAGGGTGGCGGAAACAGACAAGATACAGGACAGGACCTGGCAACTCAGTTGCACAGAACACACTGAAAGAAAGTGTTGCTCAGACACCTCCTACTATGTGGAGGGGGTTTAAGTATCCAGTGACTCACAGCAATAGGCTGGGGAGGCATTAGGACTGCGCACACTGTAAGTTTTTAGAATCAGGCAGTAACAGCGCCGCCGCCCTAAGCAATCAGACAAGAGACATGCACACAGAACATACTGGAGCAAAGTGTGCAGCCTGGACTGATAGGTACGTTGGCGGTCTTGCATGGTGGGAGATGGTAAGCCATGCCAGCACTCCGCCAGAGATGTTACATATATAAAGTAGTTCAGCTGCCTCATTGTACACTTACCCACTTAGCTGAGCTGGAGAGCCCATGAAAGCAAATTAACCATTTATTTTCTGTATGTTTTTGGTTTGCCGTTATGAAAGAGTTGTGCTGTGTGTGGAGAGAGCTCCTGGGAAGGGAGGAGAGCCAGGCGGAGGTGACCGAGCGGACCGGGAGGACCAGTAGGAGGCGACCGGAGGGACGAGCGCAAGAGAGCGCTGTGGCAGCGTGCAGTGCCGGCCAGCGGAGGGTGCCAGGTGGTGGTGACCAGGAGGTGATCAGGAGGACCGGTAAGAGGCGACCGGAGGGACAAGCGCGCTGTGATAGCGTGCAGCGTCCCTAGAGGAGGTGAGTGAGGGGCAGGAGGCTGCGATAAGCGGCCCTACTGAACCCAAGTGTGTACTGTACTGTATTGTATTTGTATCTGTATTGTAATTGTATTGTATTCCCTAGTCCATATTTAATTGATTACCCCCCCGTCCATATTTAATTGATCACCCCCGTCCATATTTAAATTGATTCCCCTGAACACCCCCGTCCATATTTAACTGATCCCTCTGACCACATTAAATTGACCCCCCCGTCCTCATTTAATTGATCCCCGACCACCCCCCGTCCATATTAAAGTGATCCCCCTGACCACATTTAAATGATTGACCCCCCCAGCCCATAATTGATTGATCCCCCTTGTCCTATTTAATAGATTCCCCTTGTCCACTTTTACTCATCCCCAGTCCCTATCTATTTGCCTTATCCCCCACCATATTTAATTAACCCCTGTCCATAATTAATTGATTGATTCCCCAGACCACAATTAATTATTTCCCCAGTCCATATTTATTGATATTATTGATACTTATTGATCCCCAGTCCTTAGTTAATTGACCCACCGTCCATACCTATTTATTTGCTTTACCCCCCATCCTATTTAATTAAACCCCCTGTCCATAATTAATTGATTGAATCCCTAGTCCACAATTAATTATTTCCCCAGTCCATACTTATTGATCCCAGTCCATAGTTAATTGACACACCGTCCACACTTAATTAATCCACCTGACCCACTCAGCTGATCCCCCGTCCATACTTAATTGATACTTAATTGATCCCCCGTCCATACTTAACTGATCCCGCGCCGATATCTAATCGATACACTTGCACATCCCTAATTGATCCCCGTCCATACACCTATATATAAATAATTGTGTTTTGTACTTGTACATATATACTGACTGTATCCCCATATTTAGAATGACGTCCATGTTGGCCGGAGCCGTGCAGTGTACATCTTGCGCAATGTATGCATTCCCTGAGCTACCGCTCAGGGATCCATACTGCTGCGAGAGATGTGAGCATATCGTGCACTTGGAAGCCCAAATCCTGGATCTAAGTGCTCAGATAGCGGTACTGAGGAGCATCGACAACATGGAACGGAGTTTGCTGCTCACCGAGCAGACACTCAATGGGTCAACACTGGCGGTGGAGCTTAGTGGGGAAGCGCAGGCTGAACAGGCAGGGAGCTGGGTAACGGTTAGAAGGGATAGAGGGAAGAAGTATAGGAAGGCTGGTTCAGAACCGGCATTATTGGAGCACGACAGATCCTCTGACCGCCGGGGGAGTGTATGCTCCAGTAATGAGGGGGAGGGGGGAAGTGTAGAGCAGGCTAGACACGTCCTGGTAGTGGATGACTCTATTATTAGGGGGACAGACAGGGCAATCTGTCACAAAGACCGGGATCGCCGAACGGTGTGCTGCCTCCCTGGCGCTCGAGTCCGGCACATCGCGGATCGGGTTGACAGGTTACTGGGTGGGGCTGGCGAAGACCCAGCGGTCATGGTCCACATTGGCACCAATGACAAAGTGAGTGGTAGATGGAGGGTCCTTAAAAATGATTTCAGGGATCTAGGTAGGAAGCTTAGGGCAAGGACCTCCAAGGTAGTTTTCTCAGAAATACTACCAATCCCGCGAGCCACACAGGAGCGCCAACGGGAGGTTAGGGAGGTGAATAAGTGGCTAAAGAGTTGGTGCAAGGCAGAAGGATTTGGGTTCATGGAGAACTGGGCCGACTTCGCTGTCGGCTACAGGCTCTACCGTAGGGACAGGCTGCACCTCAATGGGGAGGGTGCAGCGGTGCTGGGGAAGAAGATGGCTAATAGGTTGGAGGAGTTTTTAAACTAGAGACGGGGGGGGGAAACCAAGGAAATAGGTGGGATGTGAGGCAAGCAAGGGGGAAGGGGAGAAGTGAATATAATGAGGGTGGAGAGGGGGGTGGGGATAGTACAGTTAGATCGTTAGAGAAGAATAGGATGCTAAATAACCCCAAAGTTTTATCTTGCATGCTGACCAACGCAAGAAGCCTGACCAATAAGGCGGATGAGCTGCGGGCGCTTATATCGGAGGAGAGGTATGACATCGTAGGTATAACAGAGACTTGGCTAGACGATAGCTACGACTGGGCGGTAAATTTAATAGATTATAGTTTATTTAGAAGGAACCGGAAACAGGGGAAGGGCGGAGGAGTCTGCTTATATGTAAAGTCACGTCTAAAGCCCAGACTAAGGGAAGATATAGGAGAGGGAGAAGAGGGGGTCGAGTCCATGTGGGTAGAGATAGAGGGGGCAAAAAATAATAATAAAATATTACTGGGGGTCTGCTATAAGCCACCCAATATAACAGAGGAGAATGAGAAACTGCTATTAGGACAAATAGACAAAGTAGCAAAACATAATGAGGTGATTGTAATGGGGGACTTCAACTACCCGGATATTGACTGGGAAACAGAAACCTGTAGATCGCAGAAAGGAAAAAGGTTCTTGACAAATATCAAGGATAATTATCTCTCCCAACTAGTGCAGGAACCAACGAGAGGGAAGGCAGTGTTGGACTTAATATTGACTAATAGGCCTGATAGAATAACTGAGGTACAGATAGGGGGGCACCTAGGTAATAGCGATCATAATATTATCAATTTCAAAATGCCCTTCAGTAGGGTTATCAATAAGGGAACAACTAAAACATTAAACTTTAGGAGGGCGAAGTCTGATCAGCTGAAAGAAAACCTTCAACTTATAGACTGGGACAAAGTTCTTAATCAAGGAAATACGAATAGTAAATGGGAAACCTTCAAAAGAATTCTGAATACTCAGTGCGAGAGGTATATACCGTATGGGAATAAAAGGGCCAGAAATAAGAGGAAACCAATATGGTTGAATAAGAACGTAAAAGGGGCGTTAAATAGCAAAAAAGAGGCATTCAAGAGATTAAAAGAGGAAAACAGCAAGGAGGCACTAATGTGTTACAAGGAAAAAACAAGAACCTGTAAAAAACAAATAAAAATAGCAAAGGAGGAAACAGAGAGACGTATTGCTAGGGAAAGTAGATCAAATCCCAAACTGTTCTTTACGTATATAAATAGTAAAAGGATTAAATCGAATAATATTGGACCGATAAAAAGTGATGAAGGCAAAATCATAGAGAAAGATGAGGATAAAGCTAATCTATTAAATAAATTTTTTTCGTCAACTTTCACAAAGGAAAAAGAACTAACAGGCAAAATGAGAAGTGACAAGCTTAATCCTCCACTAAGTATGACAAATCTAACCCAAGCTGGGGTACAGAAACGCCTCAGTAACATTAAAATAAACAAATCACCAGGACCTGATGGCATACACCCACGGGTACTAAGGGAACTAAGTAATGTGATAGACAGACCGTTATATCTTATATTTAAGGACTCTGTTGAGATTGGTTCTGTACCACTTGATTGGCGACAGGCGAATGTAGTGCCAATATTCAAAAAGGGAGCGAAAAGTGACGCCGGAAACTATCGGCCGGTGAGTCTGACGTCCGTTGTGGGCAAAATTTTTGAAGGCTTTATTAATGAGGCAATCATGGAGCATCTTGACGCTAATAATCTATTAACCCCGAACCAACATGGATTCATGAGGAATCGCTCCTGCCAAACAAACCTGATTGACTTCTACGAGGAGGTTAGCTCTCGAGTAGATCAGGGGGAACCAGTGGATGTCGTGTATCTCGACTTCTCAAAAGCGTTCGATAGCATGCCACATAATAGGTTGGTATACAAAATGAGAATGATGGGGCTGGGGGAAAATGTCTGCAAGTGGGTAGCTAACTGGCTAAAGGATAGAAGGCAGAGGGTGGTTATAAATGGAATATAATCAGATTGGGTAAGCGTCACTAGTGGGGTACCACAGGGGTCTGTACTAGGCCCAATGTTATTTAATATCTTTATTAACGACATAGTCAACGGGATAAATAGTAAAATATCAATATTTGCAGATGACACAAAGTTATGTAAAACAATTAATACAAAAGAGGATAGTGAAGACCTACAGAGGGATTTGGATAAGCTGGGTAGGTGGAGCATTAAATGGCAAATGAGGTTTAACGAGGAGAAATGTAAGGTCATACATATGGGAAGGAAAAATGGAAGTCACCAGTACTCACTGAATGGGAAATCATTGGGGAATTCAGAGATGGAGAAGGACTTGGGCATCTTGATTGATAGCAAACTAAATTGGAGTGCCCAAAGTCAGGCCGCTGTTGTAAGGGCAAACAGGGTAATGGGATGTATCAGAAGAGGTATAGCTGCAAAGGATGAGAACATTGTTCTTCCACTGTACAAAGCACTGGTCAGACCGCACTTGGAATACTGTGCTCAGTTATGGGCTCCAATATATAGAAAGGATATAAATGAGCTTGAAAAGGTACAAAGGAGGGCAACAAAATTAATAAAGGGAATGGAGGGACTGCAATACCCAGAGAGGTTGGCAAAACTAGGACTATTCAGCCTGGAAAAGAGAAGGTTGAGGGGGGACATAATAAATGTGTACAAATATGTTAGGGGACAGTATAGAGACCTTGCCCGGGATTTGTTCAAAAGGAGGGATATTACGGTAACAAGAGGGCACTCACTAAGACTGGAAGAGAAAAGGTTTCAGCACCAGCATAGGAAGGGGTTCTTTACGGTAAGAGCAGTGAGAATATGGAATTCACTGAGTGAGGAGACGGTAATGTCGGATTCACTAAACCAGTTCAAGCGGGGACTGGATGCTTTTCTAGATACCAGGCAGATTTCTGCATATACTTAAAAATAGAATAAAATAGTAGGTTGATACAGGGATTTATTCTGACTGCTGGTTTCAGAGTCGGGAGGGAATTTTTCCTCAGGTGAAGATTGGCTAAATCATTTGGGGTTTTTGCCCTCCTCTGGATCAACTTTAGCAATTACAGAACTAACAGGTCGAACTTGATGGACGCAAGTCTTTATTCGGCTTTACTAACTATGTAACTATGTAACTATGTAACTATGAAAGCCATTTGTTTTCCATTATACTGAAAGTCAAATAAACTTTCCTGTTTGCACTAACAAGCTTCGTGCCTGTGTGGACCTAGTGACTACCAAAGATCTAAACTCTTACAGCCTCTGTAGAGAGGTGGTCCATTTCAGGTCAGTCACCATTAATGCTCCAATGCTAGCAAGCCAGAAAATATTATAAAATGTGCTTGAATAATGAAAATGTGATGGAAGTGTAGACCCTTCTGTTTGGAGCAGTTAGGAGACAGTCGCGTCAAGCAGCTCCTGTAGGAGCCTCATTTTTGTATTTGCTATGTACTTGAAATAAGTAATTTGTTCCACAATGCCCGGATCTGGTGATGAGTTCAGTCCTCCGTGGCAGCCAGTCTCCAATTCTGCACCTGGCATCCTTGGTCCGGCATCCTCTGGTGCTCACTTGGTCCTGCAACGCCATGATGTTATAGCACAATGCATAAACACACGTGTAGCAGCTGGCGGCACTTCTCCATAGATAGGAAGCAACGACTCAACATCAAGCAATCCAACTCGTTACAGACCACAATACGAGAAAAAATAGGCAGATGGGTTGAGAAAATACTGGAGTTTATTCCATCCAATACATACAAGCAGCTAAATTTTGACCAATTTTAAGTACTTATCAAGCTCATATGTATTGGATGGAATAAACTATTGCTATTTTCTCCACCCATCTGGACTCTATTTTTTCTATTATTGTAGCAAGACACATGTCATGATGTTCGGGGGCCTGGTAAGCACCAGAGTTGCCAAGGATGCCGGCGCAGAAGTGAAGACCGGCTGCACAGATCAACAAATTGCTCATTTCCACTGAACTGATCTTTAGTTCTCTATCTAGGGTGATGCACCACGATCTTTATGCCATGCTAGAGACTGCCTCACTATGCTGCACAGGCTTAGTTTACTTCTCTCCCAGCGAAGACAGAAGAAGCGATGCATGTACTGGCTATGAAACAATCAAGACAATGTGGACATATGCATGAACCTGTCATATTATAAGTTATCTGTTGTCTGCGCCTTGTCAGACAGCTCGGGGTACAAATCATGTGTCACATGGAGATAGGCTTCCGTCATGAGTAGCATTAATATTTATCCTTCGTCCTCGACATCCTACAAAACACCCAATGGAATACAATGGAGAAGGTGAATGTACAGACAGTGACTATAAGTATTCCGAGCACAGGATGGATCTGAAGCACAGAAGACCTGATCATCTCCTTTCTATTTGTATTCAGTGACATTCGCAGCCTGGCAGACAGTGGTGTCTGCAAGTCTCACAATGAAGCACTGCAAGTGTCAAGGAGATGGATTATATCTGCAGTGTCTGACTTCCAAGCCCAGCTTATGCCAGCAACAGCCTCGGCTCACCCTAATAGTGATGAATCTCCGCGCTTTAGAAGGAAGGCAAAGGAAATGGGGGATAATATGTAGAAATTATGATTTAATGACGCTAAAAATCAACCTAAGCAGAAATATTTAAAGGAATTGGGTGGATCAAAGTGGTTCAGATCCTGCAATGGGAAGTTTCAGTGCACAGTGTTAAAGTATTTATTAATTATTTCTTCATCACTCATTGCACCTTAATTTCCCGTATCCCGAGTTAAGAACTTCGCAGCCTTAATTGCTCCCATATAAACACCCAGCGCAGATGCCTTGGCATCATTATTAGATTAAGTTTAGATTTCCTTTTCAAAGATTTGCATTTCCCTGCTGCAATGAGGTTCATTAGAAGATGAGAGACGGCGTTTTGGAAATGAGATCATCAGTTTTCTTGTATATTTTCTAGAGATGAGCGGATCAGGCAAGATTCAAATTCGCCTGTTCATGGAATTTTTTCCCAGGAAATTTGATTTGAATATTATGTCACTTATTATATTCTAGGTTCTCTCGAGACCCCAGAGCATAATAAACGTAATATGTAAAAAGAAATAAATTGCTATACTCACCCCCCGCTCACCTCTCCGGCCACTCCGCTACTCACCGCCACCTAACCAGTCCCTGGCACTTGCATTGAAATCTTTGGTCCTCTCACACAGTGCCGTACTTCAAGATGCCATGGCGCCCGGGAGAGATTTGCGTAGGTGCGCAAGATATTGATGACATCATGACATCACGACGGCATCATGATGTCATGCCCACAGAACAGTGTGGAGGCCTGAGGATTCCATGGCGAGCGGCGGGGGATCAGAAGATGCAGTGAGTAGCGGAGGGGCTGAAGAGGTAAGCGGTGAGTATAACAATTTTTCAATTTTTCTAACTTTTTGATGGTCCATTTTGGTACAAAAAAAAGGCACCAATGTCTGCCATTTTGTTGAATCCCTATGAAATCGACACATTTTGGCGAATGCAGACTTTTGTAAATTTTGAGTAGAATTCAATTCCACTTGAATTTATTTCCTCATCTGTAATATTTTCCTCAGATAGGTGGGAATGCATCATGTATGAGTTATTTTTTGCACAGTTGCACCTACTTTTGGCATTTCATGATCCGGGACATATAAGAGGCTGCATATCATAAAGGCAAGTAATATGGCTGCTTTAGCTCCCATTGGTAAGGTAAGGCCCAGTTCTAGTTTGGTCCAATCCCTTTACATTTGGGCAGTAAGAACCTGTGTAGGACAACGTCCTCCATATTATCTGCATTGCTAACAAATAAGGGAGTGCAGGACTGGCTCAAGGGTCATGAAGAAGATATAGGGGGACAAAACAAATATCAGGACCTTCTAGATGATAAAAGCTATCACCATAATAACGGCCAATGCTCCTTTGCTATGGAGCCCTCTCACACACACTAGTGATTGGTTGTTAGAATTACCTCTGGTCAAGCTTCAATCAAATCTATCACGTCATCACAGTGTACAGATGTGTCCACCCTTAGTTTTGCTCGAACTTGTTTAAAGGGGAATGTGTCACCTTGTTCCTGCAGTCTGATCTGTGGACAGCACAGTAATGAGATGAAGATGAGCAGAATTATATGGAGGTTGTTGGAAAAGATTCAGCATAACTTGTATTTTATTCATTGAAATCCCTGATGTTTGTATGTATATGAGTCCAGTGGGTGGTCCTACTAGTGACTGACAGCTATTTCTGCATGCACAGTCATACAAGCAAGACAGTCAATCACTGAATAGACCCGCCCACTGGACTCATGCAAACACCGGGGATTTCAATGAATTCAATATAAGTTTTGCTGAAACTTTTTTTCACAGAAATGTACATCAAATTCCTCCTGCTCCATAACATCCTGCCTGCAGGTCAAATACCATTGTCAGCATGACAGATTGTACAGGGCTCCAACATCAGATATTTATATTATTATTTCTATATTGTCTTGTAGATTTGTTCATCTAATTTTCTGTACATTATTATGGGAATGATCATCTGGCTTGAGCTATAAAATATAGATCATGCACATGGACATAAAGCTCAATATTCTGGATATGATTCATTGACTTCCATGGGACAGTGCTACAGCCGTGCTCTGTATCTTGTTCCGAAGTCATTATACAAAGAGGGAAAGAAGGTGAGCCAGGACCACCATATGTCGTGAAAGGCTAGATCCTGTGTAACCTATATATTGGAGTTACCTTTTATTGAATTCCTGTCTGTGATGATAATGAGACTGCTGAGAAGTGATCTCTGTAGAACAGGAAGAGTTAGCCTATTGGGATGCTCTGCTGCAAGAGTGAAAATGCAAGATGTCAGGCTTTTTCAGAATAGATAGTGGCAGCACGGTGGCTCAATTATTAGCACTGTAGCCTGGGCTCAAATCCCACCTAGGACAACATCTGCAAGGAGTCTGTATGTTCCCCCTGTGTTTGCGTGAGTTTCCTCCGGGTTCTCCGGTTTCCTCACATACTCCAAAGACATACTGATAGGGAATGTAGATTGTCAGTCCCAATGGGGACAGTGATCATGATGTCTGTAAAGTGCTGTGGAATATGATGGCAATATATATATATACATATATATATTAATTTATGTATATACAGTACAGACCAAAAGTTTGGACACACCTTCTCATTTAAAGATTTTTCTGTATTTTCATGACTATGAAAATTGTACATTCACACTGAAGGCATCAAAACTATGAATTAACACATGTGGAATTATATACTTAACAAAAAAGTGTGAAACAACTGAAAATATGTCTTATATTCTAGGTTCTTCAAAGTAGCCACCTTTTGCTTTGATGACTGCTTCGCACACTCTTGGCATTCTCTTGATGAGCTTCAAGAGGTAGTCACCGGAAATGGTCTTCCAACAATCTTGAAGAAGTTCCCAGAGATGCTTAGCACTTTTTGGCCCTTTTGCCTTCACTCTGCGGTCCAGCTCACCCCAAACCATCTCGATTGGGTTCAGGTCTGGTGACTGTGGAGGCCAGGTCATCTGGTGTAGCACCCCATCACTCTCCTTCTTGGTCAAATAGTCCTTACACAGCCTGGAGGTGTGTTTGGGGTCATTGTCCTGTTGAAAATTAAATGATGGTCCAACTAAACGCAAACCGGAAGGAATAGCATGCCGCTGCAAGATGCTGTGGTAGCCATGCTTGTTCAGTATGCCTTCAATATTGAATAAATCCCCAACAGTGTCACCAGCAAAGCACCCCCACACCATCACACCTCCTCCTCCATGCTTCACGGTGGGAACCAGGCATGTAGAGTCCATCCGTTCACTTTTTCTGCATCGCACAAAGACACGGTGGTTGGAACCAAAGATCTCAAATTTGGACTCATCAGACCAAAGCACAGATTTCCACTGGTCTAATGTCCATTCCTTGTGTTCTTTCGCCCAAACAAGTCTCTTCTGCTTGTTGCCTGTCCTTAGCAGTGGTTTCCTAGCAGCTATTTTACCATGAAGGCCTGCTGCACAAAGTCTCCTCTTAACAGTTGTTGTAGAGATGTGTCTGCTGTTAGAACTCTGTGTGGCATTGACCTGGTCTCTAATCTGAGCTGCTGTTTACCTGCGATTTCTGAGGCCGGTGACTCGGATAAACTTATCCTCAGAAGCAGAGGTGATTCTTGGTCTTCCTTTCCTGGGGCGGTCCTCATGTGAGCCAGTTTCTTTGTAGCGCTTGATTGTTTTTGCAACTGCACTTGGGGACACTTTCAAAGTTTGCCCAATTTTTCGGACTGACTGACCTTCATTTCTTTTCTTTTCGTTTTCTTTTTGTTTTTCTTAACTTAGCTGCTTTTTTCTTGCCATAATACAAATTCTAACAGTCTATTCAGTAGGACTATCAGCTGTGTATCCACCTGACTTCTGCACAACACAACTGATGGTCCCAACCCAATTTATAAGGCAAGAAATCCCACTTATTAAACCTGACAGGGCACGCCTGTGAGGTGAAAACCATTTCCGGTGACTACCTCTTGAAGCTCATCAAGAGAATGCCAAGAGTGTGCAAAGTAGTCATCAAAGCAAAAGGTGGCTACTTTGAAGAACCTAGCATATAAGACATATTTTCAGTTGTTTCACACTTTTTTGTTAAGTATATAATTCCACGTGTGTTAATTCATAGTTTTGATGCCTTCAGTGTGAATGTACAATTTTCAAAGTCATGAAAATACAGAAAAATCTTTAAATGAGAAGGTGTGTCCAAACTTTTGGTCTGTACTGTACATACACAATTACAATTGATGCAAAGACTTGATTTAATAAGAAATGAATTTTCTGCTGATACTTTCCATTTAAAGTAAGTAATTCTACTTTTTGTTCATTGTTGTAGTATGATTACTGATTGTGATTGTAAAACTGCTAAAAACCACAAAACACCGAACACTGACATTGATGTATGTGGAAAACATTGCACCATCCATCCTTGCTTTGATCTGTGGTAGTCGAGATAAGAGATACTATTACTAGTGAGCTGATCATGTCCATTTTACAAATGTACTTTCCCTAGAAAGGTAATGTTTCCATAGTGAGATCCTTTCTCTAATAGCCTCTCAATGTAATCATTGCTTGCTTTTGATGTACCATTCTAGTAGATTCCTCCAGGTCTTTTCCTGAAAATCAGAAATGGACTTCAAGAAACTGTTCAAAAACTAACATACCCCACCTCCTCCATTATCACACTGAAAAGAATATACTTAGATTATAAGTAATAGTATTTATAAACAAATATCTTACTGGATGTCAGCAGACTTTGTACAAAGTACAACGTTTTATGGAAAACTCCAATCAAAGGTTACTGGAGTGGTACGGTGGTTCATTGGTTAGCAATGTTCCATGGCAGCACCAAAATTGGGTGTAGTGACTTCTTACATTTGTGTGAAATTCTTACATCAAAAACTTACTGATAAAGATTCAGTCAGTGGTTTGGGTGTGAAAACAGAATCTATGTACGTTGCTGCGTTGGAAATAAGTACATTGGAACCTTCAGTTTAGAAATTCTTCTGTAACCAATACCATCAGTATACATTGCAATGATCGATAAGGTTGCGAAGGTCTTGAGACAGCTCACAGGTTTTAACCATCATGAGATGTTACTTGTGTGGCACCTTAGTAATCAGACAACTTTTATAGGTCATCAGTTGAACAAGCTGATATGATTTTTCGCTAAGTAGCAGGATTACTTTCTAATTACTGATAGATTTTAGCTGGTGTGATGACTTTCTAGGGCTTTTTGCACCTCTCTTTTTTCATGTTTTCAATGCCTTTTTCCTGCGTCATTTCTCATTATAACACATAACTCAATTTATGGACATCTATGGCTTGAGTTCTTTGACTGTGTAGATAGGATGAGTTGTTACTGACATCTGGTGAGAATTTCATGTCACTATCATCTTTAGGAATATATTTACTTACAAAATTGGTGACATGTTCAATACTTATTTCATTCTCTGTATTAGATTCCATATAAGTTATGATTCCAGCATTTAAGTTTAAGAAAGAGAGAGGACCTTTCACCAAATGTTTCATGTTGAACTATACACAAAATGAAATAGTGGCTGCAGAACGGAATATTTTTTTTTTTTAATTTCTCATCTTTGTTGCAGAGATATTAGCAATCAAAGTATTTGGCACCTAATGAGCTAACTTTTGTTAAGTTCAAGTAGGTGTTATCAAAGAGTTTTCACTGGGGGCATGTATTTCTGCTCCCTTTATGAGTTGCCCAATCTTAAACCGACAGCAACACAACAGAAAAAGAACACACCCCATTATAGCTTAGGTTTCTCAGTGTGTGAGATATAATGATACAGCCCTGATCTCCTGATATAACCTTGTGCATAATTGCATAATTAAAAAGGACTGGAAGATTAGATCACAAATTAATCACACCTTTCAGATGAGGTCCCTGTGGGGGAAAGGTCAGCACTAGGGTTGAACGAGTATGTTCTGTCCGAGTATGCTCGGGCCGAGCTCTGAGTATTTACAGCTGCTCGGTGATATGGTTAAATCGCTCCCGTGTGCATGATTTGCAACTGTTTGACAGCTTTATTACATGTGAGGAATGTGTAAGAAATAGACATTCCTCTCATGTAATAAAACTGTCAAACAGTTGCAAATCATGCACACGGGAGCGATTTAACCTTATCACTGAGTAGCTGTAAATACTCTGTGGCACCCAGGGGATGGGGACTACTCGGCGCCCGGGCCTTCATGCCTGGCCTTGGGGGATGTCGCGGTGGTCGGCTCCCGGGCCCGTACCCTGGGGTCTCTCTTAAAAAAAGGGGTTAAATGGAAAATGAAAGTTTGTGACGCCACCTGTGGTGTCTGGTGAGGACCACCAGCGCTGCGGCAGTCCACTGAGGCCGTTGTTACGGCAGCTATGATGGGGTAGCTCCCCACAGGTGGAGCTAGGCCTCAGGGCAGCGGTGTTCGGTAAGGTGCACTATATGGCGGTGACCCAGCCGGGTCCAAGGAAAAAATGGGAGACACACTCACGTTTGGCTTCAGTACCTTTTTACTGGTGGAGTTGCGGTACCGCCCGGAGCACTGTAGGGTGAGGGGTGCACTGCAGGTCTCTCCCCAGTGAGCAGGTATAGGGCCTCCTGTATCCTTGCCGCTTGTGTAGTTTATGGCCTGTCTGAAACTAGGCCTAACTTAGTCCTTGTGTTGCGCCGGCTGACCTGGTGTTAGGGCCTTTTGCTGAAGAGCACGCTCCTGGTATGGCGGAGCCTCCGTGCCTCCTGGTCCTGTTAAATGTCAGCTCCTGGGCTATCCTGAGACCTGAAGTCTTCCAGGAAAGATCCGGTTGTTTTCCACAGAGGGTATACTGCTCTGCAGACTCGGAGCCGGTGTCCGGTATATTTCTGGGGTGAGCTTATGAAGCTCCTCGGTCCCCGATGCTACTGTTCCACTAGCCTTCGGCCTACTCTGGGCCCTCACTAGGCTATACACACTGGCAGTAAGCTGGCTGCCTCTTCTGACGCTCTTTAGAGTGTCGGCAACGCTCCTAGCTGACTCTTTCTGAGCTGCTTGCAGCAGACTCCAAACAACTCCTCTCAGCAGAAACCTGCTGAGTCACTAACCTTCTGTGTCTCAGCAGAGACTCCTGACTGGACTCACTCCTTAGACAACTGACTGAACTCCCTCTCTTCCTGCCTCCACCCTCCTTTATATATTCACTAAAGGGCTCCCTCTGGTGGTTCTGAGGTAGGGTGGAGGTGTGTGTATGCTCTGAGGGCCTCTTGTGGAGAAAACCTGAAATGCACCCCCCTTTGGTCTGTGACTCCATGCACAGCAGGGCGTCACATTCCCCCCTAGTTAAAGTCAGCACTCCCGGGCTGAAGCACATTTTGTAAACAATAGAAATAACAAGCTTCCCTTTATGGGAGGTTAGAACACTTGAACGTTGCATAACAAAACATGAATAAAAATATATATATACATTGCAAAAGCAGTAGGCAGTGAGCAACCAGAAAGTCCAAGTCTCTTCCGGAGAGGTTGCTCAAAGGGGCACTCCAGGGAGCGCAAATATTTACAAAGAAAATCTTTGGGCTGCACAAAGTCCTCAGCCTCAGAGTTCATATATAAGGAATAAGCAGGTTAGGGTTAAAGTGTCCATATCACTTGAATTGTCCATTCAAAGGGAAGAAATATAAGTTACACACATTAATGCAATACGTAGTATAATACATAATACCTCAGGGGTAACTATCTACATTCTCAGAAATTGTACTATTTTATTCAATGTACCTAGCAGGGGGTTTACCTCTCGTGCTGCGTACTGATCTGCGTAATGCAGTGGTCTGTGGGGTATCAATGTCTGTATCATCAGTTACCCTGTCTGCCCTTCGTGTGGGTAAGTTGTAAAATTGCCTTAACCTCTCTATGGGACTGGCAAGTGTACCATTGGCTGGGCCTTCTTGCTCTGCTCCAGCCGGAGATCCTTCTTGAGCTGGCTCTTCAGCAGCACTTACAGGTCCAACTTGCTGTAGAGAGTTTTATGGTTGCTGGAAGAAGTGGAGTACTGGGACGATCACCGCTCCTCCTATTGGAGGCCAATCTGCCGGGAAGTCACCTAAGTCAGTATGGATTACTGCTTCTTCAGGTTCCTCCTGGATGATGAGGGGCACTTCTTCTTGCGGTTTTAGCAGATCCGGACCCAACTTTAGATGGTCCCGAGATACTGTTGCAGTGGTTCTCCCTCCATCTTTGCTGATCAAACACGTCTTCCTGTTGTCAAAACTTGAATTCAACACAGTGTATGGTTCTCTCTCCCACTGGTCATCAAGCTTGTGGTTCCTCCGCTTCCTTTTCAATACCACTTCTCCTGGTGTGAAGGGTTCTGCTGGTGCACTTCTTTTGTATTGCGCCTCTTGTTTATCCCTTACCCGAGTGAGACTGTCTTCGACACAGGCTTGTACTCTTCTGTACTGCTCCTGTGTGGCTGTGTCCCAGTCCTCAGTGGTCGCATCAGCTTCAGGTTCTACCACACCAAGCTCCAGGTCCATGGGCAACTTCCCAGGTCTTGCCCGCATTAGATATGCCGGAGTGCAATTGGTGGAGCTTACTGGTATGTGATTATACAGATCCACTAAGTCAGGTAGTAGGTTTGGCCATTGGTTTCTCTCTTCTAGTGGTATGGTCTTCAGTAGATCGATGATGATGTTGTTCATCTTTTCACAGAGACCGTTAGTTTGGGGGTGGTACGGTGTAGTCCTGATCTTTTTACACCCGTACAGATGGCAGAACTCTTTGAACAATTCAGCCTCAAATGCCGGGCCTTGGTCAGTCAGTACCTGCTCAGGGTATCCATGGGGTCTGCAGAAGTACGCTTGAAACGTCTTG
Organism: Phyllobates terribilis; assembly: GCF_046119375.1. NCBI lineage: Eukaryota > Metazoa > Chordata > Amphibia > Anura > Dendrobatidae > Phyllobates > Phyllobates terribilis. The sequence continues at coordinate 908,191,701 of NW_027362762.1, read as the reverse complement.
GCTGCTGTCTCTGCTGTCAGGTCTTTGACAGGGGTGACCACCAGGAACCTGGAGTAGTGATCCACCATGGTCAGGGCGTAGGAGTTTCCTGACCTGCTGGGGGAGAGCTTGACATGGTCCAGGGCCACGATCTCCAGGGGCCGAGTCGTCTTGATGGGTTGCAGGGGTGCCTTCTGGCTGCTGAAGTCTTTTCTTCTTAGGCCGCAGGGTCCACAGTCCTTGCACCACCTTTCAATGGAGCTGCGCATTCCTGCCCAGTAGAATCGACACTTCAGCAGGGTCTCTAGCTTTTTCGAGCCAAAGTGCCCCGCCTGATCGTGGTAAGCTTCCAATATCATCTGGATGTCTGTCTTCGGGACCACTATCTGCCATACCATCTCATGGGTTCTTGGATTAACGTACCTCCGGCACAGCTTCTCACGGTAGATAAACAGCCGACTTCTCTCGTTCCACAGCTGCTTTGCTTGCAGAGACACATCTTTCTCCAGGGAGGCACCTTCTTGGGTTATCAGCTGTTTGATGCGGCTGACAACTGGGTCGCTGTCCTGGGTCTCTTTCCAGCTGTGGTGAGGCAGGGGGTTTAACGTCTTTTCACGCGGCTTCCTGGAGGCTCGTTGCTCATGGATCATCCCACTCCGGTGAAAGGCAGGTATCTCTATCTCTTCCTGGTCATCCACTTCTTCTGTGTCTGACTGGTGAGGCATCCTAGACAGAGCATCGGCGTTGGCATTCTTGCGGCCCGCCCGGTACTTTATGGTGAATTGGTAGTTTGACAGCCGAGCCATCCATCGTTGTTCCATGGCTCCCAGCTTGGCTGTTTCAAGATGAGTTAAGGGGTTATTGTCAGTGTAGGCAGTGAACTTGCTGGAGGCTAGGTAGTGCTTGAACCTTTCTGTAATGGCCCAGACCAAGGCCAGAAACTCCAACTTGAAGCTGCTATAGTTCTCTGGGTTCCTCTCGGTCGGGCGGAGCTTCCTGCTTGCATACGCGATGACTTTCTCCTGGCCATTCTGCTTCTGACTTAGGACAGATCCCAATCCTTCATTGCTGGCATCAGTATACAGCAGGAACGGTTGGCTGTAGTCAGGGTAGGCTAGGATCTCATCACCTGTCAGGATCTCCTTCATTTCTTGAAATATTCAGCCTGTTCTTTACCCCAGTGGAACGGGGGATTTCTGCCCTTGGGGGACTGTCCTACCAGGAGGTCTTGCAGAGGTGCTGCTGTCTTGGTGTAATCTTTTGCAAACCTCCAGTAGTATCCTATCAGTCCCAGGAACTGACGCACCTCCTTCAGGTTCTTCGGCTCCGGCCATTTCTGGATGGCAGTGACCTTCTCCGGGTCTGGTGCTACCCCTTCTGGACTGACAATGTGTCCCAGGTACTGTACCTTCTTCTTGAGCAGGTGGCACTTGGAGGGCTTCAACTTCATCCCATACTGGGACAGGGACTCAAATACCTCCGCCAGGTGCTTCAAGTGGTCCTCATACGTCTTGGAGTACACAATCACGTCATCCAGGTATAATAACACAGTCTCGAAGTTGCGGTGTCCCAGGCAGCACTCCATCAATCTCTGGAACGTTCCGGGGGCATTGCAGAGTCCAAACGGCATACTGTTGAACTCGCAGAGTCCCATCGGGGTGGTGAAGGCCGTCTTCTCCCGATCCTCCTCAGCCACAGCTACTTGCCAGTACCCACTAGTGAGGTCAAGGGTGGAAAAGTAATTTGCAGACTTCAAGGCAGCCAGGGATTCCTCAATACGTGGTAAAGGGTATGCATCTTTATGTGTAATGCGATTTACTTGACGGTAATCTACGCACATTCTCATGCTTCCATCCTTCTTCCTGACTAGAACTAGGGGAGCTGCCCAGGGACTACAACTATCCCTTACTACCCCTGCCTTCTTCATGTCATGCAACATCTCCTTGGCTTTCTGGTAGTGTGCTGGAGGTATAGGCCTGTACCGTTCCTTGATGGGGGGATGGTTGCCTGTGGGGATGTGATGTTGTACCCCCTTAATCCTCCCAAAGTCAAGTGGGTGTTTGCTGAATACCTGCTCGTATTTCTGAACCACCCGGTGTACTCCCTGTTTCTGGTGGGCAGGAGTGGTGTCTGTCCCAACGTGGAGCTGTTGACACCAATCCCCCTCCTGTGTTGTAGGGTCATTATCCTCCACTTGGTCTGGGGAGGTTAAGGACTCCGCCGTGTGAATAGAGTTATTATTTACAGTGTAGAGTTTGGCAATAGTGGCATAACGTGGTAACTTAACCTCGTCTTCCCCATAGTTAAGAAGACGGACGGGCACCCTCCCATTGCGTACATCTACTACCCCCCTGGCGGTTAAGAGTGTAGGTCTGTGCTCTGAGCTAAGGGGTTCTACTACCGCCTGGTAGCTCTGTCCTTTAAGACCTATTGCTGCTGTACACCAGATAAGCATTACACTCATTGGGGGAATTACAATGGGTATCGGGTCAGTTACCCGCACGTTACCAATCTCACCGCCGGTCAGCTGCGCTTGCTGCTGGTACGTCAGGGCTCGGATCTCCTTCTGGATCGCTCTCCTCTGCCCTGGTCTGGCAACGTCAGCGAGCTGTTGGAGTAAAAACACAACCTCCTCCAAACAGTTACCAACAATGTTAGTGCCTAGTACCATATTCAGTCCATTTTCCTCATTGACAGTCTTCACTACAATGAGTCCCTGGTCCTTTAACTCCACTCTCCCCACTTTTACTGCTACATTCTTAACCCCGAGTAGGTCAAGAGGGAGGCCGTTAGAGGCATATACTGAAAAGTCTGGGTTTGGGGGTTGGAGACTGTCCATGGACCAGTATTTGCTATAGAGGATATCAGGTATGATTGTTACCTGGGATCCGGTGTCCAGCAGGGCAGGTATCGCAATGCCGTCAAGTATGATGGATAGGAAAGGTCTTCCTCCCACGAACCTGCGGTGCCAGTCTGAGGGGCCTGTTGAGTCTATTCCTGGGTGCTGGCCCTCGGACCCAGGGTTTGCTCGTTTAAAGGACACTGGTGCACTGTGTGACCTGCCTTCTGGCAGCGGTGGCAGACGAACTCTAGGTGAGGATGGCGCTGGTTGTTGGTCCTTCCTGGGGGTGGCGTTGTCCTCCTCCGGGGTGGCGATGTCCTCCTCCGGGGTGGCGATGTCCTCCTTCTCCTCCGGTTCATCCAGGGGACATCCTCAGGGCAGTCGGCTAGCAGGATCTTTCCTTCCATCTCTGGCTCAGTCCGTAGTTGCAGGGCACTCATCACAGTGGCCAGGTTTTTGGTCAGCTGGCGCACTTCTGAGCACAGACAGTCCAGCTCAGTAGGGGGCGCTGCCTGCACTTTGGCTTCAGCAGCCAGCGGGGAAAAGGTGGGTGCTGCTGGCGTTGGAGTGGTCCCACTCTGGTAATGCTGGATAGACGTATCTGCTGTCTCCAGGGGTTGCAGTCCCTTGATAGCCATGTCCTTAAGGGTGTCAAAGGTAGCATCTGGATGGTCCAAGGACCACCAACGCACACTCCTGCTCTCCGCTTGGGACCTCAGCCCCCGGACAAATTGTTCTTTTAGCATTTTACTCTCATTGGTTATGCTAATTGGACTAACCTGTTTTAGAGCTCGCAGGGCCACCTGTAAACGGCAGGCATAGTCCCGAACGCTGTCCTCCGGCTTCTGAGAGTATTGGTAGAACCTCATCCGGAGGTCTGCCTCAGTGCGGTCCTCAAAGGCAGTCTGTAACTTTTTGAAAATTGTGGACACTGATTCCTGGTCTGCGGCCGACCAAGTCTCTACTTCTCTCTCCGCAGCACCAGTCAATTGTCCCACAACTACTGCAGCTCTTTGTTTGCCCGTCATAGAATACATGTCCAGGATGCTGCATATTTTGCGTTTGAATCCGGACAGGGTGTCCAGCTTGCCGCTGTACTGGGGGAGCCACTTTGCTCCAGGCATGTACGGTAAAGTCAATGGTACAATAGGGGCTACAGGCCCTGGTAATGGAGCGGCTGCTCCGACTTGCGCGGCGGCGGCTGCGGGCGCATCATCGGGGCTGTCAGTCTGGTCAGCAACGTCGGGCTGTTGCTGCAACATCTTGGCGCCCCCCTAGTGAACCGTGGCCTACCTTCCTTCTGTAGGCCGCAGCTCCGCAGGCAGAGGTCTTCTGATAGGACCTTGCGTCGCTTAGGTTCCACGTCAGAGCGTTCGCTTGGGCTTCCTGCCAGGACCTGACGCTGCGTCAGTGCGTGGGGCGTGTCCTCGACTTTGCGCGCTTTCAGCGGTTACGCCTTCTAGTTTTCCCGCGGTTACGCCCTTCTTCTCGCATGGCGACCGGAAAGATGGCGGCCAATGGCGGGAAACTCCAGAAAATGGCGGGAAAAGCTTCACCACTGTGAGTTTTTTACAGTTTCTTAAGGCGCACAGTACCCGGTGGCAACGGGCACAACTCCTTCTGTTGCCGCGGGCACTCAATCCTGTTCGTGACGCCAGTTACAGAGATGTGGCACCCAGGGGATGGGGACTACTTGGCGCCCGGGCCTTGATGCTTGGCCTTGGGGGATGTCGCGGTGGTCGGCTACCGGGCCCGTACCCTGGGGTCTCTCTTAAAAAAAAGGGGTTAAATGGAAAATGAAAGTTCGTGACGCCACCTGTGGTGTCTGGTGAGGAACACCAGCGCTGCGGCAGTCCACTGAGGCCGGTGTTACGGCAGCTATGATGGGGTAGCTCCCCACAGGTGGAGCTAGGCCTCAGGGCAGCGGTGTTCGGTAAGGTGCACTATATGGCGGTGACCCAGCCGGGTCCAAGGAAAAAAATGGGAGACACACTCACATTTGGCTTCAGTACCTTTTTACTGGTGGAGTTGCGGTACCGCCCGGAGCACTGTAGGGTGAGGGGTGCACTGCAGGTCTCTCCCCAGTGAGCAGGTATAGGGCCTTCTGTATCCTTGCCGCTTGTGTAGTTTATGGCCTGTCTGAAACTAGGCCTAACTTAGTCCTTGTGTTGCGCCGGCTGACCTGGTGTTAGGGCGTTTTGCTGAAGAGCACGCTCCTGGTATGGCGGAGCCTCCGTGCCTCCTGGTCCTGTTACGTGTCAGCTCCTGGGCTATCATGAGACCTGAAGTCTTCCAGGAAAGATCCGGTTGTTTTCCACAGAGGGTATACTGCTCTGCAGACTCGGAGCCGGTGTCCGGTATATTTCTGGGGTGAGCTTATGAAGCTCCTCGGTCCCCGATGCTACTGTTCCACTAGCCTTCGGCCTACTCTGGGCCCTCACTAGGCTATACACACTGGCAGTAAGCTGGCAGCCTCTTCTGTCGCTCTTTAGAGCGTCGGCAACGCTCCTAGCTGTCTCTCTCTGAGCTGCATGCAGCAGACTCCAAACAACTCCTCTCAGCAGAAACCTGCTGAGTCACTAACCTTCTGTGTCTCAGCAGAGACTCCTGACTGGACTCACTCCTTAGACAACTGACTGAACTCCCTCTCTTCCTGCCTCCACCCTCCTTTATATATTCGCTAAAGGGCTCCCTCTGGTGGTTCTGAGGTAGGGTGGAGGTGTGTGTATGCTCTGAGGGCCTCTTGTGGAGAAAATCTGAAATGCACCCCCCTTTGGTCTGTCTGAGCATACTCGGCGAAAGGGCTAATAGAACATACTCGCTCAACAGTAGTCAGCACAAGTATGTTTAGCTGTGTCACATTACAAACCCTTCTATCAGTTCTCCTTCTCTCATAGCACTGTCAGCTCTGCTGTACTGCCCCTCACCCCACACTGTCTGCCCAGGGATGAATCACATTTATGTCTGTTACATAAATAAATATCTCCACAACAGAGAGACCTTGTTACATCATGTGTCCAATTTAACATAAACATTTAAGGAACATTCTGTTAGATTTTCAAAAGGTTCTTGCTATACTAATTGCGAAAAGACTATATGGATATTCCTTTGTACTGTCTTTCTATATTATGTTATCTATTTTTTTTTGTTCTTATTTCATGTAACAGCTTATCTTTTTTTTTTAAAGGAGAATTAAAAAATTTACAAAACAAAAGTTACAATTGCCTTCAAACAATATGGAAGTGCTTCATGCCAGTATTCATGCCAATAAAGAGTAATGGTAGAGATTTAATCAACAGTTTTGTAGGGTTTATGCATTTACAAGTCAATGTATAGTGTTCTTATCAATATGGTATTCCTGGCATTACACATTTGCACAATTTTGTAGGTATGTCTGATATAGACATACACCAGTAATTTGATGGGGATGGGTTATATTACATGCTCATGATCAGTAGAAGATAATTAAAACAAAGTGTTTCAACATTATTATATCTAAATGTATATATAAAATGGTGCTCAAAAGTGAACTTACGCTAAGAGGGTAAATAATGTAAAAGGCTCCTTTGTGGAAGCTTCAGTGCTTTTACTCACAAGATTTTCTTCACTAACCAGAATTACTTACCTAATTGGTAAATAAGAATAAGATCTGGATTGTATTCTTAGTTTCCCAACATGACCTCTGAAAAATGCTGATTATGGAAGTCTGGGCTCCTAAAACAATATGATTTGTTTGCAAAAGACAAAACAAACAAAGATGTAAAATGCAAAAGTTCAACTGATCCAAACCCCAAATAATATACATGGCAGGGAGTCTACTGTGCTTACTAGGCTAGTGCACACTCTCAGCACCACATGGAATACAGAAGGTTGAGAACACACTAACCCTACTAATAAATCCCATTAAATCCAAAATTCAAAGTATAGTAGTAATGTAGGATTTACCAAGTAGTTTCCCTTTAAAAAGAGCTGTATTTTTTGTGGAGAGGGTTAACAAATTATATACATACATCACAAGAAGAGGCACAACATATTAATGGATACAATTCACACATTTGCATTGATGGGTTCTCTGGACATACAGGGGCGTACATAGGAATCATGGGGCCCCATAGCAGAAGCTCTAATTGGGCCCCCCCCCCAAAAAAAAATAAATAAATAATTGTTGGGGTCACCAAAGAACAGATCTCACAACTTTCCATCCTTTACGTAGTAATTTTCCTCCTGCTGACGTCCTAGATCTCTCTTTCATTGCCCCATAAAGTGTGATGCCAATAAAAGGGGCCCCCAAACACAGTATGAAACCCCCATGGTGAATTCCTCCACATGCACAGTATAATAACCCTACTGTACCCCACCTCAACTCCCAGGGTAAAGTATGCTGACCCCAACACAGTATGATCCCCCAACTGTGAGCCGCTAGAGAGGATGGTACATAATAAGGGACGGCGCTATACATAATAGAAGAGGAAACTATATAACTAAGGATGGCGCTGTACATAATAAGTGAGTACACTATATACTAAGGGACTGTGCTATGCATAATAAGGCTACATTCCTGCATCTGTGTGCAGTGTCGGTGTGCTGCCCTGTTTTACTGACGCATTGAGCATGTCCTATTCTAATCCTCAAAATCGGATCAGAACAGGACATTCTCTGACCCTCTTAGATCTCTTTCTCAGATACGTGATTTTCATGGATGTGTGAATGGATCTATAAAACTGTACGAGTCCGTGGACCATCCGATAAAAAGATCTGGCAGCACACGAACATTACACAAATGTGAGAATGTGGCCTAAAGGCCCCGTCACACTTAGCGATGCTGCAACGATCCCGACAACGATACGACCTGTCAGGGATTGTTGCTGCGTCGCTATGTGGTCGCTGGTGAGCTGTCAAACAGGCAGGCTCACCAACGATCAGGGGAGCAGCGACATCGTGGAAAGAATCTTTTCACGATGTCCTGCTCCTGGCTACGAGCCTGCTGAAGCAGGAGCAGGCTGGTAACTATGGTAAACATCGGGTTACTAGGGGCACATGCGCTCCTAGTAACCCGTTGTTTATCATGGTTACCACTCTGCTACAGTGAGCGGGAGGTTAACGCTCACTTTAGCAGGCTCGTAACCATGATAAACAACGGGTTACTAGGAGCGCGTGTGCCCCTAGTAACCCGATGTTTACCATAGTTACCAGCCTGATCTCTGCTCCCGCTGGTCACACACAGCGATGTGTGCTGACCAGCGGGAGAGCAACGGCCAAAAAATGGTCCAGGACACTTTGCAGCGATCAGCGACCTCACAGCAGGGGCCTGATCGTTGCAAAGTGTCACACATAGCGACATCGCTGGTGAGGTCGCTGTTGCGTCACCAAAACTGTGACACAGCAGCGATCTCGCTATGTGAGACGGGGGCTTAAGGGATTTTACAGATAACATTATCACTCCAAGTCACACAGTGCAGATACAGAATAATATTTACAAGCAGGCACTGACCGCTGATGTTTCATCTGATCAGAGTCGGTTTCTGCTGCTTCTTCTCCATCTGGTCAGACCTTCATGTTCACATCTCCCAGCCACGACTCGTCTTGTCACGATGATCTCCAGCCTAGAAAATAACAAGGTCACATATTGTATGCATACATGTGTCTCCCCCGCTCTGTGTCCTCGAATACAGATATGTACCACCCCCCATTAATATACTATTAGCCACTTATTAATCAAAATATAAAGTGATAAGCAGCACTGTGCCCCCCATTAACTATAATCTGCACCGGCCAATAATATAAATTATTCAGTCTCTGTGACTCTCCCCAATTAACTGTAAGGCTATGTGCACACGGAAAACATACAAGGCTTCACAGCACAAGCAAAGTGAAACTCCCATAATTGCTCTCTCCCAGCACCCCCATCATTGCTCTCTCCCAGCATTCTCATCATTGCTCTCTCCCAGCACCCCCGTCATTGCTCTCTCCCACCACCTCCATCATTTCGCTCTCTCAGCACCCCCATCATTGCTCTCTCCCAGCACCCCATCATTGCTCTCTCCCACCACCTCCATCATTGCTCTCTCTCAGCACCCCCATCATTGCTCTGTCCCAGCTCCCCCATCATTACTCTCTCCCAGCACCCCCATCATTGCTCTGTCCCAGCACCCTCATCGTTGCTCTCTTCCAGCACCCTCATTATTGCTCTCTCCCAGCACCCCCATCATTGCTCTCTCTCAGCACCCGCATCACTGTTCTGTCCCACCACCCCCATCATTGCTCTCTCCCATCCCCCATCATTGCTCTGTCCCAGCACCCCCATCATTGCTCTGTCCCAGCACCTCCATCATTGCTCTCTCCCAGTCCCCCATCATTGCTCTGTCCCAGCACCTCCATCATTGCTTCTCCCAGCACTCCCATCATTGCTCTCTCCCAGCATCCCCATCATTGCGCTCTCCCAGCACCCCCATCATTTCCTCTCAGCACCCCCATCATTACTCTGTCCCAGCACCTCCATCATTGCTCTCTCCCAGCCCCACATAATTGATCTCTCCCAGCTCCCCACCATTGCTTTGCCCCAGCACCCCCATCATTGCTCGCTCCCAGCACCCCTATCAATGTGGGAAGGGAAGCAAAAGGCCAGATAAAGCCATACAGCTGACAAATACTATTGAGATCTCTGCTACTGGAAGTGGAAAAGAAGAACAAAGACAAAAAAATCTAAATAATAAAAATATGGGAGGAAGAGAAACCAATCACAAACTAAAATGTTTTTATACAAATGCACAAAGCATGGGCAACAAACAAGGAGAATTGGAACTACTAATGCAGGAAAAGGAATATGATGTCAATGGAATCACTGAAACTTGGTGGGGCGATACACATGATTGGAATAAAAGGCTAAAAGGATACAACTTATTTGCAAGAAACAGACTTGATAAACGAGGAGGAGGTGTTGCATTGTATGTTAGAAAAGCGTATATCTGCACAGAGATTGAAGCTTCAGAGACTGGGAGTTCTGTGGAAACTTTTTGGGTAAGAATACAAGGAGAGAACAACGGAAAGGACACCATTGTAGGCATTTACTACAGGCCACCTGGGCAAGCTGAAGATATGGATGAACTCTTTATGTATCAAATGACCAAGTTCTCCAAAAAATATGACGTAGTGGTCATGGGAGATTTCAACTATCCAGACATTTGTTGGGAATCTCTCTCAAGTAAAACTAACAGGTCAAGCAAATTCTTATCCTCTCTTGCTGACAACTTTATCTTCCAAAAGGTAGGGGAGAAAACAAGGGGATCTGCTACTTTGGATCTAATCCTTATAAACAGGGAGGAAATGGTTGAGGAGGTAAAGGTGGCTGGGACCCTAGGAGGCAGCGATCATGCTATTATAGAATTTTGGATAACTAGAGGAGGAAGACATGTGAAGACTCAAACTTCAAGGTTAGATTTTAGAAAGGCAGATTTTAAGAGACTCAGAAAGAGAATAGGAGGGATCAAATGGCTGGATGTCCTTAAGGACAAAAATGTCCAGGAAGGATGGGAAATTTTTAAAAATGAGATTCTCAAAGCACAATCGTTAACAATCCCGAAAAGTAGGAAGAATGGGAAGCATTTAAGAAAACCAGGATGGATGAACCCAGAACTCAAACACATGCTAAAAAGAAAGAAAGAAATGTTTATTAAATAGAAAGAGGGAGGCATATCTAAAGAAGATTATAATGCAGTCTGCAGATCCTGCAGGGCACGTATCAGGTTAGCTAAAGCTGACAATGAATTAAGGCTTGCAAGAGATGTCAAAAGCAATAAAAAAGGATTTTGGGGGTATGTCAAAAGTAAAAGAAAAGTCAAAGATGCTATAGGATTTTTACAGGATGAAAATGGAGAAATGGTAAGAGAGGATGTTGAGAAGGCCGAACTTTTTAATTCCTATTTTGCATCTGTTTTCTCCCAGAAAGAAAATGTAACATCAACTGATCTTCGCTGTCCTTTTAAAGGAATCGAGGAATCCAAGTTATCTGTAAACAGAAAGATTGTGAGGGAATATTTAGCTAACATAAATGAGTTCAAGTCTCCAGGTCCAGATGAATTACACCCCAGAGTACTGAAGGAGATCGTAGAAGAAATTTTAGAACCACTCTCCATAATCTTTGAAAATTCTTGGAGAACAGGAGAAGTCCCAGAAGACTGGAGAAGAGCAAATGTTGTTCCTATCTTCAAAAAGGGGAAGAAGGTGGACCCAGGGAACTATAGGCCGGTGAGTCTGACTTCTATACCAGGAAAGATCTTTGAACAAATTATTAAACAACATGTATGTAAGTACATGGATAAGAATGAAGTGATTAACCAGAGTCAGCATGGGTTTGTAACTAACAAGTCATTTCAGACTAACTTAATTTCCTTCTATGACAGAATCACTGACTGGGTGGATCAGGAAAATGCTGTAGATATAGTATATCTTGACTTCAGCAAAGCATTTGACAAAGTATCTCACACCATCCTTATTGAAAAAATGACCAAGTATGCAATGGACCAGGCAACTGTTAGGTGGATTCATAACTGGCTTAGTGATCGGACTCAAAGGGTGGTTGTAAATGGCTTCACATCCAGCTGGATGAATGTCTCAAGTGGGGTACCACAGGGCTCTGTCCTGGGACCTGTATTGTTCAACATCTTTATCAATGATTTAGATGAAGGAATTGAGGGTAAACTGATTAAATTTGCTGATGACACAAAGCTAGGAGGGATAGCTAATACTAGAGAAGAGAGAGAGAGGATTCAAAAAGACCTAAATAAACTGGAGCAGTGGGCAGCAACCAACAGAATGGTTTTTAACAGGGAAAAATGCAAAGTACTACATCTGGGCAATAAAAATGAAAAAAGCATATACAGAATGGGAGGAATAGAGCTAAGCAACAGTACATGTGAAAAAGACTTAGGTATACTAATAGATCATAGACTGAACATGAGTCAACAGTGTGATGCAGCAGCAAAAAAGGCAAATACAATTCTGGGATGTATTAACAGAAGCATACAGTCTAGATCACGTGAAGTCATTATCGGTCTTTACTCCTCTTTGGTCAGACCTCATCTGGAATACTGTGTACAGTTTTGGGCACCACATTTTAAAAAAGACATAGACAAACTGGAGCAAGTTCAGAGAAGAGCGACCAGAATGGTGACTGGTCTGCAAACCATGTCCTATGAGGAACGGTTGCAGGATTTGGGAATGTTTAGCTTGCAAAAAAGAAGACTGAGAGGAGACTTAATAGCTGTCTACAAATATGTCAAGGGCTGTCACATTGTAGAAGGATCATCTTTATTCTCATTTGCACAAGGAAAGACTAGAAGCAATGGGATGAAACTAAATGGGAGGAGACACAGATTAGATATTAGAAAAAACTTTTTGACAGTTAGGGTGATTAATGAGTGGAACAGGCTGCCACGAGAGGTGGTGAGTTCCCCTTCCATGGACGTCTTCAAACAGAGGCTGGACAGACATCTGTCTGAGATGATCTAGTGAATCCTGCTTTGAGCAGGGGGTTGGACCAGATGATCCAGGAGGTCCCTTCCAACTCTACCATTCTATGATTCTATGATTCTATGATTCTATGATTGCTCTCTCCCAGCAACACGTCATGGCTCTGTCCCAGCACCCCCGTCATTGCTCTGCCCCAGCACCCTCATCGTTGCTCTCTTCCAGCACCCCCATCATTGCTCTCTCCAGCACCTCCATCATTGCTCTCTCTCAGCACCCCCAACATTGCTCTGTCCCACCACCCCCATCATCGCTCTTTCCCAGCCCCCATCATTGCTCTGTCCCAGCACCCCCATCATTGCTCTGTCCCTGCACCTCCATCATTGCTCTCTCCCAACACTCCCATCATTGCTCTCTCCCAGCACCCCATCATTGCGCTCTCCCAGCACCCCCATCATTTCCTCTCAGCACCCCCAACATTACTCTCTCCCAGCACCCCCATCATGGATCTGTCCCAGCACCTCTGTCATTGCTCTGTCCCAGCACCCTCATCGTTGCTCTCTTCCAGCACCCTCATTATTGCTCTCTCCCAGCACCCCCATCATTGCTCTCTCTCAGCACCCGCATCACTGTTCTGTCCCACCACCCCCATCATTGCTCTCTCCCAGCCCCCATCATTGCTCTGTCCCAGCACCCCCATCATTGCTCTGTCCCAGCACCTCCATCATTGCTCTCTCCCAGCCCCCCATCATTGCTCTGTCCCAGCACCTCCATCATTGCTTCTCCCAGCACTGCCATCATTGCTCTCTCCCAGCATCCCCATCATTGCGCTCTCCCAGCACCCCCATCATTTCCTCTCAGCACCCCCATGATTACTCTGTCCCAGCACCTCCATCATTGCTCTCTCCCAGCCCCACATAATTGATCTCTCCCAGCCCCCCACCATTGCTTTGCCCCAGCACCCCCATCATTGCTCGCTCCCAGCACCCCTATCAATGTGGGAAGGGAAGCAAAAGGCCAGATAAAGCCATACAGCTGACAAATACTATTGAGATCTCTGCTACTGGAAGTGGAAAAGAAGAACAAAGACAAAAAAATCTAAATAATAAAAATATGGGAGGAAGAGAAACCAATCACAAACTAAAATGTTTTTATACAAATGCACAAAGCATGGGCAACAAACAAGGAGAATTGGAACTACTAATGCAGGAAAAGGAATATGATGTCATTGGAATCACTGAAACTTGGTGGGGCGATACACATGATTGGAATAAAAGGCTAAAAGGATACAACTTATTTGCAAGAAACAGACTTGATAAACGAGGAGGAGGTGTTGCATTGTATGTTAGAAAAGCGTATATCTGCACAGAGATTGAAGCTTCAGAGACTGGGAGTTCTGTGGAAACTGTTTGGGTAAGAATACAAGGAGAGAACAACGGAAAGGACACCATTGTAGGCATTTACTACAGGCCACCTGGGCAAGCTGAAGATATGGATGAACTCTTTATGTATCAAATGACCAAGTTCTCCAAAAAATATGACGTAGTGGTCATGGGAGATTTCAACTATCCAGACATTTGTTGGGAATCTCTCTCAAGTAAAACTAACAGGTCAAGCAAATTCTTATCCTCTCTTGCTGACAACTTTATCTTCCAAAGGGTAGGGGAGAAAACAAGGGGATCTGCTACTTTGGATCTAATCCTTATAAACAGGGAGGAAATGGTTGAGGAGGTAAAGGTGGCTGGGACCCTAGGAGGCAGCGATCATGCTATTATAGAATTTTGGATAACTAGAGGAGGAAGACATGTGAAGACTCAAACTTCAAGGTTAGATTTTAGAAAGGCAGATTTTAAGAGACTCAGAAAGAGAATAGGAGGGATCCAATGGCTGGATGTCCTTAAGGACAAAAATGTCCAGGAAGGATGGGAAATTTTTAAAAATGAGATTCTCAAAGCACAATCGTTAACAATCCCGAAAAGTAGGAAGAATGGGAAGCATTTAAGGAAACCAGGATGGATGAACCCAGAACTTAAACACATGCTAAAAAGAAAGAAAGAAATGTTTATTAAATGGAAAGAGGGAGGCATATCTAAAGAAGATTATAATGCAGTCTGCAGATTCTGCAGGGCACGTATCAGGTTAGCTAAAGCTGACAATGAATTAAGGCTTGCAAGAGATGTCAAAAGCAATAAAAAAGGATTTTGGGGGTATGTCAAAAGTAAAAGAAAAGTCAAAGATGCTATAGGATTTTTACAGGATGAAAATGGAGAAATGGTAAGAGAGGATGTTGAGAAGGCCGAACTTTTTAATTCCTATTTTGCATCTGTTTTCTCTCAGAAAGAAAATGTAACATCAACTGATCTTCGCTGTCCTTTTAAAGGAATAGAGGAATCCAAGTTATCTGTAAACAGAAAGATTGTGAGGGAATATTTAGCTAACATAAATGAGTTCAAGTCTCCAGGTCCAGATGAATTACACCCCAGAGTACTGAAGGAGATCGTAGAAGAAATTTTAGAACCACTCTCCATAATCTTTGAAAATTCTTGGAGAACAGGAGAAGTCACAGAAGGCTGGAGAAGAGCAAATGTTGTTCCCATCTTCAAAAAGGGGAAGAAGGTGGACCCAGGGAACTATAGGCCGGTGAGTCTGACTTCTATACCAGGAAAGATCTTTGAACAAATTATTAAACAACATGTATGTAAGTACATGGATAAGAATGAAGTGATTAACCAGAGTCAGCATGGGTTTGTAACTAACAAGTCATGTCAGACTAACTTAATTTCCTTCTATGACAGAATCACTGACTGGGTGGATCAGGAAAATGCTGTAGATATAGTATATCTTGACTTCAGCAAAGCATTTGACAAAGTATCTCACACCATCCTTATTGAAAAAATGACCAAGTATGCAATGGACCAGGCAACTGTTAGGTGCATTCATAACTGGCTTAGTGATCGGACTCAAAGGGTGGTTGTAAATGGCTTCACATCCAGCTGGATGAATGTCTCAAGTGGGGTACCACAGGGCTCCGTCCTGGGACCTGTATTGTTCAACATCTTTATCAATGATTTAGATGAAGGAATTGAGGGTAAACTGATTAAATTTGCTGATGACACAAAGCTAGGAGGGATAGCTAATACTAGAGAAGAGAGAGAGAGGATTCAAAAAGACCTAAATAAACTGGAGCAGTGGGCAGCAACCAACAGAATGGTTTTTAACAGGGAAAAATGCAAAGTACTACATCTGGGCAATAAAAATGAAAAAAGCATATACAGAATGGGAGGAATAGAGCTAAGCAACAGTACATGTGAAAAAGACTTAGGTATACTAATAGATCATAGACTGAACATGAGTCAACAGTGTGATGCAGCAGCAAAAAAGGCAAATACAATTCTGGGATGTATTAACAGAAGCATACAGTCTAGATCACGTGAAGTCATTATTGGTCTTTACTCCTCTTTGGTCACACCTCATCTGGAATACTGTGTACAGTTTTGGGCACCACATTTTAAAAAAGACATAGACAAACTGGAGCAAGTTCAGAGAAGAGCGACCAGAATGGTGACTGGTCTGCAAACCATGTCCTATGAGGAACGGTTGCAGGATTTGGGAATGTTTAGCTTGCAAAAAAGAAGACTGAGAGGAGACTTAATAGCTGTCTACAAATATGTCAAGGGCTGTCACATTGTAGAAGGATCATCTTTATTCTCATTTGCACAAGGAAAGACTAGAAGCAATGGGATGAAACTAAATGGGAGGAGACACAGATTAGATATTAGAAAAAACTTTTTGACAGTTAGGGTGATTAATGAGTGGAACAGGCTGCCACGAGAGGTGGTGAGTTCCCCTTCCATGGACGTCTTCAAACAGAGGCTGGACAGACATCTGTCTGAGATGATCTAGTGAATCCTGCTTTGAGCAGGGGGTTGGACCAGATGACCCAGGAGGTCCCTTCCAACTCTACCATTCTATGATTCTATGATTCTATGATTGCTCTCTCCCAGCAACACGTCATGGCTCTGTCCCAGCACCCCCGTCATTGCTCTGTCCCAGCACCCTCATCGTTGCTCTCTTCCAGCACCCCCATCATTGCTTTCTCCCAGCACCCCCATCATTGCTCTCTCTCAGCACCCGCATCATTGCTCTGTCTCACCACCCCCATCATTGCTCTCTGCCAGCCCCCATCATTGCTCTGTCCCAGCACCTCCATCATTGCATTTCCCAGCACTCCCATCATTGCTCTCTCCCAGCCCCCCATCATTGCTCTGTCCCAGCACCTCCATCATTGCTTCTCCCAGCACTCCCATCATTGCTCTCTCCCAGCACCCCCATCATTGCGCTCTCCCAGCACCCCCATCATTTCCTCTCAGCACCCCCATCATTACTCTGTCCCAGCACCTCCTTCATTGCTCTCTCCCAGCCCCACATAATTGATCTCTCCCAGCCCCCCACCATTGCTTTGTCCCAGTACGCCCATCATTGCTCGCTCCCAGCACCCCCATCATTCCTCTCTCCCAGCAACACGTCAGTGCTCTCCCCTTCCCCACCATCCCCATCATTGCTCTCCCCAGCCCTATCAGCCCCATTATTGCTCTTCCCAGCCCCATCATCCCATCATTTCTCTCCCCAGCCCCACCATCCCCATCATTGTTCTCCCCAGCCCCATCATTCCTCTCCCAAGCCCCATCATTGCTCTCCCTAGCCCCACCATCCCATTATTCCTCTCCCCAGCCCCATCACCCCCATCATTCCTCTCCCCAGCCCCATTATTGCTCTTCCCAGCCCCATCATTCGTCTCCCCAGCCCCATCAGCCCCATTATTGCTCTCCCCAGCCCCATCATCCGATCATTCCTCTCCACAGCCCCATCAACTTCATTATTCCTCTCCCCAGCCCCATTATTGCTCACCCCAGCCCCACCATCCCATCATTGCTCTCTCCAGCCCCATCATCCCCATCATTGCTCTCCCCAGCCCCATCATTCCTCTCCCAACCCCCATCATTGCTCTCCCTTGACCCACCATCCCATTATTCCTCTCCCCAGCCCCATCAACCCCTTCATTCCTCTCCCCAGCCCCATTGTTCCTCTCCCCAGCCCCATCATTGCTCTCCCTAGCCCAACCATCCCATTATTCCTCTCCCCAGCCCCATCAACCCCATCATTCCTCTCACCAGCCCCATTATTGCTCTTCCCAGCCCCATTATTCCTATCCCAAGCCCCATCACTTCTCTCCCCAGCCCCATCAGCCCCATTATTGCTCTCCCCGCCCCATCAACCCCATTATTCCTCTCCCCAGCCCCATCAACCCCATTATTGCTCTCCCCAGCCCCATCAACCCCATTATTCCTCTCCCCAGCCCCACCAGCCCTCTCCCCAGCCCCAATATTTCTCTCCCTACTTCCATCAGCCCCATTATTGCTCTTCCCAGCCCCATCATTCCTCTCCCCAGCCCCACCTTTGCTCTCCCCCCACCTCCCCTCCCCAGCATTTCAGTAAAAAAACAAGCAAAAAAAACCAACAACTTACCTCAGCTTGCTCCCCTGCAGCAGCATCCTCCTGGTTGCCGGCAGCTTTCTTCCTGACCCAGGCGCATGCTGCATGATGACGTCATCAAGCTGCGCGCGCCTGGGTCAGGGAGGAAGCAGAGGACGAACCCTCCAGCTCTGCTGCTATTTTCCTCCTGATAGCAGCGGAGCTGCAGGGATCGCTCCCTGACCACCGCGTGCAGGGAGCAGCTGCACCCGGGCCCGTTGGTGCAGTTGCATGGTGGGGACCCGGCGCAGCTGCACCGGCGGCGGTATGTCCACCCCTGGACTGCTATGGGCCCCCCCCGGCTCACGGACCCCATAGCAGTCACGTGGTCTGCCGCCATTGGCGGTACGCCACTGTGGACATATATTATTCATGACATTGAACGGAGCTGTGCAGTGCTGCTCTGTTCAATGTTTCATTGAATCTAATAACAGCTGATTGGTGGGCAGGGTGGCCAACTTATTTTTACTGTTTTTTTTCTGACAACCTAATCAAAAATCAGAGAGAGAGATTTTTTCTTTCTTAAAAGTTCGGGTCGGCTACTAGAACCCGAACTTACAGCGATCCACCCATTCTTAGACACGAACCATGCCTCATTTAAAAACCAGGCCTCCGTGTTACGCTGAAAACATTGTGCATAAGAATTAAAAAGCAATCCAGAGTACACCATTTTACTGCTCCATTTACTTTTTAGCAGAATACACACAGATTTTTTTTATTTTATTCGCATAACTGTATTGTGGAAGCAGAGAAACTTTTTTCAATGATCAGACGTGATCCCATATGACTGCCGTAATAATAGAGAAATTTTGTTGAGCGTGCCAAATATTACACTGAATTTAAAGTCAGCCGCTGTGTTTTGTTGAACTTATTGACACTTGGCCGCTGACAAATACCATACTATTAAGTGACTACCTGAAAGCGTGGCTATCAGACATGATCCCATATTACTACCGTAATAATACAGAAATTTTTGGGAATGTGTCACATATTACACTGCATTTAAAGTCTGCCAGGTGTATGTTGTTCCAAACTATTGACACTTGGTTGCTGACAAATACCATACTATTAGGCGACTGCCTGAAATCATGGTCATCAGACGTGATCCCATATGACTGCCCTAATAATCCAGCAATTTTGTAAGCGTGTCAAATATTACACTCCATTTAAAGTATTGCACTTTTTGGTTCAAGCCTATCCACAGTTGGTCGCTGACAAATATCATATCTGTGAACAATGTTGACAGAGTATTATGCCACTTTTACGGACTGACAATAAAAAAACATACAAAAAAACAAGCTAAAATGGAAAAAATGTTAAGAAACATTCTTTCCAGGGTAATGACTTATATATAAGGCCAAAGAAAAAAAAAAAAAGTTATGGACTGTAGAAGACATTTATGCGACCAGAATGAAAACTCATCTGGAGCTGATAATACCACCTAGCACCTGTCCCTATTGTAAATCCATCTAACAGCTTTATTGATAGGGAATAGAATAGATTTAAATTTTTTTTGGGCAGCACCAGCAGCACGCAGTATAAGTCAATAATACTTGACTGGATCGGTGTAATACGCTATCCATGCTGAGATACCTTACCTGTAAGTGAATTTCAGATAAGACAGTTAATATCCTTCCCATTATTAATGAGTGGGACTCCTTTACTGTTATTGCATATGCAGCAATTTCAAGGGCTGCCAAAAATTAGGGGGGACTCCAATACACATTTGAACAGACGTAAAAAAAAAAAAAAATTTAAAAACACAGTGGGATCGTTAGCATAAAAACCAGACTCGCCAATGTAACCTCAATGTAATCACATTGTTCAGCTCCGAAATGACCACATCAGTCACAAGATGGAAGCACTGCAGCACTGCCTCGGCCAAGCTGTAACAAAGCTTTGTTGAAAGCTGTAACACAGCAGGCAGATCTGTGGCTCTCACTGCTGAACATACAGCCAGGCAAGGTCGTGTGTGACAATGTCTAGAACCTGGTGGTGGCGGAGAAATGACAACTGGAGTAGATACAGTTTCCCTCTATGCCAGTCCTTTCACCGAGCTAAAGAATATGGCTGTGGTGAAATACAACTGTCACCGAGAAGCAATGTCACACTGAGGAACATTGGGCCCATCAGAGGATTTGATTCTGAGGCCCACCTTTCTCCCCTGCTCAAGAGCCCCATAGCAGCTGCAAGATTTGCACTAATAACTCTCCCGAAGGAGAAGACAGGGCCCACCGGAGGAGTCTCCGGTTCTCTGGTGGGCCCGTCCAACCCTGTCGAGAAGCAGCCCTAGCTAAGAAAAGTCTGTGGGAATTATTCCCGGACACTCTATGGCTGCTATTTTACTGTGGACTAGCTTCAGCAATCTATAAGATTGCAATCTATAAGATCGATTCACTGGCTTCCAAACTATTAACACTGACCTACAAAGCCATCCATAACCTTTCTCCGTACATCTCTGAACTAATCTCTCCCGATATTTTCCTTACATAATCTCCGGTTTAACATGCTGGAGAAACTTGCACCTACTGCCACTTAGTATCTTCAGCTCCTTTGTGAGAAACTAATGTATTTGGTCAGCCACTCAGTCTACCAAACAAAATTCCTGAGAAGGAAATTGTGGATGGCTTCACTACTGGTACTGGGGGACACTGCTAATACCATGGCGTCGTGCCATAATTCACTGAAAATATTCCAGGCTGGTTGGAGCCAAGCTGATTCCCACAGAAAAGTACCAGCAGCAAGCTAATGAGATGGTGGTCACTATCATCATGAATAAAGCAATGGAAAAAGAAAAAAACCCATTGAAGGCTAAGAAGGCGCGAAACGGCCATGGTCCGGAGGTTTCCTTCCATTCTCCCCCTGTACCATTTTTAATGGAATAATAAATTTATGGCTTTTTAACAAGAAGACCGGTGAGTGCTACCTTTTTTTCTTTTTTCATTGCTTTGGACATTTACTCTACTATTGGTAAGCACCTGATCTTGTTGGAAGTTGTGAACTCTCTTTGTCTCTCACTTGGATTGCGGTCCAGGGTATTTGTTCACCAGTTGCACAGGTGCGGACTTTCTCTCTTTGTAAAGCTATCATCATGAATAATTTGCTCGTGTTCACTAGATCATGTGGATTTACCGCATTCAATACATTCTAGTGGTCAAATTTCTGTTGCGGACTCTAGCGACACCGCAAGAGAATTTGACATGCTGCGGTCCTGAAAGACACAATGCATGTCAGTGTCCACGGGTGATTTGTAGCCTCTGATGCACACATGGTGGACATGAGATTTCTAGAGATCCAATCCACTATGCTGTAACATCTGGACGCTGCAGGTTTGACGCTGTATAAATAAACAGCGGCTCCTGACCGGGCCACATACCCAAGCTCACCCTCAGCATGTCAATTTCTGTAGTGGACACGCTAGTCTCCGCTGCAGATTTTGACTGATTGAAGTGTCATTATATGCGGTGGATTCACATGTACCAACAACAAAAGCGTGGCATTAGAACACACTGTTTTGGACGCAACAAAAATATGCTGCGTCCAAAGCGCTGCTGAGTGCTGATTGGGGGGACGCAGTGGCTAATGAAACAGATGTGAGCTGTTAATAATGGCCAGGGACCATGTTTGAAATTGGCACCTTCCCAGGCTAAAAATACCAGCTCACAGCAGCCGCATAAATTACTTGAATAGAAATGCTAATGAAGATTGGGTGAATGGGATTAGATGACACCTAGCTCTTTTGTTTAGTGATGACAAGGTGTCAATCAGACCTTTTTATGACCAAACCTAATTAAAGTAAAGTAAAGAGTTAAATAAACACACAGACACAGAGTAAACACTTTATTTGAAATACAACAGACACATTCTTTAATCATTTAAATTATATACTCACCCCAGTTCTGACAGTAATCCAAGGGTTTAAGCAATGTCCCACCAAATAACTTTATTTAGATCCAAAAAGCATTCATTGATGTACAAAAACGCTTAAAAAAATGCATCAAAAACGTGTCAAAACCGCACAGAATTTCCGCATGCATTTTTCCTGCCAAGGAGATGCGGAAATGCACAGGAGCACAGGAAATTTCTGCTTCAAATCCTGATCGTGCACACATAGCCTAATTTAGGTCTCTGCTAATTTGATAGGAGCCACATCCAAAGCTGTGTTACCTCCACAGATCTCGACAGAGAAAATATTTGTCATCGTGTACCAGGTGGGTATTTTTCCTCAACCCAGCTCTGTTCTCAAGAACTTTGCACACCACTTCTTTCACTAATGATTTTGCTAACTTTCTTGCAGAAAAATCTATGGTCACATATTCACAACTTTCTGTTCCTTGGGAGATTCTTTTGGAAGAGGTATTGTGACATTATACAGAATGTAATGTTTCAAACATTGAAAAATAGATCAAAGGGAACATGTCATGAAATTATGAAATGTTACAGAACAATGAAGTCATTTAGCTTTTTCTTCACTTACAGCAACTGGAACCATGTTGGGAGTTTTGGCGCAGGTTGCCCTGCTTAGACACATTTTTACCTGGAGGAGGAGACAAAAAATGTCACTTTTAAAAGCACTGTAGGGCAAGGCCTGTCACTTTCACAAAGGTATGATCATGTCCTCAGATGGGGGTCAGATTATTCACGGTTTGCTGATGCACTGGATATGTTATAAATGTCTGAAGTCAAAAAACTGATTTAAAGGGCATAGCCATTGATAAGACATTGCCAAGCTACAATGACTTTTTGTTTTCTTTGCCTAGTTTCTATGCCATAGAGCAAACAGCTTTCATGGAGGGAGAAACTTGGCAGGTCACAAATCTTAGGCAAGTCCTACATAATCCATCCTTCCACAGGTATGAGAAGAGCCAGGGCGTTTGCCAAGAAAACATTTTCCTCTTCACTAGTTCATTTCACCAGCCTCAACTGTTGACACATGACAAGAAGGGTCCATTGGTTCATGCTGCTTTCACCAAGCACTGACACTTCCATCAACATAGTGCAATAGATATCTTAAATATCTGGATTCATTTGACCATGCAATGGTCAACTGCTCAATGATACAATATTTGCATTCTTTTATCCTATGAAGTCTTGAGTTTCTGTTCTCCTTAGACAGCAGTTGCCCTAGAACTGGTCATCTTCTTTTATAATTGGAGTTGATGAAATCTAACAAAATTTGATTAGGGAAGATTCATTCAATTCAGATGAGGAGATTCAATTCACATTGAAGAAATTCAGTGCAAATCAAATCTGCCAGGATGGTACTAACAAAACAAAAAACTATTATTTTAACCTTTCATCTGTCCTCCCCATACATGTATTACTGCACCCACTCCCTGCTCGGTCCACCCAACTGCTTTTCTTTGGTCTTATTCTTGTTATGGTTCACTGGGTACGAATGTGCCATTTGGTTACGTGGGGTGCAACGCACATCACTGAAGTTAATCCAGCAAAATGCTTTCCGACTAATTGCCATTTTGCTGGATTTATGCAAATCGAATTCCATAAAAAATTCAGATTCATTAGAGTCAAGATTTGGAGGAAATTCATAGGAAAAATTATTAGTTTACAATTGATTTTCATATCTAGCTATAGTTAAAAAAAAAACCCACAAGTTGTGCATTTGGACATCTGGAGCACCGGTGTTGTAATCGGATGTGATTTTCTTGACTGTGTGTGTTATATGTAGCAATGTAATACCTAAATAATGACTACATCTAGATTACTAAATACACATCATCCACTTGAGGAGAAAGAAAAATTATTATCCGCCAATGGCATATATTTTACCAGTCTTACTACTTTGCTCTAAGTTTGCTCCATAGTCTCAACGTCACTCGTATTGCCCCAATGGCATATGTAGATGGAAACACTTCTCAGACCTTAATCAATCACCTAGCATTAAGAAGCAACGGATGCAATATTAATATTTAAGACTTACATCTAAATCCCCGGCTAATGGACTTGGCCAAGCATAATACCATCGCAGTTGAAATTCTAACACAAAAACAAAAACCGTGGAGTTAAACATTTTTCTAATCAAACTTTTCCCACCCATATATTAAAGCAAAATAATAATTAAGATATTGGGAAGAATGGTGGAACTGCTGATAGACAGCCATGTTAAGGGACAAATGTCACCTTTTTGTAGAGATTCTAAAAAGAAAACCGTCGTTATGCTGTCAAGAGAAGGTCTAGACAATGTATCCGCTAACCTATAATCAGACTGTTTTACTTTTTACTGTCATTTCTCTAACTATAGAATTAGGAAGAAGATGTTCTCATGCATAAAATGTAGAAATCTTTTACAGCTTTGTATGAGAAGCTTAAGATTCCTGCCGCTTCAAAAGAAATCACATTATTAATTACAAACGATAATTCAATCTCTAATGAATTTCTTTCAGCCGTCTAATGAAAATTATCATTACCATGAGGGGGGTAGACCTCTCAATATTTCAATGGAAAATTGTGCAGAGATTACAATGCCCAATTTACCTGAGATCATCCATATATCCTTAGAGCTGTGTTTCTTTACTTCATATTGCACCCCAATAAGAGTTGAGAAATAAAAAGTTGGTAGCTATCATCAAAAAATTAAGTATTGTTTAAATGATTGTTTTATGATAAATGTATTCTGTTCATATTTTTGGATATTTTTTTTTACATAGTACAATTTTCATTAAAAATAAAAAATAGAAATGTTGAAATCTTCATATTAGCCACTGAGAATTTTTAAGACTCTAACATTGTGTTGTTTCAGGAAACAACACATGTACATAGCCAGAATGATCATACCTCAATCATATCTTTTGTATTGAAACATCTAATCAGCGAACGTCATTGTGAAGGGAGGGGGAGCAGGGTCAGCTGTGACATCGCCTATTGTGATTGGTGGATCCAGTGTTATCAGCTGTGTATAGAGATTTTACCTGCAATTGTAATCCTGCCTCTGATGATAAGGAACTTGCTGAAAACTCTTCCTGAAAAGACAGCTAGTATAAGTCTAAAAAAGTCAGCGTCCATTATGAAAATTGAAAGATTACTCATTTATTTTTTTTAATGAATATTGTGATGTGGAAAAAAAATATATATTTTTTTGCAGTTGGTGTTTTCTATTGACACCATGTACTTTATATTGCAAACTATTCTTAAAATTCTGAGGCATGTGAGACTTATTTTTATTAAACTTAAAGAGGTTGTCCATTTTTTTAACACTGATGACCTATCTATGACCTTAGGATTATTACCATTGCAATGGATAGGTCCATTTCTGGTGTATCGATACAAGGAATTAGAGACCAGCTGGGACCAAGTAAACTTCAGATTAGTTGCTGGCTGCATAGAAATAGGAGTCATGTGAGTGGAGAGTGTTGGTGATTTCATACTTGTTATGAGAACCAGGTGTGTGAGGCTTTTGAGCTCACGATGGTGTTATTCCTTATTGTGGTAGTCCAGGACCAACATATTCATGACCTATCTGTTGGATAGGTGATTGACATCAGATCCCAATGATCAGCTCTTTTCTGATTAGAGATGATTGTAATACCTGGGAGCAGCAACTAAACAACATATGGAGCCCCACTGTGTCAAGTCATTACAGTGCCTATATCTGACCACCGCCAGAGCAAGTAATAGCTGATCATGGGGATGTCAGACATAGGACAATTACTGATTTTATATTGATGACCTATCCATTATATGAGTCATCAGTATAATAGTCATAGACAATCCCTTTAGAATGCATAAAATGCACTATATTTTACCAGCAGTGTTATTTGGGTTTGGATGGAAAGTGCTACTTCCTGAAAACCCAATAGTTTGGGTGCTATTCAATCATTTAGTTCCGTGACTGCAAGTTGGATGAGAACATGCACCCACCTACTATTCACATGCAACATTAGTTAATTTTAAAGAGACAGTGTAATAAAAAATCCATAAAATCTCTAGAAGGAGAAAGAGCTTACAATCTAAAACCCTTTTTGAAGTAGAAACACTTTTAACATGAAAAGAGAGTAAACTACATATAGCTAAGAAGTGATAAAACTCATTAAAACACCCACTGAAACTAGGACCCTTGGTGTGGTCAAGTAATTAAGACTGGTATATTTGCTGGGAATAGACAGTCTGGAGTTTGTTTAATAAAAGGAGAAGTAGACTCTTTACAGGGATAAGCTGCTATGATGAAAGAACCAGACTTTGTGTCTCCAATGTACAGTGATGAATACTGGAGTTAGTATTGAACCGATATTGATGGGACATACATTTTCAACTTCTGGACTAATCAGGGAGGAATATGCATATTTTGTCATAACTGTGAGACCTGTCAATCAGCCCCAAATTAATAGTGACCAGAGAGCTGACAACAGCCATGCCATCTTTCCAATCTATGAAAAGGTAAAATCCCGATAAAAATATGACAGCGATATGAATGCCTGTGATCGTTAGGAGTGAAGATGTTGTGAATGTTTGGAATATCATAATTTTCTGAAACTGAAGCCACATGCGATGACCAGCCCTGTTACGAGTCATCAAGGGGTGGTGTTTGGGTGTAACTTAGGTGCTGATAAAAAGACAAGGCAAATTATGATCTGTGTTCATTGCTAAGGAAGATATATACCAGTGCAGGCTTGATCCACATTAACCAGATGTTTCCCAATCCGATTGCTTCCATCCGCTAAGCTCTGAGCCACCTCTGCTTTAAGTAAGTTTAGTTTGTTAATCCTATTTATTTTATGTTACTGTATATGCTGTATTGTTTTCTCCCCTTTGTAAAATATTTTGTATATATTTTTATAAACACTGCTTATCTTTCTGGATTAAATATAAATTGTAATATTTCTGTTCCGCCCCCGCAGCCATACGGTACCTGTACGGGTATTGAATCTGTATAAACGATTGGTGGTAGCAGCAAGTAGTTACTTTTCTTATTACGGAGCTGGCAGTGACTGTACCAGAGGTATATACATATATTCCATGCATTGGAATTGGAGGTGTGTATATGTAGCACCCTGAGGATTCGGCTGCTACAGGAGTATTGCACCTCAACCCAGAGGTGTGATATTCCACTCCCGGGTAAGGATGGAGTGTGGAACTGAGCTCGGTAGGCTGCATGCACTACACACATCCCATTTCCGAGGAACAGGCCGACGGTACTCCCACTTAGAAATGTGCAGGTACGACCGAGTCTGTTCCTGGCTGGAGTGGGAGGGGGGTGGTACATCCCAGTAGTGTAGGGGCAGATAGGGGGAGCAGCCTGGGTAAAGATAGGAGCTCATTGGGTGCTGGTCACCTGAGCTCACACATAGAGGGTGTATATAAGGTGGGCACCAACTAAGATCAGGGTCAGTCTGTCAGCCTTTGCAGAGGAGTCACAGGAAGAGGAGCAGAGCAGATCCAGAGAGAGAGAGGAGAAAGAAAGTGAGACCCAGAGGGAGAAACAGAAGAAAGGACTCTAAGACCCCAAATTAAATCCCCGGGTGAAGAGTCGGCATCAGGGTACCGGAACCCAAGCTGGTGGGGGCAAAAACACACCCCAGCCAGAGACCGGAGGCCGTGGGCAGCGTCTGCCACGGCCACCCACCACATCCACCACGAAGGCATACCACACGGAGGGTCAGGGAACCCAAGGCCAAGGGTCACCCAACAGAAGGCCCGAGGGAGCTGGACCTGGGTGGATCAATAGTGGGGACGGCCGGAGAAAGGACAGAAGGAGAGCTCAGGGTCACGCTCCGGACTCGCTTGGGGGTTGGCTGGATCCAGGACCTGGTGGACGCAGCACGGCTCGGGTGGTCACTTGAAGCTGGAGTGACCGGAACATCAGCAGTGAGTAAATACCCTAAACTGCACAACCCGACTCTGTCTTCCTTTAACATCTATGCTGCACCACTACAACCCCCATCCTCTGCACCTGACCCCCTGAGGCTATACCCCACCCGTTGGGGGTTATACCATCACAAGCTGCACCTACACCATCAGCCTCAGCGGACCCTGCTGCAGCGGCGGCCATAGTGACCGCAACACAACGGGTGGCGTAGTCGACATTAAGAACTTAATAACATCTGTAGGACTGCCACATACAACTGAGTTTGACACCCTGGGCATGGACCGGGTCACAGCCACTCGGAGACTACAACCCCCATCTGATCCGGCTCCGGGTATTCCCCTAAAGAATATGGCCCAGGGGGCGCGTCAACTTTGGCGTAGTCGGCAGGATTACGTGCCCGCAACACCCGGGTACTGCGTGCCTGAAGAAAAGTGCAAGTTTACCTCAGAAAGAAGTCTCCCGCCGGTTCCGGAGGGTCCACGCCATCGGACTCCATCACCAGTCGTTTCCCGCCGATTGTCCGCCATTTCCAACTTGTTCCCGCCATCTGCAGAGTTTCCCGCCACTGGGCGACGCTTCCCGCCAAAACCGCAGATTTCCCGCCTTGGAAGAGCAGCGGACGCCATTATGGGCGTGCCAAAGGAGGGCAAGAGGCCACCTCCCATCGTGGGCCAGGACAGAAAATGGCGCCAAAAGTGGAAACCGCCCCCACCAACAGAGACTGTGATGCTGAAGGTGTCTGTCAGCGTGAAAGAACTACCCCTGGAGCTGACAGTCACCGAGTTGCCCCGGGACCGCCCTCGAAGTGGGAGGAGACGAAAGAAAAGAACGAAAATGGGTGCCGCCTGGAGCAGTCTGGAGCGAGCGCACCCAGAGGCAGGAAGCCTGGAGAGGAGCAGCAAAGAAGCTCACCCGGAGATGTCCAGAGAGCAGAGCAGCACCGGCCCGCTGGCCAGGAGCCTGCTGGAAGAAGAGCAGAGCAGCACCGACCCGTTGGTCAGGAGCCTGCTGGACACCACGACCCCACTAGGCCTAGTGGAGGTCCTTGCACAGCTCCCCCGAGACCGGGAGTGTGCGCAGACTGCCCTGGAGGGCCTCGCACGGAGGATGGCCCGGGTACAGCGCGAGATATTGGCGGAATGGAGCCGGGAGATGGCCCAGCAAGCTGAAACCAAGACGCAAGCTGAAACCAAGACCCGGAGCACGCCAGCCGAGATGAGGAAGGAGACCGCCTCTGAGGATGGCGCGGGAGGACCCAAGGCCGGAGACGGCGCCGAGGAGGGAGCCGAACGCATGGAGGCAGGTAAAGGGGACGCCTATACCCCAAGCCGTGACACCGCTTACCTGCCCCAGCTCCCCGTCGCAGAGCCCGAAAGTCCCCCTGCTGTGCCCGAAAACGCCATGTCACCGACGCAGACTAGGCCCCAACCGGAAGCCGCCGCCGCGACCCCTGTGACGTCACACGCCTCGACCCCGAGCGTGACCAAGCAGGAAGTACCACCAGCCTGGTCGCAGGGCCTAGAATTCCCGGGCGCCGCAACACCAACAGCGCCCCCTACCTCTGCGGAGCCTCCGGCCTGGTCGCAAGGCCAGGTAGCCCAGGGCGCCGCCGTATTAACGGTGCCCTTCACCTTCCAGGTGCCCCAGGCCTGGCCGCAAGGCCTGGGCAACCCGGGCGCCACCACCACCGCGCCCGCACCCGTAAAACCAAGGGTGCCGCGTCTGGGAGAGGACTTGTTTGCCCAGCACACGTGGCCGGACGGGCAGCCTTTCATCTGGCCCCAGAAGTATTACGAACTGGAGCACCAGAGGAGGGTTGGGGCCATGTGTGCACCCCTGATTCCGGCTCCGAAGCCCGTAATAAGGATCTCGCCCCCGCTAGCGGAAGCACAGTTTGAGTGGGACCCCACCGGAGAAGATCTAATGGGGTTCACTCAGGAAACTAGGGCAGCTGCAGCAGAGCGTGCGGAGTGCTGCCGCCAACAGCTCGAGGAGTTTGCGAGGGAGCGGAGAGAGAGGCGGGTCCGGGAACAACAGGCCCAAATAAGGAGCGCCGAGCAAAAGAGCCGGACCAGGAGGGACCCCCGTGCAGCGCACAGTCCCCGTACCACCGGGACTGTAATCAAGTTTAACCAGCAGCACGGGTGGGGCTTCATCAGAGACAACAACACCCCCGGCGACGTCTTTGTCACGCGCAGAGACGTGGAGTCCCATCTGCCGGAGGGGCACAGAGGTCGTGACCTCTACATCGGAGACGAGGTCACCTTCACCCGGCACAAGTGTGCCAAAGGACCTTACGCCCTCCACGTACACCGCCTGACGGAGGAGGAGTTGCGGTGCGAGGAGGAGGAGCAAGAGGACCCGGACGGGTCTGAAGTAACAACCAGCTGTAAGCAAAGAGCAGGAGGAAGACGCCGTTGAGTGCGGCAGAGCAAGTGATGTAAATAGTTACCCGACCGGGTACCAAAGAAACTGTTGATATATATATATATAGTCCCCGTTGGGACCAGCTGAGTGAACTGTTTACCCGTTAACCCCTTAATCCCACAGGCTGAGGACTGTGAGCAGCCATTCCCTTCCCTCTACCTGGCCGAGGACTGAGAGCGGCCAACTTCCCCTGTATATAGTTGCGCTTCCTAAAGCGCCCCCTACCGGTTTTATAGGAAAACCAGTTTTTCTAAGAGACTGTCGCACTTTTCCCGGACACACGTTGCACAGTGTCCGGAGGAGGAACCTGAAACAAGAAACGACTACGAGAATGTTTATATGAAAAGTTTTATATATATAATGTTTTATATGTTTTATTATGTTTATATGAAAAAAAAAATTTTTGTATGTTTTGGTGTTTTTGTCTTTACAGCCCGAGGACGTGCTGTGATTTACCAGGGGGGAATGTAGCACCCTGAGGATTCGGCTGCTACAGGAGTATTGCACCTCAACCCAGAGGTGTGATATTCCACTCCCGGGTAAGGATGGAGTGTGGAACTGAGCTCGGTAGGCTGCATGCACTACACACATCCCATTTCCGAGGAACAGGCCGACGGTACTCCCACTTAGAAATGTGCAGGTACGACCGAGTCTGTTCCTGGCTGGAGTGGGAGGGGGGTGGTACATCCCAGTAGTGTAGGGGCAGATAGGGGGAGCAGCCTGGGTAAAGATAGGAGCTCATTGGGTGCTGGTCACCTGAGCTCACACATAGAGGGTGTATATAAGGTGGGCACCAACTAAGATCAGGGTCAGTCTGTCAGCCTTTGCAGAGGAGTCACAGGAAGAGGAGCAGAGCAGATCCAGAGAGAGAGAGGAGAAAGAAAGTGAGACCCAGAGGGGGAAACAGAAGAAAGGACTCTAAGACCCCAAATTAAATCCCCGGGTGAAGAGTCGGCATCAGGGTACCGGAACCCAAGCTGGTGGGGGCAAAAACACACCCCAGCCAGAGACCGGAGGCCGTGGGCAGCGTCTGCCACGGCCACCCACCACATCCACCACGAAGGCATACCACACGGAGGGTCAGGGAACCCAAGGCCAAGGGTCACCCAACAGAAGGCCCGAGGGAGCTGGACCTGGGTGGATCAATAGTGGGGACGGCCGGAGAAAGGACAGAAGGAGAGCTCAGGGTCACGCTCCGGACTCGCTTGGGGGTTGGCTGGATCCAGGACCTGGTGGACGCAGCACGGCTCGGGTGGTCACTTGAAGCTGGAGTGACCGGAACATCAGCAGTGAGTAAATACCCTAAACTGCACAACCCGACTCTGTCTTCCTTTAACATCTATGCTGCACCACTACAACCCCCATCCTCTGCACCTGACCCCCTGAGGCTATACCCCACCCGTTGGGGGTTATACCATCACAAGCTGCACCTACACCATCAGCCTCAGCGGACCCTGCTGCAGCGGCGGCCATAGTGACCGCAACACAACGGGTGGCGTAGTCGACATTAAGAACTTAATAACATCTGTAGGACTGCCACATACAACTGAGTTTGACACCCTGGGCACGGACCGGGTCACAGCCACTCAGAGACTACAACCCCCATCTGATCCGGCTCCGGGTATTCCCCTAAAGAATATGGCCCAGGGGGCGCGTCATATACCATACAGTCACTGTTAGTGTTCCTGTTTTCCAATAACTGGCCTAGTAGCAGAACCAGCTGTGACCTCTTCTGTTAATCGTCAGTCAATTGTGTAATTGTCCTGATGATAGGGGCAGCTGAGAGCTGTTCATGACAAAAAGGTAACAGTGGGGTGGGTTTAACGTGACCCTACTGGTTGTGATCTTTGACAGACAGTAAACTTGAATGGAATACAACACTAATAATAAAATGGTAACACATCATTGGCATGTAACACATGTACATAGGAGCAATGTCCAGGTATACAACAATCAGTTTCAATGCTTAATAACATGTCTGCCAGTCATGGCTGAGACAAGACCACAGGTGATGGGGCTACAGAAACAACAGGGAACGACTAAACTATGCAGTTACAAAAGCAGCAGATCACAGACGCTCTTGATTATTTCCGTAGCCTCACCATCAGTGGTCTTCACCATGAGGGAGTTATTCTATTCTCAGCCAAGAAAGACTATAAGATGGGAATAACAGTTCCATGTGCTATCAAATGGGTAGCATGGTGGCTCAGTGGTTTGCAGCTTTGGGGTCCTGGGTTCAAATTCCACCTAGGACAACACCTGCAAGGAGTTTGTATGTTCTCCCCGTGTTTTTGTGGGTTTCCTCCAGATTCTCCGGTTTCCTCTCACACTCCAAAGACCTACTGATAGGGATTTAGATTGTGAGCCCCAGTGAGGACAGTACAGTAATGATAGTGTCTGTAAAGCGCTGTGGAATTAATGGCGCTATATAAGCAAATAAAATAAATAAATTAAATAAGTGTCCAAACAGTAAATGCATATTACAATTTGCTGGCAATTGCATGTCAAGTGGTAAATCAGCCATGAAAGTTGCACTGTCAAAAATTCTCAGTTGCGACTGAATAGAGATACGGTGCAGAATATTGGTTTTATTAGCAAATTAAAAAAATCTAAGTGAAAATCCCTAATACAGGGATTGTGTTCTCTCTTACATTTCCAAATTTTATAATACTCTGTTGGGAGATGTGTATGCTGCATGTGTCTAAATGTGCCAGCCATGTGGTTGTGATCATACTATAAACAACTATTTTTATATGAATCATCCAGTGTCATTTGAGAATAATTCTGCTTTCAGTTCTAAGAGAAAAAAATGCCGTTGCTAAATGTTGTGGTTGGTGATAATCGGGGAACTATGGTTAAGCTGTTTTGTATGCACAGAAAATCACACTTGGATAAGCAAGAGCATCGGGAAGACGAGCCAAGTATTACTGGTTAAATTGTTCAATGGGCACGAGAGCATGACTTGCAATCTAATATTAAATGAAAAGCAAAATGGAAAAACACCTTTGCTGGTTCCACTACAGTGCGGATCATAAAACGGGCAGTATGGTAATACATGATGGCATTTCAGAATTGAAAGGTAAGCCTAAAAGAAAAATGAAAACCACCTGTGGATATGAAGGAAAATGGAAACTGAAAATTCTCCCAGCACCCAAATATAAAAACCCATTAGAAGTAATTTAGTGCATGTTTGATAGCTGAGTTTTTTTTTTGCAAACTCATGGTGACTTAATAGGGCTTTAATTGAGGGGTCGGATAACCCACTCTACAGACTTTGTAACCCAAAAATTCCACTTTTGCCATTTTTTTTAATTGAATGATGGGATAAGATGCAGTCCTTGCTCAGGAATATTGAATGATTCTTGTTTTAAGACCTTTGTAGAGTTTTTAGAGCTCATGCACATGGCCCTAATAAGGAATAATGAAGGTTGAGTATGCCTCGTATTGCAGATGGAGGCACATAGATACTGATGTCTCCTGTATCACTGACAACGTCGTGTCTTGACTTGCATTAGTTGAACATATCTTAAAATCAATAATACTATGATTGGTATGATGATGATACTCTCCCACGAGGCACCTCTCAAATAATTGGGAAAAAAAGCTCCTCGGAAATCAAATTTCTTGCAATTTTTCTGTAATCTCATGAACGCACAGACTGTTTTTCAACATCAGATTGCACTGATGGCCATAGACCAGCATAATTAATTAGACAGTATACTGTTTATTAGCCAATTACTGATCATTCCAGATACGTAAGGCTGCGGGAAACCACCCTGGCCAAAAAAGAAAAACAAACCCTTTCTAGACATGTGCGGTATGAACAACGCAGGCGTGAGACTCAATCTTGGATTTGTAAGAATACGGATTTCCAAGCAGTGAAAGTTTATCAGAAGAAAGCAAGTTTCATTCTTGGTCTTGCAAGTCTGGCGATGACTTAAACTGAGGTTGAAACCCGTTGCTTCACGTTGGAATTCCTTCATCTTTGAAATGCCTAGAGTGATTTTCATACCTGAAACGTTCAATCAGTTCTCGTCAAGCAAGGGTCCATTCTGCTAATTTTGGCCAGGGTGGTTTCAGACTCTTGGACAGAGCGGCACAAATACAGTGATTCTCTGAAACACGATTGTCCTGTAGCAATATGGTAAGCTGATCTATTGTGTATCTTTTAAAATCTGTGGATTTACTATGCCATCTTTCTGGTATTTGCTGTGGAAATGTTCCAAAGAAAATCCTCTATTTGCTTAGAGCAAATTCTCAGACCCCCAACAAATTAATGTTAGACAACCAAAGGGTCTTCTCATTTGCAGAGATGGAGAAGGAGAAAAAGTATCTATCCTATTTTTTCTTGGATGAAATAGTGAAGACTGCAGCCAACATTGGAGGAGCCGCGCCGGTCCGGGAGGTAAGTTAATGTTTTATTTTCTTGTACACAGTTTCATTATTGCAAGGGTGGACATATCATTGTTGCAACCTGTTCAGTTGCTCTGAGGCCCAAGAAGTAAGGGGGCAAACGTCTACCTCCAGAGCAGGTGAAATTGTGCATTTTGATGAGGTATTAGGCTGCAAAGGGCCCATATATTGTTCTTGCACAGGGTCTTCTGTATGTGTCTGTCAGTGGATTGCTGTTGAGAAGGGATTGTCCAGTAGTGGGCAACCCTTTTAATTCCACTGAATACTGTTATACTGAACTGCAGAATATATGAGTGATCAAAAAATTGCCGGTTCAAATCCCCTGTGGGGACTAAAAATAAATTATTAAAACACTTAAAAATTTTTTTTGAATTATCAACATTTTTCTAATAAAAAAAAGAAATAAAATAAATTATTAAACATATTTGCTACTATCATGTCCAATCTATCAAAATTGACTCAGCTCCATTGATGGAGAAATATAAAAAAAAAGTCACGGGTCTGAGAAAATGACAACCAAACCAATTTTTTTAACCACTAGAATATATAAAACTATACAAGTTTGATACCACTGCGATCGTACTGACGAGGAGAAGGATATTGTTAGGTCATTTATAGCACACTGAATGCCATTAAAATGAAAGCCAAAATAATGGTAGAACTGAGTTTTTTTACCCCTTCACCTCACTTGGATTTTTTTCCTATTGTTCTATGGTATATGGTAAAGTGAATGGTGTGATTCAAAACTTTTTTTTTTTTTTAAGTCCTTCGGCTTGATCTCGAGCCATGGTGAATTGATGGATGAAAGATCTGTAGGAAGACCGATCTGGTGCAAGTCTAGATAGGTCCACTAGGGTCTTCTCCGCCATTATCTTGATAGTATCAAGCCATCAGGATGCTGGTATTGCTCTCTTTGTATGATGTGTCCAAAGTAAGCAAGTCCTAGCTTAGTGATCCTTGCTTCCAGTGACATGTCTGGCTTGATTTGTTCCGAGATTGATTTGCTTGTTCTTCTTGCCATCCATGATATTGATAACATCCTTCTCCAGCACCACATTTCTAAGGTGTCGATTCTTCTTCTGTCTTGTTTCTTTATCGTCCAGGTTTTGCATCCATATGTTACAACAGAAAAGACCATACTATGTACGAGCCATGTCTTCTTCACCAGTGAAATGTTCCTAGTTTTGAAGACCTTGTCCAGTGACTTCATTGTTGATTTCCCCATAGCTAATCTCCAATTGAATATTAACTTTTCTCTACTGATTATTGAGTACTGACTATTTTTCATTCAAAACTACAACCCTAAAAAATATAAGTTCTCATAAAATTATGTTGATAAAAGAAAAACCCTTGAGGAACATTCATACAAAATAAAATCTCACTAATTGGTTCTTCGCTCTCAGTCAGTGTTTTTTATTTATTTTTTAATTAATAAAAATTATACAGTTGTATTCTAGACAGAACATCTGTTCTGCATGGTTGTCAGGAGACTGTGCATTTGATAAGGAAAAATCTTAAAAGCTAAGTCATATTACATGCAGTACGTTGCATCTTTATGCACCCTCTTTTCCATTGATCTTGTAGATCGATATTCATATATAATATTATTATATATTATCTAGAAAAATATGATGTTTATAATTAAAATCTTCAAAAGTCTACATTTATTTTTCTGGTTCCGTCTTGTGGTTCTGAACAAAACTTGCATTATTTAATCTGAACACTAGATGTCAGTGGTAATAATTTACCAGCATCTTGCACACATACACAGCCTCCATAACATGAAAATCTGTGAAATCACAACCTGTTCTTAAAGCAAACATAAAATTATCCTCCTGTGCTCATGTAGGATGCTTAGCCTCATCCGTTGTTTTGTGCTCGTAAAAATGTTTAAGAAAATTTAAAAAATGAGCTGTCAAGTTGTGACATGTTCTGCTGAAATTGTAAAGTGCTGCGGAATATGTTGGCGCTATATAAAAAAAATAATATTATTATTATTATTATTAAGTGTTTCATTGTATGTATGAAAAGCATTTTACTGTATCTGTGCATAGTACTTTAAGCGATGGGAACAGTTTCCTCTGAATTTTATGTGACATGGCACCTGGCAGCATTGTCCCTATTACCATGTTGTTGTAGATGGCTTAGTGGGACCCAGTCTGGAATGGTGCTAGAATACAGTCTCTGCAGATACTGTAGTTTAAGAATTACTCACCACCTTCATGACAAGTGTCTTTAGTATTTATCAGAGCCCTTCTAGCTGTTATAACCTGCTGAAAATGTGATGCGAATACCAGCTTCAGCAAGT
Organism: Phyllobates terribilis; assembly: GCF_046119375.1. NCBI lineage: Eukaryota > Metazoa > Chordata > Amphibia > Anura > Dendrobatidae > Phyllobates > Phyllobates terribilis. The sequence goes on along the minus strand of NW_027362762.1, from coordinate 908,154,912 downwards.
TTTCCAGAGAAATCTTAGCCTATTCCTCATGGACCATGGCCTCCGGGTCACTAATATTATTGGGTTTTCTGCTGAAACCAACTTATTCAAATCCTAGCAAAGATTTTCTACAGATGACTGTGACGGCCACTCCAGAATCTCCTAGGACTTCATCTGAAATTAAACTTTGGTGGACATTGAGGTATGATTTGGATCATTATCCGGTTTTAAAGGTCCTATGGCACACTAGCTTTAGATTCATCACAAAAGCCAGGATGTATTCTATCATTTTCTGATACTTGATTGAATCCATCTTACCTTCCACAAGCTGCAGGTTTCCGGTATCTGAGGAAACAAGGCAGTCACAGAGCATCACTGAGTCTCTACCACCTTTCACTGTAGGCATCATTGAATCACCACCATGCTTCATTGTAGGCATCACTAAGCCACCACCATGCTTCACTGTAGGCATCGCTGAGTCAACACCATGCTTCATTGTAGGCATCACTGAACCACCACCATGTCTCACTGTAGGCATCACTGAACCACCACCATGCTTCACCCTAGGCATCACTGAGCCATCCCCATGCTCTACTGTAGGCAGAGTGTTTTTTTTCAGCATATGCTTCTTTGTTCCTGCTCTAGACATATCGCTGATCCAATAGACCAGAAAAATTCTAGTTTTCTTTTATTGCTACACATAACAGAATGTTCTTTGACTCATTTATATGGTTTTGAGCATATTGGAGCCGACATGCTTTTGGTCAGTAGAGGTGACATCTTGAAGTCTGGGCATAGAGATCTTCAGTGTTTAGTTTGCAACTTGCCTGCTGCCATCATATCTTGGTGCAGGTCATTTTCAGTCAGGGTTTTCACCTGCCTCCTCAGGAATCTGGTGACAGCCAGTGACAGCTTCGTCTTTCTGCCTAGTCCGGGTAGTGTAGTCAGTGTTCTTTTAACATAATAACCTTGAACTTAGGAACTCTGCCTCCAGCTATATCTCTAGGAACATTCAATGTCGTTATATCTTTTTGCATCCATTTCCTTGTATATGCAAAGCAATGATATTTTCTTTTAACTTTCTTGTCAACCCAAGAATATTAGTGACCTGGAGGCCATTGCCCCAGGAAGATAAGGTTAATATTCATCAGGAAGACTGTCAGATGCTGTTGTCTGGCTAAGCATCATGTTTGCAGCAGGTCATAACAGCCAAAGTGGCTCTACTAAGTACTAAAGACTCTTGTCATGAAAGGGGTGAATAATTCTGAGACTGCAGTAGTCAATGAAAGTGTCATTTTGTGTTGAATTTGAAGAAATCTCTATATTTATTAGCGGTATTGACCGATTTTAAACTGTTCTTTTGGTTTATTCCAAACAGCAGAAAAGATTGTAAATTTTGCTAATAAACCTAATTTTAATGGAGGTTGAATAATTTCAATTGGATAACTACCTGTGAGTGTTCAAATTAATGCTCATTTGTGCTCAGACCAGTTCTACTGGAAAAAGAGCTGCTGACTGCACCTGATAGGACAAATGTAAAGGGGATGTTTGCTTTGCACAGTTCCTATTTGCCTAATTTCCTGGCCGCCATTATTTTAACAGTGAAAGGCTATCAAAATGTTAAAAAAAAAAAAAATCTTTACACTCACCTCTTTGGACCCTCCGTGTCACTGATTCGGTCCTCACCGCATCTTTGGAGCCCTGGGAGGATTCTGTGCAAGAAAGTGTCAGGATGTCTGCCATGATTTTGTGCGCACATGAGCTGAACAATCTCGGGCTTCCTTAAAGCCAGACAGTCCTGACCATTATGATGGGCCTAGGGATTTCAGCTCAAGAGGTGGCAATCTGAAAATGTAGCAAGGACTGGATGGGTAACAGCACTGGCGGACACAGACAGAAAAGGGCCCCCGTGCAAGAACAATATATGGGCTCTTTGCAGCCCAAGAGTTCCTAAAAATGCAAAATTGCACCTGCTTTTAAAGTGGAAATGGGCCCTCTTACCTATTGGGCCCTTGTGCGGCTGCACAGGTTGCTCCAATGATATGTCCGCCCCTGGGTAACAGTCAGGAGTGAAGGGGACCAGAGAGTTTAGTAGTAAGGTGAGTGTAAGTGTTTTTCTTTTTTTTTACATATCACGTTAACTATGCTTTGGGGTCATGTGAGATTCCAACGTATAATAAGAGATATTAAATTCACGAAGAATAACTTTGAATTTCCTGGGAAAATCTGCAAGAACAGGTGAAATCGATTTCTGCCTGATCCACTCACCTCTAGTAAATAAATAGAGATGAGCAGAGCTCTGATACAACGGCCACATCCGCATTCCATGGCCCTCGACAAGAGCCCTCCGGGACGCCTCCTACCTGCCAGCATTACCTGATGTTCTTTTCATTAGCCGTCCTGGCGGTGGTGTATTTGCATCACCACATAGTGATAACGTCTCGCCAGAACCGCTAATCAGAAGGGGATTGGAGGATGCCAGTAGAAAGTAGACGGTCCACAGAGCTACTGTCTCGTGGCCTCATGGTACTAATGTGGCCAATAGATCCTTTGAGCTTATCTTTAGAAATTAAACCTTAAAGGGTTTTCCCAAAATCACAAGTTCTCCTGAATTCCCATGATATGGTATAACTTACTGATCGTGGTGGGTCTCACTGCTGGTATCCCACCCAGTCCTGAGAATGGGGTTCTGTAGAGCAGAGGTTCATATGCTCATCCCTCAACCCCCGGTACTGCAGAGTACTATACTCAGCTTTTTCCTGCCGTCCCATAGACATTGAATTCAGTAGAAGTCAAGCATGCGCACCTCCACTCCATTCAAGATGGGAGCTTTACAGTGTCTTGCCTCCAGATCTCCGTCTTGGGATCACTGGTGGTCTCAACTATCGGACACTCAACAATCATTAACTTAACCCCAATCATATGGAAAGAGGCTAACTTGCGATTTTTTGGACAACTCTTTTAACCGTGCATTATAATTCCTGAAACTTTATAATATACGTCTTCTCAAAGCTAACATTTCTAAACAGTGGCACAAATCTCTCTCCTGTCCTGTTATATGTATTATCTAGGACTTCAAGCTGTTTAACCTAAATTATATTATTGGAAAGTTGTCGAACTTGTCATTGTACGATGCGCGCCGTAAGTTTTATTTACATAAAACCAGAAAAATCTTCTCATTTCTGAATTTCCATTACCAATTCACTGATAATTACACATAGATTTTGCTGTGATGTATTGATTCAAAAAGAATTATGACCCTCTTAGTAATAGGCTTGTGAAAGGACATTTCAAGTTCTTCTTATCTAATGCGTAGGAATTTAACATTTCTTTAAAGGGATTCTGTGAATGTGTCACCATGTTTTTGCTATGTAATCTTAGAGCAAAATCATGTAGGGGCTGAGACCTTGATTCCAGGGACATGTCACCTACTGGGCTGTGTGTTGCTGTTTCAATAAAATCAGTGCTTTATCAGCAGGAGATTATCACTACAAGACTAGGTGTCTCGTGCTGTGCAGTCCTCCTGCTCTGTGTAACTCCACCCCCACCACTGATTATCAGCTTTTTTGTCAATGTATAGTGTACAGAAGAAGCAGCCAATCAATGGTGTGTGCGGGGTTATACACAGCTCAGCAGTCTGAGCACTGCTATATCTGCAGCAGAGAAAACTGTGATTATATCAAAGTGACAGCAAGCAGAACAGCAAGTGACACATCACTGGAATCAGGGTCTCAGCCCCTACATCGTGCTACTGTCAGATTACTTAGCAAAAACATGACAGATTCCCTTTAATCTGGAATTAATGAGTCTGTGGATGCATCATTATAAAATATTCTGAATTAATAGAAAATCACTGAAAATTCTAGAACATTTTCCTGTAAGATAGAGAAAAAAAAGCTGCACTAAATAAATTCATTACGTATAGTTTTAGGGATCCTACCAGCTGCTTTCCTTCATGCTGCCATACTGTTAGGTTACAACACTGTCTACATTCTCCACTAGGGGCAGTATAGCATCTTGCTGAAGATTAATTGAAGCTATTCTCCCATGCTCGACACATCCCATCGGTGAACCAGGTTATATTTGTCAGACTTTGAGTGGCATGGCAGTGCTCAGGCTGGACTGCCACTCCATTGACACATGTGACATGAGCCTCCATTCTTTGTGGGTGTCCCAGAATTGCGTAGATAATAAATATCAAATTTAAGACAACCCCTTTAATTATTGAGTTGTATATTTCTCTCCCCCTAGTGGTGGAGGCAGATAGTGTTTTATCATTTACGTGTGGGGATATTGAATCCTGTGACTAAAAAAAATAAAGCAGTTATGTCTATAAGGATATTTTATGAACAAATAAGCATAGGATTTAGGGCATATTTAGCTCAACTGTAAAGTGTATGTATAATTAATTGTATTTCTTAGACCTGATGAGGATGGTGTACTTATTTTGCCCATCGCTGTCAGAATAAGCATTTTATGTGTCCAGCTATAGAGCGAGAGAGAACTCAAGAGTTCAAGTGTATTCAGTCACCACCCACCCAGTCTGACTGACAGCTGCAGCTTGTACTGAGCAGTGTGAGCTCTCAGCAGGGAGGAGAGACACCGAGGAGCTGGTCAATCAGACTAGATGGGCATAGACATGGCATAGACAGAGTTTACAGCTACAGGGTTATGTCAGCATTATCCATATGACATAGAATTTCAAAGTAAGTACATCAGAATAAATAGATCTAGTCAATAATTTGTGCATCTAGTATTGTTAAATCTCGCAACAAATCCTTAAAAGGAGTCTGTTACCCCCCAACTAACCATATAGCCTTGTAGAAGATGGAGAAACAATAAAAATAGATTATTATTATTATTATTATTAAAAAAAAAAAAAGATTATTATTGTTGCTCTATCTCCCTCAAGGCTATTTGGATAGTTTGAAGTGTAAATTTGATGTGATGGACTTCCTTCAAGAAGCAAGGGTGGTCCAAAACTAACATTTATTTTAATTCAAAATGTATGTTTATTCAATGTCATAATGTAATCTTTTTATAATATACCTTAATTATAAAGTCCCTATTAGTTCCTTACTACTAGTGATGAGCGAGCACTAAAATGCTCGGGTACTCGTTGCTCGGGTCGAGCACATTGGAATACTCGGGTGCTCGACCCGAGCAACGAGCCCAATGTAAGTCTATGGGAAACTCGAGCATTTTTCAGGCGGCTCCCCCAGGCTGTCGGCAGAGGGCCTAAAAATTGCCCAAATCGATGGGAACAGTGCTCAAATGGCATGGGAACAGCATGGGGAAGACCCCTGGAAACATCTCTGACTCCCAGATCACTGCTGTCAACAACGTTGTCAGAGTATTACACCACTTTTACGGGCTCACAATAAAACATACAAAAACTAAACCAAAATGGATTTTCCTGGGAAATATGTTAAGGAACATCCTTTCCAGGGTAATGACTTGTATACAAGGCAAAATAAATAACCAAAACCAAAAATACTCCTCCACACCTTGGGCTATGTTCACACATAGCGTTTTTGATGCGTTTTTGCACTTTTGCATTGCTTTCAACCAAGACAAATGCATTCACTGGGAAATGTCATTTTAACATTTTACAACCTTACCTGGCCATGTGGTGTGTGACACATGCATACAGTGCTGAAAAGACATGGGAACAGCATGGGGAAGACCCCTGGAAGCATCTCTGACACCCAGGTCACTGCCTAAAAGTGTGCCCATCATAAGTGATCCTTGGCACATGCAAAGATGCTTCATGCCATGCACCTGTCGTTGCAGACTTGCAACAATCACCGTCCTTGTCCCACTGCAGCGCTCAGTTGTCCCTACCCCATTCCTTAGAATGCAAGCGCAAGTATGCTGCCAGCCACCCACCCACCCACAGGCTGCAATACTATACTGCCAAATTTTTGCCAGCTGCTTGCACTTGAAATGTGGCCTTTTAGGCTCATGGAGACGGAAGCTGTCCACAATCTTCTGGCGGCAGCAACCAGGTATCCATACTCGGTCCCTGCCTCCACTATTTTTCCCGGTATCGTCTCCGCCTTCCACAAGCACGGGTCCCACAACATTACCCGTGCCCTCCCCAGTGCACTCACTGGGAAGGACCGCCTAACCACAAACACATGGACAGGTGAATGTGGCCAGGGACGGTACGGAGCCAGTCCACAGCTTTTTTTGCTGAGTAGTATTTCACCACAGCCATATTCTTTAGCTTGGTGAAAGGACTTGGGAAACCATATCTACCCAGCTGTCATTTCTCCCATGAAGTCCTCTAAAGCTGCTTTCACTTGAAATGTGGCCTTTTAGGCTCGTGGGACGGAAGCTTTTCATAATCTCATGCCGGTTGCGGCCGGGTGTTCATTCTCAGTCCCCAGCCACCACTATTTCTCCCGGTATCGTCTCCGCCTTCCACAAGCATGGGTCCCACAACATTACCCGTGCCCTCCCCAGTGCACTTACTGGGAAGTACCGCCTAACCACAAACACGTGGACAGGTGAATATGGCCAGGGACAGTACGGATCCACGTTGGGATCCACGTTGGGCTGTGTGTAATCACCCTGTATGGTTCCTTACTCCATCTCATCGTGTTCCGTCTGCAATGCATCCTCTTTGATTGTTAGCAGAGTATATCAACAAAAAGAAAAAAGAGGTACACTATGTTCGCAGTGATCACCCAAAATTCTAAAGATTCGTTATAAATATATATATGTTTTTATTTCATATCCACAATTGCTTAAACACCCAAAAACAAACCTAAAACACAAGTAAAAAACTCAGTGGCATGCGTCCCACTGAGTGATGACCCTTTCATTGTACCTTTCCTCCCATTTTATAAAGAACATGATAATTTATACCCAAGGGTTGTCTCTAATGGTCAATGCATTATAATCACTGTACAATATTCACAAAAATATCATGATTATATAAGAATTAACATTTATTGCATTTTCTTTGAATACAATACATATTTAATTTAGACTACCTTTATCTCTATTGCGCATGCCCTCAATACAATATGTAGTTTGTTTAGACCACCTATTGTCTCTTGCAATCCCTTGCAATCCTTGCAATTAACAGAAATATTGTTATTATATAAGGATCAACGTCTGTCAAACATGCCCACAGTTCAATATCTCATTTATTAAAAAAAAAACCTATTTGTATATTAACCTGAGATCCCTTGGACCTGGCTGACATCTATTACTCAGACCTCCAGTGTACCATAGTTGCTCATGCCATGAGAACCCATGCATCAATGTCTAGGGAAGAAAAACCTTGACTTGCTGCATAGGGGTTAATGACACATTTTTTGCCAAGAAGAAAATCCAATGAATGGGCTATGCTTACCTAACGTGTGTCGCCACCCGCAGTGGCTTCATCAGGGGCAGAGAGCATTTCAGGAGACAGAGAAGCGGGATGGTAATGCTAATTAAGGCGTCATCACCGCTCACCATCTTGGTGGAGTCCTCAAAGTTTTGGAGGATGGTACATATGTCTGACATCCATATCCACTCCTGAGGTCTTATGTGTGGAGTCTGAACTGAATACCGACGGCCTTGTTGATGCTGGTACTCAACAACTGCCCTCTTCTGCACACAAATCCTTCCCAACATCTGCAGTGTAGAGTTCCAACCCGTGGGGACATCACATACCAGTCTGTGAGCCAGAAGCTGCAAACGCTGCTGAAACACGGCAAGGGCGGCCAAAGCTGTAGGTGACTTTCTAAAATGGGCACACAGGCGGCGTACTTTAACAAGCAGATCCGGCTGCTCTGTGTAGGATTTGAGAAACCGCTGAACCACAAGGTTAAGCACATGGGCCAGGCATGGAACGTGTATGAGCTTGCCTCGCCTCAGAGCCGCCACCAGGTTCCGGCCATTGTCACACACGACCGTGCCTGGTTATAGGTTCAGCGGTGTGAGCCACAGATCTGCCTGCTCTTTCAGAGCTGTCCACAACTCTTCAGCATTGTGCGGTTTGTCACCTAAGCATATTAGCTTCAGCACAGCCTGTTGCCGCTTGGCCGATGCTTCCAGCTTATGACTGATGTGGTCATTTCAGAGATGGAGGCTGAAGAGGAGGAGGAGGCTGAGGAGGATGAGTTGCAGGAGCTGCAGACTGTGGGGGCAACCCTGATTGACCTAGGGCCTGCAATCCTCGGCATCAGGAGGACGTGTTCTGTCCCAAGGTCTGACTGGGTCCCGGCTTCCACAATGTTAACCCAGTGTGCTGTCAGTGAGATGTACCGTCCCTGCCCACAAGCACTTGTCCACATGTCCGTGGTTAGGTGGACTTACCCGCTAACTGCGTTGTTGAGGGCACAGCTAATGTTTTGGGACACATGCTTGTGTAATGCGGGGACGGCACACCGGGAGAAATATAGGCGGCTGGGGACCGAGTACCGAGGGACGGCCGCCGCTATCAGGTTGCGGAATTGTTCCGTCTCCATGAGCCTAAAAGGCAACATTTCGAGCGCAAGCAGTCGAGAAATGTGGGAATTTAGTACTGCGGCCTGTGGGGCTTTGGCTGCGTATTTGCACTTGCGTTCCAAGGACTTGGGTATAGAAGACTGAACGCTGCGCTGGGACAAGGACATGGACGTGCTTCCTGATGCTGCTACTTGAGAGTGTGCAACGACAGGTGCAGGGCAGGAGGCATCTTCACATGCACCATGGAGAGGGGATTGGCTTGCATGCACAACAGCGGAAGAAGCAATGGTGCCACCTGCAGACACTGTTCCAGGACCCTGGGGTTTGGCCCACAAAGTCGGGTGCTTTGCTGCCATGTGCCTGATCATGCTGGTGGTGGTCAGGCTGGTTGTTTTGCCACCCCTGCTGATGCTGGCCTGGCAGGTGGTGCAAATGGCCTTTTTGGGGTTATCTTTTTGGGGTCTTTAAAAAACAACCAGACTCGGGAAGACCTAACAATTGTACTGGCAACTTCCTTCGTGTTGGTGTTACGGGGAAAGGTTGCCTGCCTTCTTTCTGCGGCCACCACACTGCTTCTTCCTGCCTGTTGGGGTGCTCTGCCTCCTTTCCCCTGTCTGCTGCTCTCCTTGCTCTGCAGCATGTCCTGCCAGGTTGGGTCAGTTACTATATCATCCACCACCTCGTCCGTCTTCCACTTTCGCACTCTGGTCCTCCTCCTGACTTTCTGGCAATTGTGTCTCATCATCGTCCACCTCTTGAGACACTTTCCCACCGTCGCCTTCGTGTGACCGTGGCTGCTCAAATATTTGAGCATTGCTACAAGCGATCTCCTCTTGACCTGCTTCAAGTGGACCGGGCGAGAGGCCCAAATCTATAAATTGGAAAGTGAACAGCTCTTCGGAGTGTTCAAGTGTGGGATCAGTTGTCTCTGGGCACTCGGCATGGTGGGAGGAAGGAGGTTCAGGGTGAGGAATATACGGTCCAGACTCACAGCTACTGAGACTTGACCGTGTGGAAGACAGGGTGGTGCTGGCGGTGGCGAAGTGACTGGAAGTATTATCTGCTATCCAACCAATAACCTTTTCACACTGCTCTGTGTTCAATAGTGGTGTTCTGCGGTCCCCTATTAATTGGAACAAGAAGGTCGAGCGAGAAGATGTGGGTGTTTGTTGAGGCACAATTTCAGCTTGCCCACTGCCTCGGCCTCTGCATGCACCATCATTACCATCACGTCCAGTTCCCCGTCCCTTGCCACGTGCCTTTCCCATTTTAAATGGAGGACAATATCTTCCACACTCAAAACAAATGACTGAATTTGGAGCGAACTTATATATGATCTGTGTGACGGACAAACGACAGTTTTAAATATCTGACCTGTAGGTAACTATTTTGAATAGCAAACTGGTGTCAATTGCTTCACTGACACACTGAAACAAATTTTTAATGGTGGTCAGAAATGGCAGTATTTTCTGAAAACATATATGTGATCTGTGTGATGGAGAAAACACAGTTTTAAATACCTGGCCTGTAGGTAACTATTTTGAACAGCAATCTGGTGTGAATTGCTTCACTGACACACTGAAACAAATTTTTAATGGAGGTCAGAAATGGCAGTATTTTCTGAAAACGCATATGTAATCCGTGTGACAGAGAAAACACAGTTTTAAATACCTGTCCTGTAGGTAACTATTTCAAACAGCAAACCGGTGTCAAAAACTTTGCTGACACACTGAAAAAAAAATTTAATGGAGGCCAGAAATGGCAGTATTTTTTGAAAACGTATATGTGATCCGTGTGACGGAGAAATCACAGTTTTAAATATCTGGCCAGTAGGTAACTATTTTGAACAGCAAACTGGTGTCAAAAACTTTACTGACACACTGAAAAAAAAAATTTAATGGAGGCCAGAAATGGCAGTATTTTCTGAAAACGTATATGTAATCCGTGTGACGGAGAAAACACAGTTTTAAATACCTGGCCTGTAGGTAACTATTTTGAACAGCAAACTGGTGTCAATTGCTTCCCTGACACGCTGAAACAAATTTTTAGTGGAGGTCAGAAATGGCAGTTTTTTCTGAAAACATATATTTGATCCGTGTGACGGAGAAAACACAGTTTTAAATACCTGGCCTGTAGGTAACTATTTTGAACAGCAAACTGGTGTCAATTGATTCACTGACACACTGAAACAAATTTTTAATGGAGATCAGAAATGGCAGTATTTTCTGAAAACGTATATGTGATCCGTGTGACGGAGAAAACACAGTTTTAAATTCCTGGCCTGTAGGTAACTATTTTGAACAGCAATCTGGGGTCAATTGCTTCACTGATACACTGAAACAAATTTTTAATGAAGGTCCGAAATGGCAGTATTTTCTGAAAACGTATATGTAATCCGTGTGACGGAGAAAACACAGTTTTAAATACCTGGCCTGTAGGTAACTATTTTGAACAGCAAACTGGTGTCAATTGCTTCCCTGACACACTGGAACAAATTTTTAATGGAGGTCAGAAATGGCAGTTTTTTCTGAAAACATATATGTGATCCGTGTGACGCATAAAACACAGTTTTAAGTACCTGGCCTGTAGGTAACTATTTTGAACAGCAAACTGGTGTCAATTGATTCACTGACACACTGAAACAAATTTTTAATGGATGTCAGAAATGGCAGTATTTTCTGAAAACGTATATGTAATCCGTGTGATGGAGAAAACACAGTTTTAAATACCTGGCCTGTAGGTAACTATTTTGAACAGCAAACTGGTGTCAATTGATTCACTGACACACTGAAACAAATTTTTAATGGATGTCAGAAATGGCAGTATTTTCTGAAAACGTATATGTAATCCGCGTGACGGAGAAAACACAGTTTTAAATACCTGGCCTGTAGGTAACTATTTTGAACAGCAAACCGGTGTCAAAAACTTTGCTGACACACTGGAACAAATTTTTAATGGAGGTCAGAAATGGCAGTTTTTTCTGAAAACATATATGTGATCCGTGTGACGCATAAAACACAGTTTTAAGTACCTGGCCTGTAGGTAACTATTTTGAACAGCAATCCGGTGTTAATTGCTTCACCGACACACTGAAAACAAAAATTTATTGGAGGCCAGAAATGGCAGTATTTTCTGAAAATGTATATGTGATCCGTGTGATGGAGAAAACACAGTTTTAAATACCTGGCCTGTAGGTAACAATTTTGAATAGCAAACTGCTGTCAATTGATTCGCTGACACACTGAAACAATTTTTTAATGGAGGTCAAAAATGGCAGTATTTTCTGAAAACGTATATGTGATCCTTGTGACGGAGAAAACACAGTTTTAAATACCTGGCCTGTAGGTAACAATTTTGAACAGCAATCTGGGGTCAATTGCTTCACTGACACACTGCAACAAATTTTTAATGAAGATCCGAAATGGCAGTATTTTCTGAAAACGTATATGTGATCCATGTGATGGAGAAAACACAGTTTTAAATACCTGGCCTGTAGGTAACAATTTTGAATAGCAAACTGCTGTCAATTGATTCGCTGACACACTGAAACAATTTTTTAATGGAGGTCAAAAATGGCAGTATTTTCTGAAAACGTATATGTGATCCTTGTGACGGAGAAAACACAGTTTTAAATACCTGGCCTGTAGGTAACTATTTTGAACAGCAATCTGGGGTCAATTGCTTCACTGACACACTGGAACAAATTTTTAATGGAGATCAGAAATGGCAGTATTTTCTGAAAACATATATGTGATCCGTGTGACTGAGAAAACACAGTTTTAAATAGCTGAATCTTTAGCGCTGTAATATGGAAAGGACCTGGCTGTATTCTGCAGTGCCAACAAGCACTGTGTTCTCTGGATTGCTTTTTAAGCAAATAATGAGGATTAAGAGCCAAAACAAATTATTCCTGGCCCCTTAGACCTGGGCCTATTTCTAGAAATATCTAACAGCAGCAGAAGGCAGAACTGGAATGGAGCCTCTTGTGCTATATGCACTGCAGTCTGCTATATACACTGCCTGCCTATATACACTGCTGGTCTGATATCTCTGCAGATGGATTAGTCCTCAGAAGGACTGTTTGTTGAGATGGATATGTGTCTCTAATAAAGTTCAGTATACCTACACTAACTAGAAACAAGCAAATCTCTCTCTAGCTCAGCCCCAGCTCTCCCTACACTGTCTGATTCTGGAGTAACTGTGACGAGCATGGCGGTGCCAGGTCTTATAGCCAATCACTGTAATGCCACAACCAACATGGCTGCAGCATTACAGTGAGTGGCAGGCAATCCCTGCATGTTCATTAGCTCTCTAAAGAGCGCCAAACATGCAGGGAGGAGACCCGAAATCCCGCCGAGCAACCCCGGAAATACTCGGCGAGCGCCGAGCATGTCGAGCAGTGAGATGCTCAGGTGAGCATCAAGCAGTATCGAACATGCTCGCTCATCACTACTTACTACTCTATCTAACTGCTTTATTTTTCCTGGTTGATGATGCTTCATTTGAGGACCGCCATTGCAGGCCTCTGACCCCCTGATGACGTTTTGTTTGAATATCCCAGCATGCACTGGGTTTCTCATATGAAGTGTCATCAAACAGGAAGTAGGTAAAAAGAAAATAAAGCTATGTGCCCACGATGCAGAAATGCTCAAGATTTTTTCCTGAGCGTTTCTGCATCTCCCTGGCAGAAAAAAACGCATGTGGATTGTACATGCGGATTGTACATGCGGATTGTACATGCGTTTTTCCTGCCAGGGACATGCGGATGTGAAGCGTTCTTCACTTGCATTTCCGCAAGTGGGTTGACAAGCACTTTCCAAGCGATTTTAGCATCACTTGGAAAGTGCTTGTCAACTTGGTCACACTATATAAATCCATGCAACCGGCATGGATTTATATAGTGTGACTGTAGAAGAATGGTAAAAAATAAACAAATAAATATATACTTACCCTCTGATGGCCCCCGCAATCTTGCTTCACCGTCCCGGCTGCCGGCAGCTCGCGGTACACTGAAGGACCTGCAGACGTCAGCGTCGAGTGACCCGTCACATGACTATGACATCAGCGCAGGTCCTCCAGTCCATCGCGAACTGCCGGCAAGCAAGGAGGAGCGCATCGGGGGCCGCCAGAAGGTAAATATATATTTATTTTTTATTTTATTCTTTTTTTTTAAAGTTTTCTATGGTACCCAGGTCCGTAGGAGAGTCTCCTCTTCTCTAGACCTCGGTATCATCCGCACATTAGAACGCATGGAATGCGCATCTACATATGCAGTGATAGGTAATCCATGCGTTCTAATGCAAGTCAATGGCGGCAAAAACGCAGCAAAATAATTGGTAGTGCTGCGTTTTTTTCCGCAATGATAATCCGCAGCGGAAATTTCCGCAGCATGTGCAAAGCACATGTGGATTATCATTGGGGAACATGGCAGGCCTTCTACCATGCGTTTTTTAAGCGTTTCTGCAGCATTTTTGCCTCTGCGGAAACGCTTAAAAAACGCATCGTGGGTACACAGCCTAAAGCAGTACCAGTATTGAGAATGATAGATAACTTTTAATTGAAGCATATTAGAAAAGAAATTAGATTACGACATTAAATACACAGACATTTAGGATTAAAATAAATGTTAGATTCGGAACCACCCCTTTAAGGACCACAATGATATTTGTTCTATCAGCCATAACTTTCTATTTTATTTTTATTTCTAAATATCTGTTTATGACCTTTTTTATTTCTAGAGTTGTAGACTTTTTAGAAATCACTTTAGAGTACAAGTAAGTTAACATTTCATTTAAATATTTTTTTTTTACTATTGCTGAATGTGTAAAGAAATGCATAAAAAAAGTAATTACTTCGTTTTTTTCTCCCCACAACTTGCTAGATTTGTCAAAATGATTTGTCAAAAATGAGTGTGACTATTGTTTTTTATAATACATAAAATGAATAAAATGGTTAAAGAAAAAGATGGTAATTTTACAATCCAGTTTTATTGAATTGTAAACCTTAGTTACTTTTAGTATTATTTTAGTCACATTTGGTGCCTTTTTTGGCCATTTGTTTACTTACATTCTGCGTTTTTCACCAGTCTTCCTTTTTGAAGTCTCTGTCTCTAATTTTCAGCCGTCTCTTAGCTAGCAGGTGGAAGCTAGCAGCTATGATGTCTCCCGTATACAGCACACATAGACATGAAGAATTCCTGCTCTCCTGTCTCTATGTAGCACATGCTCAGAAGCCGCAACATGGAAGACATTATACAGCAGTTCTGAGCAGGGCAGCTGTGAATCCTGCTCTGTCTTGGAATGCTTTTGTCTTTTAATCTTCTCCTCCTTCCCCCATCTTTATAGACTTTAATAGACAGCTGTAATCTGATACCACAACATACTGACAACCTATCTTATGTAAGAAGCCCCAGACTGATTTTATAAGTATTTTAGATTGGATGATGAGTTCAAAATGCAACTGGGAGATGAAGAAAGGGCTCACAAGTGGAGAAAGAAGCATATTTTTTCTCTGCTACAATATGTTGCAAAATTTGTTTTATTTGCTTGTACTATTGATTTATGCAAAGTTTGTTAAAAGTTTTAATGCTAAAATATATATAATATTTGTTTTAATAAAAAAAAATATTAAAATAAAATGGCACCTTACATTTTGTACAGCGGACCAGTGCATCTGTTGGCCCTTGGCAATATTATTGTAAGGTGAGGTATGTATATAGATTACAATTACTGCTGACATCTAAACAACATTAACAAAGACTCTATTGGATTTTTCAGGTAATCAAAGGTCATATTATTAAAAGCCTACAAGAATCATGAGTGCAGCAATAAATCAGTTCCCAAAGTGAAAAGATCATTCTGAAGAAAAATGGAAAGTCTTGTGTAAATATACGGAACGTTACTACAATGTGCTGCAATTACTGCGACGAGGTGCTGCCTCATTCCAGATACCGGACTGTGTGCAAATAGGGAATTGATATTATATTAAATTGTCAATATTAGGACATTGATTTCTTTATATTCATATACAAGGTTTGGCTGTTACGCAGCAAATAAATCAATATTAGTCCTTGATTCATATTGTTTTCTCAGTATGGAAGATATTTTGATGGAAGATTTAGGTTATTTCATTTAAAGTAATATTAGGATTTAAGAAATGACAAAGATTTATATTATTAGAAAAACATTGCTGAAACAGCACCACTCTTGTCCCCAGGTTGTGGGTGATATTGCAGCTGACCACTGTTCACTAAGGAGCTAAGCTGTAATACCAAATATAACCCATGGACAGGTGTGGTGCTGTTTCTGGAAAGAAAAATCAGTTATGTTTTTAGAATCCTTTAAAGTTTCTACATAGGTTAAATATCATGTTGAACATTTTGTTAGTTACCCTGCCAGGCTTTGCTTTCCCCTCCTGTTGTTGGCTCTCCCTATTTCTCGGCTCACCCGGTTTCCATCTCTGATTTTATGCCCTCTGTCCTTATAGGCAGCGAATCACCACTTGAGTATAAGTCCACGCCTTTACTCTGAACACCGTCTTTGCACCAGCACTTTAACGCTGTGCCTCCTGACATACACAGCTCTGCTACATCGCTGCACTCTACTATAATGGTACAAATTATATACAATTAATTATCCCGAGTAAAGAAGAGAACTATTGAATAAAATAATCAATCTTTATTAGAAACTAGAGATGAGCGGTGTTCGACTAGAACTGTTCGCCAATCTCAAATTCGAGCTGTTTTGGGTGGTGTTCGAGTTGTTCGACGAACCCGAACGATTTGCAAAAAATTCGGCTGTTCGAGGTTATGTTCGATAACTGTTCGTGCACCAAAAGCGTGTCCTGCATGTCTGGTGCTATTTAGAGCACCAATCATGCAGGGATTGTCTGCCACTCACTGTAATGCCACAGCCATGGTGGTTGTGGCATTACAGTGATTGCCCAAATCGATGGGAACAGTGCCAACAGTGAAACATGAAAAGCCGGCAATTCAGCAGCGGCATACACCTGTACCCGACAATTTAGAACCGAAAGAATAGAGCTTCACACATAGATTAGATAGATAGAAACATGTCAGCCACATATATACGAAGTACAGTGAAAGTGCTGCTTACTGTACTTGTCATTTAGCGTAAAGGATTTATCAAAAAAAATAATAGTGTTTTCATGCACCGTCTCTTTAAAAAAGCCGGCCGGCAATTCAGCAGCGGTACCCGACAATTTAGAATAGAAGGAATAGAGAATCACACATAGATTAGATAGATAGAAACATGTCAGTCACATATATATGAAGTACAGTGATAGTGTTTGTTGCTTACTGTACTTGTCATTTAGTGTAAAGGATTTATTAAAAAAAATAATAGTGTTTTCATGCACCGTCTCTTTAAAAAAGCCGGCCGGCAATTCAGCATCTGTACCCGACAATTTATAACAGACAGAATAGAGCTTCACACATAGATTAGATAGATAGAAACATGTCAGTCACATATATATGAAGTACAGTGACAGTGTTGCTTACTGTACTTGTCATTTAGTGTAAAGGATTTATTAAAAAAAATAATAGTGTTTTCATGCACCGTCTCTTTAAGAAAGCCGGCCGGCAATTCAGCATCTGTACCCGACAATTTATAACAGACAGAATAGAGTTCACACATAGATTAGATAGATAGAAACATGTCAGTCACATATATATGAAGTACAGTGATAGTGTTGGTTACTGTACTTGTCATTTAGTATTAAAATAAAGGATTTATTATTAAAAAAATAGGCGTGGGGTTCCCCTTAATTTTAGGCTCTAGCGGAGGTTAAGCAGACAGCTGGGGCAGATGTTTGAAGCCTGGGAAGGGGGTAATACCCACGGAGCTTCCCAGGCTACTAATATGAGCTCCCAGCTGAATACATAGCCTTTACTAGCTATTAAAATGGGGACCCCCCAAAAAAAATGACGTGGGGTCCCCCCTAATTTAATAGCTAGCAAAGGCTAGGCAGACAGCTGGGGGCTGATATTAATAGCCCAGGAAGGGAGCCATGAATATTGGCCCCCTCCCAGGCTAGAAACACCAGCCGTCAGCCGCCCCAGAAATGGCGCATTCATAGGATGCGCCAATTCTGGCACTTAGCCTCGCTCTTCCACGCTGCCCTGGTGCGGTGGCAGGGGGTAATAGGGTTGGGGTTGATGTCAGCTTATAATGCCAGCTGACATCAAGCCCAGGTTAGTAATGGAGAGGCGTCTATAAGACACCCCCATTACTAACCCCATAGTCAAAGTTAAAAAAAACACAAACACTCAGAATAAAGTCCTTTAATTGAAATAAAGACACAATCCTTTATTGTTCTAAATTAAACCATACTTACAGTCACGCCCATTCCAGCTGAAGCCAACGATCTCCTGCAATAAAAGAAAAATAATAAAGCAACCTCATCCTTACCTTTCCATGGTTCCCACGACAGCTTCAGCTCTGCTACATCGAGATGACAGGCTGGACCGCAGCAGAACGCTGCCATCCAGCCTGTCATCCCGCAGACACTGAGAAGCGCAGGCATGCTTGCGTTCTGCAGTGTCTGGCTGTGACGGCATCCAGATGAGCCGAGTTCATGTCCCACACTGACAGCGTGGGAGAATTCTCCTGCACTCAGCACTTCAGCGTGAGAATTCTCCCACGCTGTCAGTGACGTACATGAGGTCAGCTGAGTTCATTGGACATGAATGAGCTCACCTCATGCACTTCACTGACAGCGTGGGAGAATTCTCACGCTGAAGTGCTGAGTGCAGGAGAATTCTCCCACGCTGTCAGTGACGTGCATGAGGTGCGCCGAGTTCATTGGACATGAACTCGTCTCATCTTTATGCCGTCACAGCCAGACACTGCAGAGCGCAAGCATGCCTGCGCTTCTCAGTGTCTGCGGGATGACAGGCTGGATGGCAGCGTTCTGCTGCGGTCCAGCCTGTCATCTCGATGTAGCAGAGCTGAAGCTGTCGTGGGAACCATGGAAAGGTAAGGATGATGTTGCTTTATTATTTTTCTTTTATTGCAGGAGATCGTTGGCTTCAGCTGGAATGGGCGTGATGGTAAGTATGGTTTAATTTAGAACAATAAAGGATTGTGTCTTTATTTCAATTAAAGGACTTTATTCTGGGTGTTTGTGTTTTCTTTTAACTTTGACTATGGGGTTAGTAATGGGGGTGTCTTATAGACGCCTCTCCATTACTAACCTGGGCTTGATGTTAGCTGGCATTATAAGCTGACATCAACCCCAGCCCTATTACCCCCTGCCACCGCTACAGGGCAGCGTGGAAGAGCGAGGCTAAGTGCCAGAATTGGCGCATCCTATGAATGCGCCATTTCTGAGGCGGCTGACGGCTGGTGTTTCTAGCCTGGGAGGGGGCCAATATTCATGGCTCCCTTCCTGGGCTATTAATATCAGCCCCCAGCTGTCTGCCTAGCCTTTGCTAGCTATTAAATTAGGGGGGACCCCACGTCATTTTTTTGGGGGGGTCCCCCATTTTAATAGCTAGTAAAGGCTATGTATTCAGCTGGGGGCTCATATTAGTAGCCTGGGAAGCTCCGTGGGTATTACCCCCTTCCCAGGCTTCAAACATCTGCCCCAGCTGTCTGCTTAACCTCCGCTAGAGACTAAAATTAAGGGGAACCCCACGCCAATTTTTTTTAATAATAAATCCTTTATTTTAATACTAAATGACAAGTACAGTAACCAACACTGTCACTGTACTTCATATATATGTGACTGACATGTTTCTATCTATCTAATCTATGTGTGAAGCTCTATTCTGTCTGTTATAAATTGTCGGGTACAGATGCTGAATTGCCGGCCGGCTTTTTTAAAGAGACGGTGCATGAAAACACTATTATTTTTTTTAATAAATCCTTTACACTAAATGACAAGTACAGTAAGCAACACTGTCACTGTACTTCATATATATGTGACTGACATGTTTCTATCTATCTAATCTATGTGTGAAGCTCTATTCTGTCTGTTATAAATTGTCGGGTACAGATGCTGAATTGCCGGCCGGCTTTTTTAAAGAGACAGTGCATGAAAACACTATTATATTTTTTAATAAATCCTTTACACTAAATGACAAGTACAGTAAGCAACACTGTCACTGTACTTCATATATATGTGACTGACATGTTTCTATCTATCTAATCTATGTGTGAGGCTCTATTCCTTCTTGTCTAAATTGTCGGGTACCAGTGTATGCCGCTGCTGAATTGCCGGCCGGCTTTTTTAAAGAAAGCGTCTTCTGAGCAGTTTGTCAGCTTTTGGACACCTTTGAAGGTGTTTTCTATGTGTTTCTATGTGTTTTTGTTTGCCTGCCATTGGTTTTAACGGTGTTCGACGGTGTTCTAAGGTGTTCGACGAACAGTTCCTCGAACATCCCGGTGTTCGACGAACCGAACCGAACCCGAACACTACGGGGGTGGCTCAACACTATTAGAAACCAATTAAAACAAATTCAAAATTACAGAGTGCCCAAGAAGGGGTACACCCCTCCATCCGGTATATTTTAAAGATTACTGCTTTTCCAAAGGGAGGGTAACGATCTTGATAAGGATGGAGAGGGTACTTATTTAAGATGAAGTCCAGTGACTACCCACTCCAGTGTATTGCTTTAATCATATAAATCAATAATAATCACTAACCCAGATTTACAAGGGTATGGGAAAATAAATTACACAATATTAAACAGGAATAGAACACCAAGTATAGCAGTGTTGACTGACATTCAAAGCCCTCTATAGGCATAACCATAAAATAATGTTAGTTTGATAAATGGCATCCATAGTCTAAGTAAATAAAGCTATAAAGTGACTTAACACATAAATAATATAAGCAACCTGACTACAGGATAATAATGGTGAATATAGCCATAGTGACAGTCTCAGTACCATAATATAGTTATATTAGTAGTGCCCATGTTTTCAGAGATAGAGTATAAATAAGGTGGAATAAATACCTTTAGAGAAAATACCAGCAGGGCAGAGCAAGTCAGGTTGGATATAGGCACCCCGACACGCATTTCGCCACTTGTGCCCCCGGAAGAAGCAAGAAAGACACCCCCAGAAGAAGCAAGTGATGAAACACGTGCCTTTTTTGGGCACTCTGTACTTTTTAATTTGTTTTAATTGGTTTCTAATAAAGATTGATTTATTCTTTACTCGGGATTATTAATTTTAGCCCGAGCATGTGTTTATAATATTGACGTGTCATTAATTCAGCATTTGGACACCTTTTGATAATATATTGGTACAAATGTGCATTCTGATACACCTGGCTCAGCTACATTATTGGTCTTTGCTACATTGCTACAAGTTTGCCTGCCGACATAACCAACTCTATTATATTGCTGCACTCTACTATATTGGTACAGGTATGCTTCCTGTTATAACATGCTCAGCTGCATCATTGGGCTTTGCTACATTGCCACAAGTTTGCCTACTGACATAACATACCCTGCTACATTGCTGGGCTCTGCTACTAGACTAAGCTCAGCTCTATTTCTACTATGAGTCTCCTGGTCTTCCCAGCTCTGCAAACGTGACAAGACTACTCTGCTGCTGTCACAATACTGCTTTCCAATCATCCTAAGATAAGTCGCCAGCCTCTGAAGCCTCTGTTACTTTATCTGCAATCCAGCCTCTACAGCCTCCAAGGCTCCAACATATTCTCATTGCCTCATCAACGTCATCTGACCAATGGCTTCAAGGATCCAACTCATTAGAAAAGACACATCACATTTTTTTGCTTTATTTAAGAGGCTCTTAAACATCCTAGTTAGTGATGAGCGAGCATGCTTATTACTCGAGATTCACGAGCATGCTCGGGTGTTTTCTGAGTATCTTCAGCGTGCTCGGATGTTATGTTTGAGTCACGACATGCACATGATTTGCAACTGTTTGACAGATTTAACACATGTGAGGAATACCTGTTTCTTAGGCATTCCTCACATGTATTAAAGCTGTCAAACAGTTACAAATCACCACACACTACAGTCAAACAATCGTATCACCACACACTATGATATGGTCCAATCAGGGTTCACAGTGCCATACAATGTAGGGATAAAACTCTTGGACAAGGGGAATGGAAGCTCTGAGGTGTCCCGATAGTCACACATTTCTAGGAGGAATAATAGAGAAACAACACAATGCAGAAGTTGGAAAAACATTGTGATGCTGAGGCATTTCTCACGGACAAGCCGTGAGTTGGGATAGTCAAGGTCAAAAGCCAGGAGTGTATGTCATAAACAGAAGGAAGAGACAAAAGCGTAGTCAAGTAACACTCCGAGGTCAAAATACCAGGAGAATATGGGATCATATCACAGGGGTTAAACAGACCGGGGGTCAGAATGAGGTCCAATGTTAGGCATCGAAAGATCATAAAGCAAAACTCTAGGCAGAGAAAACGAACCATGCTTATCTGAAGCTATGTCTTGCAGAGGTCTGGGACTAACAGCCTAGCTAAGTTGGGCAATCAACTTGGACAATTAACACCTGGAGAAAACCATAAACCACCAGTCTCAGATTGCACTGCCAGCTGTCAATCAAAACACCGACAGCTCAGCACACCCCTGCACCAGACTGGACACTGAGCTGTCAATCAAAGTACTGAGAGCTTCAGCACGCCCCTGTACCAGATTGGACGGCTGAGCCGTCAGTAACTACAGCCCAGACACACTAAGGGGTGGTATCGTGACAAACATGACCCAGAATTCTTATCTCATCAAGAATAAAAGTATTTAATAAAAATAGAAATGTCAGGAGAACTGACACATGGTCTTTATGGACAATCAAAAATAGTTCTGTTTTATTTTTAAGAAATGCCACATTTCACCAGTTTAGTATTGCAGCTCTCATTCAAGTGAATAGGACTGAGTTGCATTTGCAGACACTTCATGGATGAGAGCAGCAGTGTTGGCCTCATTACAGACAACTTCCCCTCCAGTCTGCATGTAAGCTGCTCTTCACATGGTCAGGCAGCTCTGAGACTCTTATAACCATGTCTCCCAGGATATGGACAAGAATAGTTTTAAAAAGATCAACAGTTTAAAACCGTCTACATTATCCCATTTATTACACAAAACAGAAAATTCCTCTTTAACGCTTGAAAAATGTTAAGAAATTATTTTCTTTATAATTTTATGCACCTTTTATACCTATGCTTAAATGTGATAATGGCAGCCACACAATGACCACAAGGGTGACACGTTGATGTCACCACGACCGATGTCTGGCTCTCAGGGTAGAGTCACAAGATCGTTTTCTCTCCATCTGGGAAAAGCAATCTGATTATTTTTGAGTTTGAGCAGAGTGAGAGAGAAAAAAAAAAAGTTTCTCCAACTTCTACATTTTGTCAGTTCATGAAAAACGGCCCGCTCTCGAATGTCATCTGAGTGCGGTCAGATGATTTCCAAGGACCATAGGAGACCAAGATTTTCACTATATACTTCAATACTGTGGTAGTCCCCTAAGCGGAGTAAACACAATAAGGTAAAAAAATTTTAAAAATGGAACAAAAAAAAAAGGACCTCTACTCTAAGGTGAATACTTTTAGTTTTGACAACCTACTTTAACCCTTTAAGGACATACAGTAGACGTATAAGAGCTTGTTTTTATGCAGAACGAGTTGTTGCTTTGAATGGCACCATTCCTTTTACCATGTAATGTTGTGAAACGGGAAAAAGCATATGGCTGAGCTTTACAGGAGGACTGAGATGACTGTGGCAGAGGTCTTCAGCGGACCCCAGCTGTCATAGAAACCTATTGGCCCCCCATGATTACATTAATGAGAACCAGTATGGACAGGCACCAGTATGCATTACATTTAAATACCACTGTCAGACATTGACAGAGGCATTTAAATGGTCAAGAGCCGTGGCTGGAACTCGGTGCCAGCTGCGGCTGTGAGTCAGGTGCCAGCTGTAAAATATAGCTGGTAACTGCTTCACGTGTAGGAAGGTCAGCTTCTGAGCCCCTTCCACACCTGAAGACCCATTCCAAGAATGTGAATGCAACATCCTCTTTGTGAAAAGGAGTTAGTAACATAAATATTTTGCATTAATGTGGTTAACCTTGTTTGAACTTCCTCTATCTCACTGATTAATTATGACCTAGCTCCAGGTCCCAAATTGGGTTGTACCAGTGCTTTAAGGCCCTGTCTCACATAGCGATCTCGCTAGCGAGATCGCTGCTGTGTCACGGTTTTGGTGACGCAACAGCGACCTCACCAGCGATGTTGCTATGTGTGACACTTTGCAGCGATCAGGCCCTTGCTGTGAGGTCGCTGATCGCTGCAAAGTGTCCTGGACCATTTTTTGGTCGATGGCCTCCCGCTGGCCAGCACACATCGCTGTGTGTGACCAGCGGGACCAACGATCAGGCTGGTATCCATGGTAAACATCGGGTTACTAGGGGCACGCGCGCAGTTAGTAACCCGCTGTTTATCATGGTTACCACTCTGCTACAGTGCACGGGAGGTTACCGCTCACGGTAGCAGAGTCGTATCCATGATAAACATCGGGTTACTAAGTGCGCGTATGCCCCTAGTAACCCGATGTTTATCATGGATACGGCTCTGCTAAGGTGAACGGTAACCTTCCGCGCACCGTACAGAGTGGTATCCATGGCAAACATCGGGCTACTAGGGGCACATGCGCACTTAGTAACCCGATGTTTATCATGGTTACGAGCCTGCTCCTGCTTCAGCAGCAGGCTGGTAACCAGGAGCAGGACATCGTGGAAAGATTCTTTCCACGATGTCGCTGCTCCCCTGATCGCTTGTGAGCCTGCCTGTTTGACAGCTCATCAGCGATGTATTAGCGACGCAGCAACGATCCCTGACAGGTCGTATCGTTGTCGGTATCGCTGCTGCATCGCTTAGTGTGACGGGGCCTTTATAATGGGTTAAAAAGATACTATCTTCTCTAAATGTGATGCCTTTTCTAACACAAGACAATATCTTATTGGCTTTTGATGCAGCATATTGGCATTGAGTGCTATAATTGAGTTTATTTTCAACAATTAAACCTAAAGCTTTCTTTCTGCACAGTATCTACAACAAACACAACTTTGTGCACCAATTTTAAACACGTTAAATAGAAATAGTATCATAACTGAAAAAGACTTGGACCATACTTCCAAATATTATACATTAATGTATCGCGACTAAGCAACATTTTTCAAAAATGAATTTTAGGTTCTATGTTAACATTTTGATCAAAGTGCATAAGCCCACAGCTACTTCAGTCCTGCTAAATTAAAAACACATGGGCCAAATGGGAGGAAATCTGGTTCCAATGAAAAACACAATTAAGGGGACAGATTCCGGAATTATACCATAACTGTAGAAAAATAACATAGTATTATATGTATCATATAGCTAAGCATTTTTTTGGGAGAGGGATTTACAATTTGTCTTTTTTGCTACAGTCATGGTATTAAAAAGTAATACTGACCATCAGCTATGCCATCTTTAGTCCAGTGTAATTGTCCTAGATTGTGAACCACATGACAAATTAGAAGCAAATATGATGTATTCGGCAGTCATGTCATTCACAGACGCAGCCTTGGAGAACAGAAGCAGGAGGTGGTTGCTAGTAAGAAGTGCTAACTAATCATATCTGTGAGATTGTGCTAAATATGGAAATCTATTACAGCACTTTTTTCCTTAGCTTTTTGCAGTTTTTTTTTGCAATATCAATCATGTTTAATATGGTTAATGTTGAATTTCCTGTAGAAGAATTTTCTCACTAAATATAATTTATAGGAAATACACCGGCTGAAGTCTTCTGCATTTCCAAGTAGAGCCTGAAGCAGAATATTGTTGTAAGATGGGTAAACCTCATCTGTTGGGAAACAGCTATAAAGAAGCCACCGCGCTTACTATAATTAATACGGATATGCATCAACTTGGCAAAAGTTTAGAGATACACCATATGTAGTTGAATGGTGTTGAATGGTGCCAGGATAGTAATATAGAAATAGTGAGGTATTTGGCTGATAGGGGAAGCAAGATAAATAAACCATAATCTCCGTAGGAGTCTTACCTGCAAATTCCTGCTGATATGCAGGGGCTCAAACAGTGTTGTCGTTGATATCTTTATGGAATATGCACATGTAAATCTAGAGTCCCGTAAGTGGAGTTAGAACATCTAGGAGTATGTTGTATAAAGTCCCATCTGGTGCACAGCCAGGTTGCTCTGGTTGGTAGCATCTCTGACAACAATTTGCATATCTTCCCGAAGGTGGCATGTGAAGCCACCAGTATAAGTATGGTAGCCTGAGAAAGCCATGAGACCAATGCGTTTCAAGAAAAAAAAGCAGGAGTCCCCTCTGGTTACAAGAACAAAGAATTTGGTCAAAAGTTTAATGTGATTCATTCCCAAAAAAGAGTCCTAATGACTGAGAAACCTAAGGGAGTTTGATGTGACGGGACATAAGATTGGTGCAATGGTTGAAGGAACCTTCAATTTTGCTTCTGTGGAAAAGGGGCTACGAGGAAACAAGGGGTCATATCTACAAGAGGCTGTAGTCTTATGACAGTGTAAAAGTCCATAATAACTTTTCTCCTGTGAGTAGAAAAGGCTCAAATGGCACCTGATGGTCCGGGAAAGTGAAAGAAGGAGAATGACTGTATGGGGTAATGTTTCCTGTGCTGTTGCTTAAAGTTAATGTTGGAGTGATGCTCCGTCCATGGCAGTGTCACCTACAAAGACTCTAGACTTGGACAGTGTTGGCCGTATGTTGGTCATGGACTGCTCTCTTCTGTTTTCAACATTTTTACTTTTTTTATTAAATGACTACTCAGCACGTACTAGGATGCAGTCTCAGTGGGTTTTATCCTCACAAACACCAAGGGTTTTCTAAATGTATTACCGAAGGTTTTGTCTGAGATAGATAAAAATTGATGTTTCAACAGCCCACGGATAATTTCTCATCATTTGTGGCAGTAACATTGTCTACAAATTAAAACATCTCCATATGGTGTAATAATGTAAAAATATCTAATTGTTTGAGTAATGAACAGAAATTATCTTGATAAATAAACACAAGAAAAAAGAATATAGCAAAAATGTAAACATTTCTTTGGCGGCATGCTCAATACACAGATCGGACCTGGGGTTTCACCTTTCCAGCTTCTAAAATGCCAGGGCATGCTTACACCTGTCACTCACTGTATACTGAGCGATGACTGAAGTTGATTTGACCACGCCGCTTTGACTGAAAGCTGGCAGCTTCCGAGAAGAATAAAGTCAATTTTTTCCCGTTAGCCCCGCATTTAATAAGGCAGCCGAACTGCATTGGAATGCCATTAACCAGCAGATTAACCATATAATAACATTTGGGGATATGAACCTAAAGCATAAAAATAAATTATAGAATTTTCAAAAACAAATTAAATAAAACAAAAGTTATTTTGGGGCTAAACTGCATGTCACTGTCTAGTGGGGTTTGTAATTAAAATAGTTTCATAATACTATCCTTTAATAATTTACTTGACCAATTTTTATTTCTGTAAAATAGAAAAGTGGACTACATAATTTCATGCAGAAGAATTCAGTAAAAAACTCTATACGCTGAGCCTCATAATTTTTTATTCTTTACAATTGATAAAAAATACTTCTACTGTTCGTGAATAAGTAACCAAAATATTTTATTTTACCTCTTCACCCCCGACCCTGTTTTCACCTTCCTGATCATGCAAAATTTCACAATTTTGACTAGTGTCACTTTATGAGGAATAACTCTGGAATGTTTCAACTTATCCCAGTGATTCTGAGACTGTTTATTGTGACAAATTGTACTTTATGATAGTGATAAATTTAGGCTGATATTTTTTGCATTTATTTGTGAAAATATCAGAATTTTGGCAATAATTTTGTAAATTTTCAAATTTTTCATTTTTATGCCCTTTGAAGTGACTTTGAGGGGCCTATATGACAAGAAATACCAAAAAGTGGCACCATTTTAAAAACTGCAGCCCCCAAAGTGCTCAAACCCACATTCAATAAGTTTATTAACCCTTCAGGTGCTTCACAGGAATACAAGCAATGTGGAAGGAAAAAAATAAAAATGTTATTTTTTCTCACAAAAATATTGCATTAGCCCGAAATTTTGCATTTTCACATGGGTAACAGGAGAAAAAGGACCAAATAATTTGTTGCACAATTTCTCCTGAGTAGGCTGATACTCCATTTGTGGTGGAAAACCACTGTTTGGGGGCATGGCACGGTTTGGAAACGAAGAAGGACTACTTGACTTTTTGAATGTAAAATTTGCTTGAATAATTAGTTGACGCCATGTTGCGTTTGGGGAGCCCCTGATGTGCTTAAACAGTGGAAATCCCCCATAAGTGACCCCATTTTGTAGAGGTGTTACGAGGACCTTGAATGCACAGGTGCTTCACAAAATTTTATAACGTGAAAATGAAAAAGTCGTTAAAATGATAAAATACATTTTTCCTGCAAAAAGGTTGATTTTTGCCCCCAAAATTTGTCATTTTCACAAATGTAACAGTAGAAAATTGACTGTACAAATACCCTAAATGTGGTGGGAAAACTACTGTTTGGGCACATGGCAGGGCTCGGTTGGGAAGGGGCACCATTTGATTTTTTGAGTGCAAAAATTGTCTGGAATAGATAGTGGACGCCATGTCGCACTTACAGAGCTCCTGATGTGCCTAAACAGTGGAAAACCCACACAATTGACCACATTTTGGAAACTACACCCCTAAAGGAACTTTTCTAGAGATGTAGTGAGCATCTTGAACACATAGGTGATTCACAGAATATTATAACGTTGGACCGTGAAAATGAAAACATTTTCCCTGAAAAATGTTGGTTTTACCCAAATTTTTAATTTTCACAAGGGTACCAGGAGAAAATGGACCATTTAATTTGTTGTGCAATTTCTCCTGAGTACACAGATACCCCATATGTGGTGGAAAACTACTGTTTGGGCGCACGGCAGGGCTTGGAAGAGAAGGCACACCAACTGAATTCTGAAGCTCAATTTTGGCTGAAATAGATTGCGGATGCCATGTCGCATTTGAAGAACCTCTGACATGCCAAAACAGCAGAAACCCCCTAAAGTGACCCGATTTTACAAACTAGACCTTATCTAGGGGTGTAATAAGAATATTTAACCTTCAGGTGCTTCACAGAATTGTATAACATTAGGCTGAGTAAATGGAAAATTACCATTTTTTCCAAGAAAATGTTGCTTTCACTCCTAGTTTTTAATTTTCAAAAGGGATAATAGGAGAAAATGAACTGTAAATTTTTTTACAGTATTTCTCTAGAGTACACCAATAACCCATATGTGGTCAAAAACTACTTTTGAGGCACAGTGCAAAGCTCAGAAAGGAAGAAGCACCATATTGGAGTTCAGATGTTGCTGGAAAGATTTGAGGGTGCCATGTCACATTGGCAGAACCCCTGAGGTGCCAGAACAGCAAAAAAACACCATAAGTGATCCCATTTTACAAATTACACCCCTCAATTCATCTTGTGCTGTGAGCATGTTGACACTGCATGTGCATCACAGAATTTTATTCCTTTAGGCGGTGAAAAAATAATAATTACATTTTTTTAACCACTAAAAAGTTGTTTTATCTCCAAGATTTTAATCTTTATAAGGGCTAATAGAAAAAATGTACTTCACAGTTTCTCCCAAGTGCGGCAATACCCTACATGTAATCGGGAAATACTTTTCAGGCACAGTGGAAAGCTTGGAAGGAAAGGAGCACCATATTATAGTGCAGAATTTGTTGTTATGGTTTGCTGGTGCCATGATCCATTAGAAGAGCCCTTGAGATGCCAGAACAGCAAAACATCCCCATAAGTGACCTCATTTTACAAACTACACATCTCAATAAATTCATCTAAGGGTGCAGTGATCATATTGATACCCTGGGTGTGTCACAGAACTTTATACCATTGGGCAGTGAAGAAAAACTGATTACATTTTTACCACAAAAATATCGTTTTAGCACCAAATTTTAAATTTTCACAAGACGGAATGTGTAGAAATGACATCAAAATTTGTCACACAATTTCTGCTGAACGTGAAAATATGTGGCTGTACAGTACTACTTAGCCACATGGCAAGACTCAGGGGGGAGGGACGGAGCACTATAGTATTTCACTCTTGGAGAACAAATTAGCATAGAATAGTTTACAGACTCCATACACAGAGCTCTTAAGTGCTAGAAGAGCACAATCCCCCCTCAAGTGACCACATTTTGGGAATTGCACCCTTCTGGGAATTTATCTACAGGTGTAGTCATGATTTTGACTCCATGGGTGTTTTCCAAAAACAAGCAGCAGTGGATGTTGCCGAGTGAAAATTGCCAATCTGCCAGTGTAGTGCCCGTACATTGTAATGCCCAGTACATTGTAGTGCCTGTACATTATGTCCAGCTCATGCTTCTGGAGTCATGCACCCATAAATTAGACAGGCTCTCATCGCTACAGAAATGCCATAAATGTGGAGGCTAAATGTGGTTTAGGCACACTGTGGGGCTCAGAAGGGAGAGGGGCATTTGGATTTGGGAGCACAGAATTCACTGGATTTCTTTTGGTGGTGAGGAGCCATAAAGTTTTTTCAGAGCCTTTGTGCTACCAGTAATGTGGAAGCCCCATATAATTACTTTAACAGATGATGGACTTGAGTGGGGGCTTGCATTTTTTGTGGACTGAGTTGAAGCTTTTATTGGGATCATTTTACATAACATTTTGGATCACATTTATCCTATGCTCTACACTGAGCACTCATATCTGGTTTCCATCTAAATCTCCAAATGAAGTGATTCAGATGAAACCCCAGACAGGTCCATTTACTATATTGAAGCAACAGAGTTACTCTGGACTCTGTCTGGCCTCTGTTCAGAGGTGTTCTTCTTTTTAGAAGTGAACAAAACTGTGGCCGACGGCACTTTTAAGCACGCTTAAAATTACGGACACTGTTTGGCTACTGTCACACACTACTACAAGCTTTTTTTTTTGCAAAATAAAGTTTTGCATCGCCATAATTAGACAACTCTAATTTTTCCATATTTCGGTCGACAGAGTCATGTAAGAGCTTGCTTTTTGCGGGACGAGTTGATGTTTTTATTGGTACCACTTTCGGGCACAAAACATTTTTTAATCGCTTTCTATTCCGATTTTTGGGAGGCAGAATGAACAAAAACCAAGAATTCAGGTTTTTTTTTATGCCGTCCACCATATGTAAAAGTGATAAGGCAGCTTTATTCTTCGAGTCAGTATGATTACAGCGATACTACATTTATATAATTTTTTTATGTTTTGCCGCTTTTACACAATAAAAACTATTTTTATAGAGAAAAGAATTGTTTTTGCATTGCTTTATTCTCAGAGCTGTAACTTTTTTATTTTTCCGCTGATGGAACTGTATGGTGGCTTATTTTTTGTGGGACAAGATGACATTTGACATTTTTTTCAATAATTAAATATATGTAAATAAAAAAAAGTTTAGTCACTTTTTAATGACAGCATACTGTTCTTTTTATACAAAGAGGGGGATGTGATTAATTGAGATATATGGTATAAATGGATATAACATCTACAATGCAGAGAATACTTAATTGAGACACTTGTACAGTATAAAGCTACTATGTTCCATTAGTATACATCATAATGTCACATATAACACTATACTCTCTGGAAAAAAATTATCTTTACTTGTGCCATGTACTGTAGATTGTGCTAATAAATTAAAGACAGAAAGACGCAAAAAAAAGTGTTGTTCCTTGAAGGTTATTCTCAGGCAATAACTGAGTTTAATGAGGATCGGTCACCTCTCCTGACATGACTGGTTTGGCAAATACTGGGGAAAAAATATTCAAACTAATCAGTGCACAATTCTCCTGTTATTCTATATGGAAAATTATGAATTATTACACAGATACCATGCACCAGTTCATGGGAGCAAACAAAGCCACTCTAGCAGTTCTCTGTTACCCATTATACTCCGTATCTGATAATTAAATGAATACCATTTTTAGAAACTTTCATCTAACTTTATACCAACCCTCCGCTGGTTTACAAAATTTTTGCAACAAAATTTTGACGAAACCCTTTTCTACAAAATGAATTAATATTTATTTGCTAAGCCAGGTCCCCAAAGCATGCCATGGTATGTGCAGCAAATTGTGTCTCAAGTTAAATAGTAAGAGTGCCCAATGTTTCTAGATATGGATATTAGCACTTTAAGTTATAACTATAGATGATTGAACCTTTTGAAATTCAAATTTGCCAGGTTTAGCAATTTTTTCAACATTTGATTTGTGGCGAATTTATTCACTATTATTCTCAAATAGTCCAATTGCCTTGGAATGGTGTGTAGAACATTTTGCCATCCCTCAATACAGTAGCGAATCTGTTTTATTATTAACCCCTTTACCCCCCAGGGTGGTTTGCACGTTAATGACCAGGTCAACTTTTACAATTCTGTCCACTGTCACTTTATGAGGTAATTACTCTGGAGCGCTTCAACGGATCCCCCTGATTCTGAGAATGTTTTTTTCGTGACATATTGTACTTCATGATTGTGGTAAAAAATGGAAATTTGGCAAAATTTTGAAAATTTTGCAATTTTCAAACTTTGAATTTCCATGCTCTTAAATCAGAGAGATATGTCACACAAAATAGTTAACAAATAACATTCAAGTCCCTTGAGGAAGCAAGATATGAGAAATGCGCATCGGGGCTGCGTGACAGTCAGGACAGATTTATTACTCTGAGGGTAAGCATGTCTAAACTATAGTTCTGGTCCTCCTATTTCTGCTCCATGCTCGGCTTGTTATCATTATTTTTACAGCCGATTCTCATACACATAGATATATGCACTAGCCACTTTTTCAGATAGTAACACACTTAGTTTACTTTATATTTGAAACTCTGGAACAGAGCTCACAATAGGCAGGACCTTCTCCTAATCACTTTGAAGGAGTATGTTTTCCTAGCAGTGTTAACTATTTCATGACTTGCTGCTCATCATTTTTTTCTACTATTTACTCTTTACTACTTGTAGTATTCTGATCTATGTGATTTTTCTGCAACTGTCATGCGTTTTTTCTTGTGTCTTTACCATGAAACCTTTCCTAGATGTACTATATCTATACACATTTTTTCTATTTTTAATGAAGATTTTTAATGTTATGTACTAATAAAATGGATATTTTTTAATTGACTCACTCTGACAATGTTTCTTTATACTGTGGGATGTTTAGCTCCAGCTTTCTATTTCAGTATTAACATTTCCCACATGTATACTTTATATCAGCACAATTTTGGAACCAAATTTTGTTTTTTTTAGGAAGTTATAATTTATTTTTGTTAGGGAGTTATAAGGGTTAAAAGTTGACCAGCGATTTCTCATTTTTTACAGCAAAATTTACAAAACCTTTTTTTTAGGGACCACATCACATTTGAAGTGACTTTGAGGGGCCTTTATGACAGAAAATATCAAAAAGTGACACCATTCTAAGAACTGCACCCCTCAAGGTGCTCAAAACCACAATCAAGAAGTTTATTAACCCTTCAGGTGCTTCACAGGGATTTTTGGAATGTGGAAGAAAAAAATGAACATTTAAATTTTTTCACAAAAATGTTACTTTAGACCCCAATTTTTTTATTTTTGCTAGGGTAACAGGAAAAAATGGACACCAAAATTTATTGTGCATTTCCTCCTGAGCACACCGATACCCCATATGTGGGGGAAAACCACTGTTTGGGCACACGGCAGGGTTCGGAAGGGAAGGAGCGCCTTTTGACTTTTTGAATGTAAAATTTGCTTGAATAATTAGCGGATGCCATGTTGCATTTGGAGAGCCTCTGATGTGCCTAATCAGTGGAAACCCCCCACAAGTGACACCATTTTGGAAACTAGACCCCTCAGGGAACTTATCTAGATGTGTGGTGAGCACCCTGAACCCCCAGGTGCTTCACAGAAGTTTATAACATTGAGCCGTAAAAATAACATTTTTACATTTTTACCACAAAAATGTTTTTCAGCCCCCAATTTTACATTTTCATAAGGGTAACAGGACAAATTGCACCATACCATTTGTTGTGCAATTTCTCCTGAGTAAGCAGATACCCCATATGTGGGGGAAAACCACTGTTTGGGCACACGGCAGAGTTCGGAAGGGAAGGAGCGCCATTTGACTTTTTGAACGTAAAATTTGCTTAAATAATTAGCGGACGCCATGTTGCGCTTGGAGAGCCCCTGATGTGCCTAAACAAGGGAAACCCCCCAACAAGTGACACGATTTTGGAATCTAGACTCCTCAGGGAACTTATCTAGATGTGTGGTGAGCACATTGAACCCCCAGGTGCTTCACAGAAGTTTAGAACAGTGAGCCGTAAAAATACAATTTTCACATTTTTCCAACAAAAGTGTATTTCAGCCCCCAATTTTGCATTTTCATAAGGGTAACAGGAGAAATTGCACCATACCATTTGTTGTGCAATTTCTCTTGAGTAAGCAGATAGCCCATATGTGGGGGAAAACCACTGTTTGGGCGCACGGCAGGGATCGAAATGGAATGAGCGCCATTTGACTTTTTGAATGTAAAATTAGCTTGAACAATTAGCGGACGCCATGTTGCGTTTGGAGAGCCCCTGATGTGCCTAAATAATGGAAACCCCCCACAAGTGACTCCATTTTGGAAACTAGACCCCTCATGGATTTTATCAAGAGGCATAGTGAGCATTTTGAACCCAGAGGTACGGCACAGAATTTGATAACATTAGGTCATCATATTGAATAAGTTGTCGTTAGTCTTGAGCACAAGTGCTCACTACATGAGTTTGCATCGGGTACTCGGGTATGCACCATGTATCGCAGGTGCTCAAGTGACATGCTCAAGTCCCCACCCCGCATGTTTTACGGTTGTTAGACACCCAAAAAAAACATGCTGGGATCGCTCGTGCATGGCAGGCAATTCCAGTGAGTTTTTTTTGGCCGCGAAGCATATGGGGCAGAGACTCGAGCATGTCACTCGAGCACCCAGGATACTTGGTGCATAGCCGAGCACCTGATACAAACTACAAAGGTAGCGAGCCCTTGCGCGCAACACTAGTCGCCAT
The DNA here is from genome assembly GCF_046119375.1 of Phyllobates terribilis. NCBI lineage: Eukaryota > Metazoa > Chordata > Amphibia > Anura > Dendrobatidae > Phyllobates > Phyllobates terribilis. Next base: position 908,120,351 of record NW_027362762.1, on the reverse strand, counting down.
ATTGTTATCATTTTTTTTTCTTTACTTTCAAAAAAACCCCAACTCTAAATAGCACAACCCCAACCCTAGCACAACCCTAACCCTAGCACAACCCTAACCCTTGCACAATTCTAGCACAACCCTAACCCTAACTCTAGCACAACCCTAACCCTAGCATAACCCTAACCCTAGCACAACCCTAACCCGTTCCTCATGCGGTATAAGTGATTAGATGACTTTATTCTTCAGGTCGGTGCGGTTACAGCGATACCAAATTCATAGCGTGTTTTTATTATTGACAGCTGTCACACACTAAAAGACGTTTTTTTTTTTTTTTTGCAAAGACTAGTTTTTGCATCGCCATACTTTGAAAGCTATAATTTTTCCGTATTTCGGCCGACAGAGTCGTGTGATAGCGTATTTTTTGAGGGACAAGTTGACGGTTTTATTGGTACCATTTTCAGGCACGTGACATTTTTTGATCGCTTTCTATTCTGATTTTTGGGAGGCAGAATAAACAAAAACCAACAATTCAGGAATTGTTTTTTTTAATTTTTTTATGACGTTCTGCGTTTGGTAAAATTGATAAGGCAGCTTTATTCTTCAGGTCAGTACGTTTACACCGGTACCACATTTATATCGTTTTTCTATGTTTTGGCGCTTTTACACAATAAAAACTATTTTATAAAAAAAAGAATATTTTTTGCAACGCTTTATTCTGAGAGCTGTAACTTTTTTATTTTTCGACTGATGGAGCTATATGGCAGTTTTATGTGGGACAAAATGATGTTTTCAGCGGTACCATTTTTACTTATATTCGTCTTTTTGATCGCGTTTTATTACATTTTTTGTTTGGCGGTATGATGATAAAGCATCGATTTTTGATTTGTTTTTTATTTATTTTCTTTACCGTGTTCACTAAAGGGGTTAACTAGTTGGGACACTTTTATAGGTCAGTTCGTTCTGGACGCGGTGATACCAAATATGTGTATTTTTATTGTATTGATGGGTACATAATATTTTTATTTTTGGGGGATTATATATAGATTTATATTTTTGATTTTTTTAATATTTTAAATTTTTTTTACATTTTTAGTTAATTTTCTAACACTTTTTTTAACTTTTATACTTTGTCCGACTATGGGACTTTCACTTTTTTTACTCTGATCACCTGTATAGAATAGGGATGGAGCACCATCCCTGTGCTATACAGGATGTCAGCGCTGCAGAGACAGAAGATACTTTGATCGTGTAGTGCGCATGATCAAAGTATCTTTCGGCTGTCTGGTGACCCGGATGTTGTCGTGACGACATCTGGGTCACCATGACAACCACAGGACCCAGCCTCAGACAGTGCGGGACGCCGGGGAAGAGGTGTATACCGGCGCTTACCTCTGGAATGCTGCGATCGACTTTGATCACAGCATTCCGGGGGTTAATGCGAAGGGAGCGGTGCGGGACCACACCCAGCACATAGTACCGGGTGTCAGCTGTGACAATCAGCTGACATCCAGTGGCGATCGTGCCCGCACAGCCTGTGTGCGGGTGCAATCGCCAGGTAGCATTAATACGTACCTGGCTTTTAAAGTCCAGGGTGCAGGTACGTATTAGTACGTCTTTAAAGGGGTTAATATAATCTTAGGGGATAGAGAGAGAGACCAAACTTTCATACTACAAGAAGAATGAGAAATTTGTGTAACTGGGATACTGCTGCATCAAATGTTGGCTTTCTGCCTTTAAATTCTATTAGCCATGGATCGATTCAATCATCTTTAACTATAACTGTTGCAGATTTCAGCTTTCAGCAGAATCATCAGCAGTCAGCCATTGCGGGAGTACGAACTGTTCACTTGGGGCACAGCCAACCACCTTTATCTTCATCATCACGACCTGGAAGATTTCAGGAGAAAAACACCAAAAGCAAACTTAGGATGTCACAAAGTAAAGTATTAACAAGCTATAACAAGTAACACAGCACCATCAGATGTCTGCACAGCATAACCCTGCAGCTGTTGTATACTCCAACAATATCATGCCGTCTACTCATGTAATAATATTATTACAAAACCCCATTTTGAACAATCAATTTTTTTATATTGCAGGTCCCCTGCCTAAGTGCTGACTACAAGGATTCCTCCTACTAGACTTAAATATCAATGTTTCTTTGGAGGAAAAAATGATTATAAAGATTTTATAGTGGCTTTTTCCGCTGAGCTAAAAATATTATTTTGCTACCACATTCTGCAAATGTCTCTAATCACTGGAGACAAAGTGACCCTAATAATTTCAGTCAACAAAACAAGAAATTACCATCATTTTCTGCACGTCAGACTCAGTACTTAACATCAATAGCAAGGTCATCGAAAATAATGACAAAAAAACATGCTTTACTACAAAATTATATTATTCAGGACTGGGTAATTCACATAATGGGTATGCAAATCTTGCACTGTCTACAGCAAATGCAATTGTCTAGTCAAAGATTATTTTTTGTTATAAAAATGCATTAGAAAATTATCTGAAGAGACATATCAGACATGTTTAAAGGGACACTCCACTTTTGATAAATACTGATAAAGAATAATCTATAAAATGTATTTTTATTGATTTTTACATTTATTTTGCTTTAGTTTTATAGTTCAATTGCATTTTTATATGGAAACCATCAGCATGCTTATGTTGAAAGACCTGTGCTTCTTATAATGCATTTGTAATTCTTTGAGGACATATAATGTTCTGCCATTATTAAACTATGGGTCTGATTTAACTTTTATAGCCTTAGGCCACGTTCACACATTCAGTATTTGATCAGTATTTTACATCAGTATTTGTAAGACAAAACCAGGAGTGAGTAATAAATACAGAAGTGGTGACGTGTTTCTATTATACTTTTCCTCTGATTGTTCTACTCTTAGTTTTGGTTTACAAATACTGATGTAAAATACTGACCAAATACTGAACGTGTGACCGTGGCCTTAAACTGATTGTCCCATTTGCGAGGTTTATAGCTTATCAATATGGTCCTGTATCTACCTGGCACATTGTCAGGTCACTGCACATAGGGGCTCTCTATTTATTTTTGTGGGCGTTCTAAAAAAATCACCATTAATGGGCATTTGGTATTCTTCACCAGCCATAATTCAAAATAAAATAATTAATAAGCTTAAGAACATTTGTATGGAGAATGTAGACGATTTATTGACTGTTTCCATGTTGTTAATATTTTCAATTATACATTGACATTTGAGAGACTTATATACTGTATACTGATAATAATTTCCTGATCACTTTTATTATGTTCCTTATTAAAATAGACTCAGTCAAAAGCAACTACCATGCACCGTCCATGGCGATTCAGATCGACGCGTTTCGACTCCTTAGGTCTTAGTCTAAGACCTAACGAGTCAAAACGTGTCGATCTGGATCGCCAAGGAGGGTGCATGGTAGTTGCTTTTGACTGTATCCACTGGATTATCTTTTAAATTTTACTCAATAAAGAGAAATTAACTTTTATTAACAATATCATCGCTGGTTCCGTGCGATGACCTTCTAAGGAATACTAACTTACCGGTGAGCTGACTCTCCTTACCCCTATTTTCCTTTTTGTTTTCATATTAGAATAGAGACCAGATTTTGTTCGCTGTCCTAGCCCTAAGTCTAAATACTGTGGTAGGTCCACACATGGACAAAATTGTTGGAACCCTTCTGCTAAACTACGAAAGACCCACAATGGTCATTGAAATAACTTGCCAAAGTACTTTTAACTTTAAATTTACTGAATATCAACTAACAAATATCAGACTTTGCTTTTCAATTTTGATTCAACTGAAACATTTTAAAGAACAAACTAATGAAAATGGCCTGGACAAAAGTGGCACAACCTTTTGAGGCAACAACTGCACACAATAGATTTCTGTAACTCTCAATGAGACTTCTGCATCTGTCCACTGGTATTTTGGCCCACTACTCATGAAAAAACAGCTCTAGCTGTCTCGGTTGTGAAGGAGCCTTCTCCAGACTACAGGTAACTTCTCCATGCTGCAGGTTTCAGCTCCTTCCACAGACGTTCAATAGGATTTAGATCAGGGCTCGTAGAAACCACTTCAGAATAGTCCAAAGCTTTGCTCTTAGCGATTCTTGGATGTTTTTAGCTGTGTGTTTTAGGATATTATACTGTTGGAGGACCTGTGACTCAGACCAAGCTTTCTGACACCTGCACCAGATGCAGCAAAGCAGCTTCAAAACTTAACAGAGCCTCCTCTATGTTTCACAGTAGGTATAACGTTCTTTTCTTTGTGTGCTTAATAGTGTTGAGCCACCCCCGTAGTGTTCGAGTTCGGTTCGGTTCGTCGAACACCCGTGTGTTCGCCGAACTGTTCGTCGAACTGTTCGTCGAACACCTTCGAACACCGTTAAAACCAATGGCAGGCAAACAAAAACACATAGAAACACATAGAAAACACCTTCAAAGGTGTCCAAAAGCTGACAAACTGCTCAGAAGACATAACTAACACATGGAAAAGTGACAAGTACATATAGTCATGCGAAAAGAAAAGAGGTGGAGGAGTAAAAGGAGGGGGAGACACAGATATAGGCATGTCATGCCCTTCTAAAATCCAAAAAGTGAGAAGCCGACACGGCCAGTCCGTTCCTGCCCGTGCCACCTCCGTGTCGCCGGGTTTGTGCCAGAGCCGCGGTGGACCCTGACGGCCAGCCCTCCTCTCCTAATACTGGTGCCTGTCCGCTGGTGGGTCGAGCCCCCCGCGGTGGGGGGGGAGTAACACCTGCAGAAGAAAGACCATCTTCCAGCCAAACTAACATGTCGACTTCTTTTCGTGGACAATGTGATACGATCCCTTTGTTACGGACACGCCCATCGCTACAAATTCCAGATGAGGCACAAAAACAGCAGGTGCTTCAGCGGATATCAAGTGCTCCTTCAAGTGGGCTCTCCTCCACCTCAACTTCAACATCACAAATACTCCAGTCCTCAGAGGTGTCACCCCAATCGCACTTGCTTCCTCACAGCTCCCAAGTCTCCAGCTGCCCGTCTGAGTATGGGGTAACACAGATGGTTGAGTCTGCACAGCTGTTTACTCATACTATAGCCTGGGAAACGGAGGTCTGCTCCAGAGCTTCTGTTAATCCAGACGAGGAAATGATCTGCACTGATGCCCAGAATCTTTATAAGTCGGATCCAGGACCAGATGAAGAAGGTTCTGAGCATAATGTAAACCCTCGTTCCCAAACTGTAACTCCTGTTGGTGGAGACAATGATGAAGACGATGATGAGACTCAAATAGCTGATTGGAGCGACAACTTGACTTTTCGGTCAGGGCAGGAAGAGGTTGGCTTTGAGGACGACGGGTGTGATAACACACAGGGTGATGATGACAAGGTTGGAGATCCCACTTACTGTCAACCCACAGTCAGCCAGTCGATGAGGTCACCCGGGCCTTTGCCTGGCCTTTGGGATGTCGCGGTGGTCGGCTCCCTGGCCCGTACCCTGGTGTCACTCTTTAAAAGGGTGGATAATTGTTAATTTTATAAGAGTTTGTGACACCACCTGTGGTATCTGGTGAGAAGCACCAGCGCTGCAGTAGTCCACTGAGGCCCGTGATAAGGCAGCTCGATGGTATAGCTCCCCACAGGTGGAGCTAGGTCTCAGGGCAGCGTATGCAGGGGGAATGCAGGACAGGCGAGACCCAGCTGGGTCAGAGCAAGAACGGAAACGGACACGGTAGTCACTTCAGTACATTTTACTGGAGGAAATTCAGGCACATCCTGGAGCACTGTAGGGTGAAGGGTGCATATCAGGATCCTCCCCAATGAGCGGGTGTAGGGCCTCCTGTTTCTTGCCTCTGCGCAGTAAGTTTCTGACCTGCCTGGAGCTAGGCCTAACTTTGTCTCTGTCCTGTGCTGGCTGACCTTGTGGTAGGGCCTTCTCTTGAAGTTCACGCTCCCAGTATGCGGGGCCTAAGCGTCTCCTGGCTCTGTTACGTATCAGCACCTTAGCGATCCTGGGACTTGTAGTTCTCCAGGGATTCCGGTTATGCCTTACTGGGTCATAGAGATCCCGGTAAGCTCGGATCCGGTGTCCGGTAAATGCTTTGGGGTGAGCTGGTTAAGCTCCTCTGCCCTTTATGTACTAACTCGCCACTCGCCTTCGGCCTACTCGGGCCCTCAATAGGCTATACACACTAACGGCAGCTTGCCGCGCTTCACCGATCTTATGACGCTGGCACACCTTAAGCTCTATCTGGGCTCCCTGAATCTAGCTAGCAGGAGCCTCGTGCTCCACTGCTGAACTATTAACTGAGTTCTCTAGACTAGACTGAGCTCCACTGCAGACTGACCTCTCTTAGGCTTCTCTACTGCAGGAACTCTTCAGAGGAACTGAACTGCCTAGCTCCACCTTCCCTATTTATATCCCTAACGGGCTCCCTCTGCTGGTCTGAGGTGGAAGGTGGAGATGTGTGAATGTTTATGGGGGCCTCTTGTGGAGGATTCCATCAATACACTCTTCTAGGATCTGTGATACCAAGCGCAGCGGGGCGTCACAGATGCTATTGACGATGAGGTTAAGTTGCGCCTTCCTGGACAGAGACGGAGTACTGGAAGCACGTCAACAACTGCATCCTCAACCACAACTCCGCCTCTGACCACAAGTCGTAGTGGCTCTTCAGGTCGCATGGGCTCTAAGCCTTGCATAGCCTGGGCATTTATTCAGATCGATAAGGATGACCCAACTCGTGTTATCTGTAATATTTGTCACCAAAAGCTAAGTAGAGGCCAAAAAATCCATAGTTTGAGTACTTCATGCATGTACCGTCACATGGATATGAAGCATAAGTTGCAGTGGGAAGCTCACTGTGCTACAATGCGGCCTAGCAGGCTGGGCCAACCACCGTCTGCCCCATCTTGTGCATCCGCGGCCTCTTCATCCTCTGTGACTGGGGGGACAGCAGTCACACATGTTTTTGGACGCAGACCTGCCACCTCTTTACCTGCAACAGCCAGTGTGATTGGCAGGTCGTCAGTTCATTGGGAAGTGGAAACACGTGCTGGTGTTGAGAGCTCTCTGACATCGAGAGCACCACCTTTGGATCAAGGCAACCTAACATGTCCGCCTGCATCTTCCTCACAGACCGGCAGTTTGCCAAGGACACCCTACTCAACTCCGTCAAAGCACAACAGCCAGCCCTCGGTCCCTCAGATGTGGACAAGTAAAAGACCATTTCCTCCTAGCCATGAGAAAGCTAAGAGGTTGAATTTCACCATCTGCAAGCTGTTGGCTACAGAAATGCTGCCTTTCCGCCTGGAGGACACAGTGGATTTTTGAGACCTTATGTCCGTCGCAGTGCCCCAGTACCAGATGCCCAGTCGGCACTACTTCTCAAAGAAAGGTGTGCCTGCGCTCCACCAGCATGTCGCACACAACATCACCGCTTCTTTGAGAAACTCTGTGTGTGACAGGGTGTATTTCACCACAGACACTTGGACGAGTAGGCATGGACAGGGGCGTTACATGTCGCTGACAGGGCACTGGGTAACTATGGTGACAGCAGGACAAGGGGCTGCTGTCCAAGTCTTGCCGTCCCCGCGAGTTGTACGTCAATCCTCTTTATCTAGAAGTTCCTCCACTGCTTCTGCCTCCTCAACCTCCTCTCGGTCCTCCACCTGCACCCAAAGCCTGTCTGGTAATGCCACCTGCTTTCTAACTGCGCACCTCCTTACTATGCTGGCAGCAGGGCTCAACGGCATCAGTGTTTACTTTGAAACGTCTGGGAAATGTGAGTCACACAGCTGAGGACTTGTGGTCAGCTCTGGAGACCCAGTTTCATGAATGGTTGTCTCCACTGGACCTGCAACCAGGGAAGGCCGTGTGCGACAATGCTGCAAACCTGGGTGCGGCCCTTCGCCGGGGCAATGTTACACACGTGCCTTGTATGGCTCACGTGTTGAACCTGGTTGTCCATAAATTTTTAGCCCACTATCCCGGACTAGATGGCCTTCTGCAGAGGGCACGGTCGCTGTGTGCTCACTTCCGCCGTTCGCATCCCGCAGCTCAACGACTTACATCTCTACAGAAGTCGTTGGGCCTGCCAGTTCACCGGCTGAAATGCGATGTGCCGACACGGTGGAATTCAACTCTGCACATGTTGCAGCGACTGTGGCAGCACCGACAAGCCCTGGTGCAATAGTTTCTGACGTATAGCCTGGGCCAACGAGATCCAGAGGTGGGGAAAATCACACAGCAGGAGTGGTCTCAGATCAGGGACCTATGAAGTTGACGCGCCCCCTGGGCCGTGGGGTACCCGGAGCCGGGCCGGTAGACGCTGGGGGTTGTAGTCACTGTGGCGGTGACCCGGTCCGTGACCCAGGGCGGTCAATCCAACGGTAATTTGTATATATGGATTTTATAATGTCCGACTACGCCACCTGTGGAGTGCGGCCAAAGGGGCCGCCGCTGCGGAACAGTCCTCTGAAGCTGGTGGTTTTGCTGCAATGGTATTATTACTCACCACAGGAAGAGTGTAGCTTCAGGGCAGTGTGGGTGGATGATGGTGGTTGTAGTGCAGGGAGTCAGTAATGAACACAGAGTCCGTGTGATGCAGTCCCAAGATCTTTACTCACAGTTGTTGCAGCCCAGATTACAGGTACCAGAGCTATCTCACCCGTCGTGCTGTGCGTACTCAGTGAGGGGCTCAGTCCACCCCCAGATAGCTCCGGAGTACTTAGCAGGACCCCCTTCTGTGTGTCCTTTCTCTGGCCTTCTCCCTGCACCTCACACCCAGTGACACTTCTATCCGGTATCCTCGGGCCTTGGCGGGCGACTTGTGTTCCGTCCCCTGGGTCCTATGTGGCTACCTTCTTAGTGAGACTGGTGTGGACTTTTGCCTGCAGTACATGAAATGCTGCAGCCTCCGGTTTCTAGTTGAGCCTTGCTGTTTCTCCTCTAGTTGAGGGACCGGTTCCCCTTATCTGGCCTGACCCCTCTACCTCCTGGTAGCAGCAGGAGTACAGGTGGCCTTCTGCACGGCCCGTAGCCCTAGGGTCCCTTCGGTTCCTGGAGCCTTCCTGCTCCCACTCCTCTCTTCTCTCCTTCAGTCCTGGGCCTCCCAGGCTAGGCCCGCCTCTGGAGCAGAGCTCATGCCGAGCCTCTGCTCCTGTCACTTTTCCTCCTCTGACTGGCTTGCTCTTTCTAAGATGGCTTCCTATTTATACTCTCCCTGTCATGTGCTCCCCTAAGCTGCTCCCCTAAGCACCCACTACATAGGATCCTCCCACCAGCTAGGGACCTGGGACTGTGCTCTCCCTTAGGAGCAATCTCGCCCTAACCCCACTGCGGGTATGTGTTGGATGCAGGTGTTAGGGTCCCGAGCCATACGCCTTCCTTACCTGAGGGTGAGATACCACACCTCTGGGTGAGATGCAGTAACTCTGTGGTGACTGCACCCTCAGGGGCGCCACACACCTTTCTGCACAGTTTTGAAATGGCGATGAAGATGTTTAGTGCTGACGACGATGCCATTATCAGCATAACTATTCCGGTGATTTACATGCTGGAGCACACATTAAACAGAATTCAGAGTCAGGTGGTCGGACAAGAGGAGGTGGAGGAAGTAGAGGAGGAGTCGTATGCGGAAGGGATAACATCTCCAAGGTCCAGACGGTTGGCAGCACCAAGGAGGCAGGCATGGGAGGGTGGGGGAGAGGGATTAAACAGGGCGCATGGTAGCAGCCAAACTGTTGAGGAAGGTGCAGGAGCCGAGGAAGAAGTGGAGGATGAACTGGCGATGGGCATGGAAGACTCATCAGATGAGGGAGACCTTGATCACATTTCTGTTGTGCGAGGTTGGGGGGAGAGGGCAGAGGAAAGAAGCATGATTCTTACCTCGCTACCAACACAACAAGGACTTGGTCCTCCTGGATGCGCAAGACACATGGGTGCCTTCTTGCTGCACTACCTGCAACATGACCCTCAGATTGCAGAATTCGAAGTAATCTCGACTACTGGGTTGCCACACTCTTAGATCCCCGGTACAAAAGTAAATTTGCCGAAATAATTCCTGCCATAAAAAGGGATTGACGCATGCAGGAGTATCTGCAGACGCTGTTGCAGAATCTTACATGTGCTTTTCCACAAAACACCAGTGGTGCACGAAGTGAATCTCACAGTTCTAACTTGCCAACCGCGGGACTGTCGAGTCTTCATCACTCAAACCGTAACAGTAACACAGTATCTGCTGGTAACAGCAATTTTGTGAAATCGTTTCACCACTTTTTTAGACCATCCTTTGCAAGGCCACAGGAGACAAGAAGTCTGACACATAGTCAATGCCTAGAGAGGATGGTGCAGGAGTATCTCCAAGTGAACATCGAAGCCATGACTGTGTCACTGGACCCTTGCTCATTTTGGTATTCCAATCTGGAAAAATGGCCGGAGCTCGCCACTCACGCCTTGGAGATCTTGTCATGCCCTGCAGCCAGTGTTCTCTCTGAACGTGTGTTCAGTGCTGCTGATGGTGTGCTGACAGATAAGCGCACGCGGCTGTCCACTGAGAATGTAGACAGACTCACGTTCATAAAGATGAACAAATCATGGATTCGCAAGGACTTTTCTAATCCTGTGTTATCCTTGGGAGGCTAAAAGCTTGAGGATTTGGTAATATCACCTCACCAACCGTTTTAAGCAACTGTGGGGCAATTGATGCCACTTAACCCTTGAACGCATGACCATAAAAATCTACACTTTCATATACCTGGGGCCTTTTAGGCCCGTGTGCAAATAACATTGAATAACTCAAACTCAAATGACAAACAACTATATACATGAAGAATACCTAGAGTTTCAAAATTCTAACTAAAGTAATCTTGCAGAAAATAGAAAACAATTAACAGGGCGGGACTGCGAGGCCCCAGGTATGCATTCTAGGGTTAAGTGGTGTCTGTGCCACAATTTTGGGAAAAAATGGAAACTCTTTTTGGAGTCCCCTTGCTGTGTCTTACGTGACGTTGGCATCGGCAATTCCAGGTGGGTTGGGTCGCTCCCCCCCCCCTTTTAACTGTAAGAAACTACATACACTATGGCTTGGGGTAACACAGATGATTGAGTCTGAAGAGCTGCTTACTCAGAGGTCTGCTCCAAATCTTCAGTGTCTGCTAGTCAGCGTAGAATTTTTAACTGCATCTAGCCTAGGCAATACTTTGGGCGTAGTAGCCCAGCTGCGAAGCAAGCTGCACCGCCTGTGTATCTAATAAGAATTTTTAAATGCATCTAGCCTAGGCAGACTGTGGGGACCCCCAACCAAACCCAGACGCTCAGCCCCCCTACCGCCCCCCTTTCCTTGACAATACAATAATGTAACTCTTACAACTGGATGGGTGAGGATCGGTCACAGCTTTATTAACTCTTTATACTCATTCCATTAGAAAGACATTTTATTTCTAAAATAATTCAGCTTGTTGCAGCATGCCCTGGGTCTCCACTCCGGCAACTTGGCCAACAAGTGTAACTCTCCAACATGTCCTTTCTATTTCCAGGCCACGGAGGATCCTGCGTACTCGTATGCAGGACTCTGACCCCCACCCATCACTCTTAACGCTTGTTCCACTACGTCCTGGAGTCCTGACAGGAATATGCCCAGTCCAATATCCATTAAATGAACACCGTCGGGCCGTATGAGGCCTGCTTTATCTCCTTCCAGTTGTCGGTGTCGTACCACTACACCGCCTCTGTCTCTTCTAAATTTTGCCATCCGAATATTTATTACCCGCCTTGTCCGTTCGATGGCCGTGATGTCTCGCGCACCTTGCCATACCGCTATCGGCACAATCTCTGACCATACTATAGCTAGTTTTGTGAAAAATTCTCTGAAGCGCTCAGTGTCTAGTTTCATTATTGCCATTAGTTATGCGCTCTTGTGATGACCTAGGTTGTTTCCCCCGGCCTGTATAACTAAGATGACCAGACATCTTGCCTCTCTCCCTACCTTGATTACCTCCATTAGTACCTGTGGCCATAGCAGGCCTCTAATACCTCTCCAGTTTAAATATGTGTTATGAAACTCTAATTTCCTCCCGCCTGGGCGGACTTTCGCCCTTTAATCTGCCCAATATATATACGAGTGGCCTATCACCCACACTGTTGGCTTAGCGTCACCTGTAAAAGAAACAAACCACGTTAGGATAACAAGTCCGGTCTTATGTATCTTGCCAAACACGTGGATCACCATATCTCTATCCTCTGAACTTCCGTTTCTGACAGTCCTGCTCTTGCTGCTTCTGTGGCCGCGCCTATGCGGAATGAGTGTGTCCCGTAATCTTTGGGGTGGTTCCCTGCCGATGTTATGCATTTATTAAATATAGCTTGGAACTGGTATCTTGCTAATGGCGTCCCATCAATGTGTGATAGGAACAAATTACTTTGTGATCTGATGGTTAGATATGGTTTTACTATTGTTACCCGACTCAGTGTACCGTTTGTGGGTTGTAGAAGTACCCAAGTGCCCCTGCCCGCTGGAACCATTTTCGATTTGTGTATGCGTAGACGTATTGCATTATTGGCTATGACTACGTCCTGGTGTAATAAGCCTCCACTGGTGCTAATTTTGGATTGAGGGACTAATTCGCTTATGCATAGCGCCCCGAAGAAGGCGATCACAAATGCAGTAGACAGTAGTGTTGCTTCAAATTGTGAGTGTCATGTTAATGGTGTTAGGGATATGATGTGAGAAATCAGTTTTAGTGACACGGGACGGGACGTCTACACTCCTGACTTGGCTGACCCCTTTTCCACCCTTTTATGGATTGTCTGATGATGAATCTTTGTCACATCTCCCCAATTCAGTAGTTGGAAGTGAAATGCTACTCCGGTCAGACACCGCTGCGCTGACGCCCCTGATATGCCCCTCATCATTAGCTGGTGGAGAAATTCTATGGTGACTTGTGATCTGGCTTGTTCACATTGGTCAACCCGTCTGCCTGCTACTAGTCGTGTCCACTCTTCCCATGCCTTACCGTATGCTTGCCACGTCGACGGGGCAACTGACGCTCTGATTAATGGCATCAACTATTCGCCACTAGATCCCATAGGGAAGGTGGGCAACTGTTGTCCCGATGGGTGGGCATTGTGGAAGAGCTCTGTGAAAATCTGCCAATTGAATTGTTATAAAGCGTTAGCAGCAGCTTTAGACCCCTCAGCATAGTGGCTAGCGCGGACCCATACATTGTGTTTTAGGCACAGGAATGCTAGCCTGGGTAGTAGGCCTAGCACTGGGAGAGACGATGATGCCATCTTATTAATGCAGTGCGCTAAGCTGGTGTTTTTTGTTATGAAGCGTATATTTTTGTAAGCCAGGAACGCGCCCCATATTTCTATTGCTACCACTATTGGGAAGAAAAATTATTTTCAGGGCTAGATGCAGCGAAAAATTATTATTAATTGAAAAGCTGGTGGAGCTTGGTATAGATAGCCTAATACAATGAGACCCACACACTGCTAGAAGGCCAAATATTTTTTCAGAGGTAGATGCAGAAAAAAATTATATTCAGTTTGCAACCTTATGGAGGTCAGTATAGATGGACTAATAGAACAAGTCCCACACACAGCTAGAAGGCCAAATATTTTTTCAGAGGTAGATGCAGAAAAAAATTATATTCAGTTTGCAACCTTATGGAGGTCAGTATAGATGGACTAATAGAACAAGTCCCACACACAGCTAGAAGGCCAAATATTTTTTCAGAGGTAGATGCAGAAAAAAATTATATTCAGTTTGCAACCTTATGGAGGTCAGTATAGATGGACTAATAGAACAAGTCCCACACACAGCTAGAAGGCCAAATATTTTTTCAGAGGTAGATGCAGAAAAAAATTATATTCAGTTTGCAACCTTATGGAGGTCAGTATAGATGGACTAATAGAACAAGTCCCACACACAGCTAGAAGCCCAAATATTTTTTCAGAGGTAGATGCAGACAAAAAATTATTTTGAATTTGCAACCTTATGGAGGTCAGTATAGATGGACTAATAGAACAAGTCCCACACACAGCTAGAAGCCCAAATATTTTTTCAGAGGTATATGCAGAAAAAAATTATATTCAGTTTGCAACCTTATGGAGGTCAGTATAGATGGACTAATAGAACAAGTCCCACACACAGCTAGAAGGCCAAATATTTTTTCAGAGGTAGATGCAGAAAAAAATTATATTCAGTTTGCAACCTTATGGAGGTCAGTACAGATGGACTAATAGAACAAGTCCCACACACAGCTAGAAGGCCAAATATTTTTTCAGAGGTAGATGCAGACAAAAAATTATTTTGAATTTGCAACCTGATGGAGGTCAGTATAGATGACTAATAGAACAAGTCCCACACACAGCTAGAAGGCCAAATATTTTTTCAGAGGTAGATGCAGAAAAAAATTATATTCAGTTTGCAACCTTATGGAGGTCAGTATAGATGGACTAATAGAACAAGTCCCACACACAGCTAGAAGGCCAAATATTTTTTCAGAGGTAGATGCAGACAAAAAATTATTTTGAATTTGCAACCTGATGGAGGTCAGTATAGATGACTAATAGAACAAGTCCCACACACAGCTAGAAGGCCAAATATTTTTTCAGAGGTAGATGCAGAAAAAAATTATATTCAGTTTGCAACCTGATGGAGGTCAGTATAGATGGACTAATACAACAAGTCCCACACAAAGCTAGAAGCCCAATATTTTTTCAGAGCTAGATGCAGAAAAAAATTATATTCAATTTGCAACCTGATGGAGGTCAGTATAGATGGACTAATAGAATGATGCTATGCCCAAAAGATTTTACTTCACTAGGTGCAGTAAAAAAATTGGTATTCTATACACAGGTGGTATATCTTGCAACACAGATAGGCTACTCCACTGACTAACACACTCTGCAATAGGCCAAAAAGGATTAGCTTTGCTAGATTCAGCCAAATGCTGTGAAAAAAAGTTGCACAGCACTGGCACAGACCTGCCTGGCAAAAACTGATAGGAACTGATGTAACCTAGTCCTGAAAAGGACTCCAATTACAATTAGTCTTTACTCCCACAATCTATCTATTTAAGAGCACAGACCTGCCTGATAAAAGTCGTAGGAAATGCTGTAACCTAGTCCTTAAAAGGACTGCAATCACAACTATTCCCTACTCCCAAGCTATCTGTAGATTTGTGCGAAAATTGGCTTGAAATTAACAAGGTATAGCGCACACAGCAACAGCGGTGCCGTCTAACACGCAGCTGCAGCAGTGAGAAAATGGTGGCGACGGGGAAAATGGCTTGGTCTTATAGGGCAAGGACATGTGACATACACTGCCAATGACACATGCCCTTGCTTGTGTGAAAAAAAGCACTTCCCTCCGTGTGTGCGCTGCTGATAGGCTGACAGATTGCACCTCCCCACTGTAAATGCGGGAAAGAGAAAAAAAAATGGAGATCTTCATTGTTCCTGCAGAGATCCATCCCCTGCCCCTCCCCCCACCCCGCTGTACACTCAAACTGCGTATTAACATTAATTTTCATCATTACTGAGAAAAAATCCAGTTATGATTTTGGTGCACGAACAGTTATCGAACATAACCTCGAACAGCCGAATTTTTCTCAAATTGTTCGTGTTCGCCGAACGGCTCGAACACCGCCCAAAACAGCTCGAATTTGAGATTGGCGAACAGTTCGAGTAGAACAACGCTCATCTCTAGTGCTTAATTTTTACATCTGTGAACATAGAGCTGATGTAACCTTCCAAAAAGATCCAGTTTTGTCCCATTGGTATAAAGGACATTCTCCCAGAAGCTTTGTCACTTGTCAATATGGATTTTGGCAAATTCCAGTCTCACTTTTTAATGATATGCTTTCAACAGTGGTTTCCCCCCTCAGTCGTTTTCCATGAAGTTCACTTTGGCCAAGACAGCATTGGAGCTGACCATAATATATATTGACCTAGGAGTTCACCACTAATCTCTTTGGAAGTTGTTCTCGGCTCTTTAGTTATCATTCATATTATCAGTCTCTTCAATTTGTCATCAATTTTTCTCTTGTGGTCACATCAAAGGAGGTTGGCTACAGTCCCATTGACCTTAATTTCTCAACTGTAACTGTAACTATAATTTTATTTCTAATCTCCTGAGACAGCTCTCTCCTTATCATTCATGCAACCATCTTCAGTGTGGTATACACCATGATACCAAACAGCACAATACTACTTTTCACCCTTTAAATAGGCAGACTTTGTAGACACCTGTGATGATAATTACAGGACCCTCCTTAGTTTAACATGTCTCCAAGGTCAAATTATTTTCAATCTTTTCCAGAGATATCATTTTGGTCCAGACCATTTTCATTAGTTTGTTTTTTTAAATGTTTCTATTGAACCCAAATTCGTAATAAATGTCTGATTTTCATTAGTTAATACCCAGTAAATTTAAATTGAAAATTACTTGTGTCAGTTTCATGTTATTTCAATAACCATTATGAGTTTTTCTTTCTTTAACATGAGGGTACCAACAATTTTGTCCATGTTTGTAACCGTTGTTAAATATACTGTATTTTTCGAACTATAAGACACACTTTTTAGTATTAAAAAACCTCTTGCTAATATGTTTGTGCATCTTTTAGTCCGGAGGCAGCTTTCTGTGATGGAGTAGAATACAGACACCGCATCCTTCCATATCACAGAGAGAACTACCCTTTCTCTTTTTGCCCCACACTAATCTACTGTATGTGATGAGTGCAGAGCAGGAAAGGAAGCTTACGGGGATCTGTATGGAGGTTGCACATCTTGGGCAGCTAAAAGTCCTTCCACCCAATCAGCTCCAGGATCTTTCAGGTCATGTGATCAGTCACATGCCTGGAAGGAACTGCAAGATGTGGTAATGTATATGTGACGCCTCAATTCTCGAAAGAGCCCTTTTAGTTTTGAGTTTACCCTGGGTGTTGGGGGACTCGGTGTCGGGCCCTGTGATGGAGAGGTGGGATGCAGCCGTGGCCCGGGCCCGACCCGTGCTCAGGGCCGTCATATGAAAAGGAAGATGTTGTGGGCTCGTCCGGGTTTGAGTGGCTTATTTAACGACTACGCCACCTGTGGTGCCTGGTGAAAGAGCCACCAGCGCCGCTACAGTCCGCCGAGGCCTGGTGTCATGGCGGCCTAAGTTCTCACTGCTCCCCACACGCGGAACAAGGCCTCGGGGCAGGCAGACAGGATGGATGGGGGGAGTAGTAGTGCGGGGAGTACAGCCACCGCGTCGCATGGTATGGCGCATAATGAACAGTCCGGAGGCCATAGGGGTAAACTTCCAAGGCTTTACTCACTTAGAGATGACAGCGGGAAGGCGACTCCCTGCTCCCCGCGGAGTCCTGGGGCCACCAGGGACGGGGGTCCGACTACCTCCGAGAAAGTCCAGTGTTCGGTAGCGACCCTACACCAGAGTGTTCCTGCACTTCAGACTTCACCCCTTCCCGTCTGTGCGTGTGTAGATAGGTCGAGTCTCCCTCTGAGCTCCTCTCAGGACTAGGGCACGGGTGGCAATTCCTCTCCATCCGATGCCCGGTGGGATCCTCAGGGCCTAACCAGGCTTTCCCATCCAGGACATGGAGTGCAAGGTAGGGTGTCGGGGGCCGGTACCCCTCTTGCAGCCGGAATCCCTCTGAATAGATCAGGTAGGCGAGGACAGGTGGCGTACTCCGCTCCGTCTGCATCCTCCCGGGACCCATTTGCTGGGGAGCTAAACTCTAAAGCTCCCGGGCCTTCTTGATCCTGGTCCTCGGCCGGGTTGAGACATTCCTTGTCTGCAACCTACCTCTCGTCCCAAGGCCAGGGTACGAGGGCTGTGTCTCTTACCGGTGCAGGCCCACACAGGATCTGCACTCCCGGAGGGAGGTCACATTACACACAGTAGTTGACAGCACAGTACGACCACCAGAACCAAGATCAAAGATGGCATTCTATTAAATATGAAATTTAAAGTGTAACTAACTTGTAAGTCCTCCACCCTCACCCACTAACTGGTTCCTACCACTTTGTGTTCCCCAGTCTCCCTGTAACCAGGGGAGCAGCACCTAGTGCATACTAGCTCCCTCTGGTGGAGAAGTGTGGTGTTGGATGCAAAAGGTAGATCACGACTATCACACTGGTCTTACCTCAGAGGAGGAACACTACACTCCATTAGAGAAGTGCAGCATTCCTGTGGCGGTCGGACCCTCAGGGGCGCCACATATAGTATGTGTGTGTGTAAATATGCATGTAGCAGAGCTGTGTGTGTATGTAAATGTGCATATAGCACACCTGTGTGTGTCTTTATGTGCATGTAGCAGATTTGTGTATGTGTGTGTCTATATTATTATTATTATTATTTATTATTATAGCGCCATTTATTACATGGCGCTTTACATGTGAAAAAGGGGTATACATAGCAAGAACACTTACAATAATCTTAACATAACGAGTCAGTGACTGGTACAGGAGAAGAGAGGACCCTGCCAGCCAGGGCTCACAATCTACAATCTATATGTGCATATATAGCAGACCTTTATTTGTCTATATGTGCATGTAGCAGAGCTATGCGTGTCTATATGTGCATGTAGCAGATCTATGTATGTGTGTGTCTATATGTGCCTATGTGGCAGAGCTTTGTGTGTCTATTTATGCATATAGCAGAACTGTGTATGTAAATATGTGCATGTGTAGCAGAGCTGTTTGTGTCTATATGTACATATGTAGTAGAGCTGTATGTGTCTATATTAGCATACGGTATGTAGCAGAGCTGTATGTGTCTACAAGTGCAAATGTAGCAGAGCTGTGTGTGCATATAAACGTGCATATGTAGCTGTGTGTGTGTATAATATGCACTGCAGAAAAACACTGACGATAGATCCATTACCTTCCTATTCTACCCTAGTGCATTAAAATTGGAGATAATGATAATTAATAGGAAAAATATTTTTCCTATTTTCTGCTGTCTAAACTTGGGGTGTGTCTTATAGTCTGAAAAATACAGTAATACTTAGGGCACATCGCCCTCTAGTTATACTAATTGCACCACACGAGTGACACATATATATCATATTATTACCAACATTATTGTATATGAAATTTTACTAGAATGCATACAACTACACCAGATAGGGGCAAAACTTAAAGGACTTTGACCCTATCAAAATTTGTATACAATAGGTTACAACACTGAAGCCATAGACATTGTAAAAGTAAAGTACTTCTTGGCCATACTGTCATCAGAATACTGAAGTTTCCTAAACGTCATATTCATAAAGAAGATGAATCACTCCATTAACTAAAGAGAGACAATCACACCACCCACACAATGGAGGAGGAAGTGTCAATCCTTTCCATGTCCAAACCGGGGAAGATTCAATAAATCAGGTTGGTTCTTGTACAACATTGTCATCATTGCATCACTCCTCCTATTCCATATAGATTGTAAACTTGTATGAGCATAAATCCTCTCTGTGGATTTGTTAAGTCTCATCTGGTGAGATGAATCCTCGAAACCCTCAGTCTCGAAGAGCAGGACGGACAGATAATCTGGATGCACATTGTGATCTGGTTAGAACAATGAAGGGTGAATAAATTGGATAGCCACTGGAAAAGTAGAGCTGCAGTGATAGAGCAGATCAATGAGCACAATGGAGCGGAGTACAAGCAGCGGAGTTGAGTTGTCATGGTCCTTATTCGTAGTCATACCAAACTTGAATATTTTAGAAGTGAAGTAAAATTCTTTAATTTAAAAAAAAAAAAAATTGCTTGTGTTGCCATTTTCTAAAAAACTCATAACTTTTTTTTAATATTTCTGTCCATGGAGCTGTGCGAGGGCTTGTTTTTAGATGCCAAATTGTACAGTAGTTTTCACTGCTACCTTTTTGACATTTTGATCATTTTTTTACATCTTTTATGGAAACTGGAGTTTTGATTTTTTATTTCAGCGTTCATCATATGCTTTAAATAATTATATATTTTGATAGACCAGACTTGTATGGATGCAAAGATACCAATTATGTTTATTGCTTTATTTTAAAACTGTAAAAATAGGGGTGATTTAACGAGAATCTGTTAGTATGGGCGTCCCTCATAAGCTGTCTATATGGGCATGCAGGTCATAGGAAACTGAATAAAATGACACCTTGATATCTATGATCTGATGTCTTATTCCCGAGAATTCCACGTTTCTCTTCTATGTAAATGACCTCTCCCAGGTTCTGGGGCGGACGCTGCCTGGAAGATAACTCTGCCTCCAGAGCTGGTTTTACATGAAGGGGAGTTACCAGTGTGATGTGTGATGGCCGCTCTCTGCTCTCCTGATCTCACTGTAGAGCTGTGTGTGATTATACCTGACACAACTGCAGCTTCCTCTCAGCTTCAGCCTCCATCTCATAGGCAGGCAGAGTTGTAATATTGTTACAATTCAGAAAAACTCAGCTGCAAAAAGTGTGTTTGCAAGAAGACAATGTTCAGTTTTACTATTCTGTTTTAGTTCCTTGTCTCACACTGGTAAACCCGCCTTTTATTTAACACCTTCAAGACCTTTGACGTATATTTATGTCAAAGAATGTGTCCCTGCCTTTGACGTGGGCTTGCATGCCAAGCCCACATCTTTCCCAGCACATGATTACTGATTTAAACAGTTATCATGTGCCTTTAACAGCTGCGGATGGAGCAATACTCTGCCCACAGCTGTTAACCTGTTAAATCCCACTGTCAATCACTGACAGCGGGATCTACCAAGTGCTGACAATAGCACATAATACATGCAACCCATCAGCGCCCCTGTCACCTGATGGGTTGTCATGACAGCTGGCAGTCTACTGAGGACCCATGAACCTGTAATTATGATCCTCCTGTGAATGCCAGCCTGTTGCCAGCATTCAAAGGAGATCTTCATTTCTTTTATATATAGCAGGGTGCTATGTGTAGCACAGGCTACATACAAGACCTACCAAAACACCATGATAAGTGTTGAAGGAGCAAAGTGACAAAACAAACAGAGAGAGACACAGAAAGATCGTGCTGAGCTTCTAACAAGTCATTTACCCTGCCACAAAACTGGATTCACAACCACAAATGTTATATTACTATTTAAATTCCTTCTTCCTATTGCTTTCTGTCTGTGTACCAACTAAGGAATGAAGAGAAATACCTCTATGTGTGTGTGCTGTCTGGTCTGGTCTCCTCCCACTAGCTCAGGGTAAATTGCAAATTAAGAGGTAGAGACTAGTTTAAATGCAAAATGCAAACCATATAATGTCCAGTGATACCATTTCTTCTCATACTCCCAGAACACTCTCAGTCCACCCCAGCTATCAACTGGTTTTCACTTTAGTCCAAGTAACCTCCATTTGAATACATTTGGCCTCCAGCAATAAAATACTCACAGGAAGTTCCATCTGCTATACAGTGCCATGTTTCTTCATGCTTGACAGACTTATTTTAGGCTCAATAGATTGTAAAAGAAATTTAGGATGAAAGAAGGAACAAATTTGCAAGGACATGTATGAATAACTTAAGTCACCTGCACACATGCTTAGCAGCTTTTTTGATACATTTGCGAGTCCACAGGATGTAAAACTGTATCACAGCACAAATTAAGCTGCAAATAGCGATTCGGGAGCAAAGTAACATTTTTATTTTTGGCTAAAGATTATATTTCGTCTCCCTTTTCTAAATTCTGAGTTTGTAGATATGGAGTATAATGGATAAACCCCCCATGACTCAGCAATCAATTGAAGCTTGCAGGAGGTAGATATCGTGCAAAACACTATTACTGCACATCAAGTGGGCTATTTCTGCATGGATTACTAACCTAAAGTATTTAATTTATTATGTAGCTAAATAAATTCCAACTTCATTGTGTGAGAGAAAGAAATAACCTTTTCCTAAACCAATATCTCTATTATATTGTATTGTTGATAGCGACTACATTGATTATTATAGTGAAATATTCCTTCCTGTTGTGTCTGTAATAACATGATAATGGCTCTCCTTGTGAATGAAGCTGCTCTGGCTGTGTGTGCGCAAATTATTTAGCAATGGCTTTGATTTTTCTTTGAATTCTTTTATTTATCTATTTATGAATATCAAATATCAATCTATTTATCTTTCTGGTAGTCGCTTGGACAAGCATTGCCACAGGGTTTTTATGTCAAAACACCATAAAGTTTATTGTCCTTCATAAATTTTATAGCCCCAAAACTAAAAAGCCTTCCTTGAGTACAAATGCATAACATATAGTCCTTTCTTCAGGTACAATGAGTAACGTAAATGTAGCAGCTTCACCAATCTCAGGATTCCAGGCTGAATTAGCCAAAGTATAAATAAACGGACCGAACCCCGTGATTATCTAGCATAATTAGTAGTCAGGGTGTTCCTCAAAGTATACATAGAGCCTACAGAGAATATAGAGTATCAACCCCAAAGAAAAATAATTATATAAGACAAAATAATATGCGAATATAGAACAACTTTATTAATGAGACAGAATAAAACCGTATAGCAAGATTAAGATTGTTCTATATTCGCATTATTATTTTGTCTTATATAATTATTTTTCTTTGGGGTTGATACTCTATATTCTCTGTAGGCTCTATGAATTAGCCAAAGTAGTATTAAACGCGTTCACCAAACAAGCACACCTCTGTTCATCTCCTGCATAGATGAAAGAATAAAGATGAAAGAATAATAACATGGCCCCTTCCTCACCTGACCTAAACCCTTGTGAGAATTTGTGGGTCCTTCTTAAATGGGAGATTTACGATGAAGGAGAATGGTCACCTCTCTGATCAGGGTCTGGGAAGCTGTGGTTGTTGCTGTCCAAAAAGTTGATCGACACCAGATTAAGAAGCTGATGAACTCCGTGGATGGAGCTTATGACTGATATTGAAAAGAAGGGCGGCTATATTGGTCACTGATATTTTTTATGTAAATGTCATAAATGTATTTTTGTACATTTTGAGCTGTTTGGTTATTGGTCTCACTTAAAAAGATGAAAGTAAACAATTGAGATTTACGTTTTTCATTTAGTTGCATAATAGTTCGGCATACATAAATATTCTCCTAAGAAAAACAAAACCTCACCTTTACTTTCTTAAATATTCAGGTTTCAGGTTTGCTAACATCTGGATTGACCGACAGCTCTGTAGTGGTTCAATAACAAAATTTATCATCAAAAATACAAATTGCCTAATAATTCTGCACACAGTGTTTTATGGACTCAATAGGTTCCCAAAAAGCCTCCAAATCGGACTATGAATATTTTGAGTATGGATCTATAATTAGGTGCCACCCCACAGTTATAAGAGCAGTCATTTGTATTAAATAAGCATAATGTCCTTAAAAATACACAGTACCTTGCTATGCTCCCATGTTCAAGTTCTCCATTCAGCCAACATAGTTGCTCCTAAGAAAACCAGTGGCAAAAAAAATTTCAGAGACATTTATTATAAAAATATATATATAAAAAAGTTAATTATGCACCAGATATATCAGATAGACATGGGAGCTGAAGATTACTTGTAGGTACTCAATTCTATTCTATTCCAAGTGTTCCTTCATGTGATAATCATCATATGAAGTTTAGAGATGAGCGTTGTTCTACTCGAACTGTTCGCAAATCTCAAATTCGAGCTGTTTTGGGCGGTGTTCGAGCCGGTCGGCGAACACGAACAACTTGAGAAAAATTCGGCTGTTCGAGGTTATGTTCGATAACTGTTCGTGCACCAAAATCATAACTGGATTTTTTCTCAGTAATGATGAAAATTAATGTTAATACGCAGTTTGAGTGTACAGCGGGGCGGGGGGAGGGGCAGGGGATGGATCTCTGCAGGAACAATGAAGATCTCCATTTTTTTTTCTCTTTCCCGCATTTGCAGTGGGGAGGTGCAATCTGTCAGCCTATCAGCAGCGCACACACGGAGCGAAGTGCTTTTTTTCACACAAGCAAGGGCATGTGTGATTGGCAGTGTATGTCACATGTCCTTGCCCTATAAGACCAAGCCATTTTCCCCGTCGCCACCATTTTCTCACTGCTGCAGCTGCGTGTTAGACGGCACCGCTGTTGCTGTGTGCGCTATACCTTGTTAATTTCAAGCCAATTTTCGCACAAATATACAGATAGCTTGGGAGTAGGGAATAGTTGTGATTGCAGTCCTTTTAAGGACTAGGTTACAGCATTTCCTACAACTTTTATCAGGCAGGTCTGTGCTCTTAAATAGATAGATTGTGGGAGTAAAGACTAATTGTAATTGGAGTCCTTTTCAGGACTAGGTTACATCAGTTCCTATCAGTTTTTGCCAGGCAGGTCTGTGCCAGTGCTGTGCAAGTTTTTTTCACAGCATTTGGCTGAATCTAGCAAAGCTAATCCTTTTTGGCCTATTGCAGAGTGTGTTAGTCAGTGGAGTAGCCTATCTGTGTTGCAAGATATACCACCTGTGTATAGAATACCAATTTTTTTACTGCACCTAGTGAAGTAAAATCTTTTGGGCATAGCATCATTCTATTAGTCCATCTATACTGACCTCCATCAGGTTGCAAACTGAATATATTTTTTTTCTGCATCTAGCTCTGAAAAAATATTTGGGCTTCTAGCGGTGTGTGGGACTTGGTCTATTAGTCCATCTATACTGACCTCCATCAGGTTGCAAATTAAAAATAATTTTTTTCTGCATCTAGCTCTGAAAAAATATTTGGGCTTCTAGCAGTGTGTGGGACTTGGTCTATTAGTCCATCTATACTGACCTCCATCAGGTTGCAAATTAAAAATAATTTTTTTCTGCATCTAGCTCTGAAAAAATATTTGGGCTTCTAGAAGTGTGTGGGACTTGGTCTATTAGTCCATCTATACTGACCTCCATCAGGTTGCAAATTAAAAATAATTTTTTTCTTCATTTATCTCTGAAAAAATATTTGGGCTTCTAGCAGCGTGTGGGACTTGTTCTATTAGTCCATCTATACTGACCTCCATCAGGTTGCAAATTAAAAATAATTTTTTTCTGCATGTAGCTCTGAAAAAATATTTGGGCTTCTAGCAGTGTGTGGGACTTGGTCTATTAGTCCATCTATACTGACCTCCATCAGGTTGCAAATTAAAAATAATTTTTTTCTGCATCTAGCTCTGAAAAAATATTTGGGCTTCTAGCAGTGTGTGGGACTTGGTCTATTAGTCCATCTATACTGACCTCCATCAGGTTGCAAATTAAAAATATTTTTTTTCTGCATCTAGCTCTGAAAAAATATTTGGGCTTCTAGCAGTGTGTGGGACTTGGTCTATTAGTCCATCTATACTGACCTCCATCAGGTTGCAAATTAAAAATAATTTTTTTCTTCATTTATCTCTGAAAAAATATTTGGGCTTCTAGCAGTGTGTGGGACTTGTTCTATTAGTCCATCTATACTGACCTCCATCAGGTTGCAAATTAAAAATAATTTTTTTCTGCATCTAGCTCTGAAAAAATATTTGGGCTTCTAGCAGTGTGTGGGACTTGGTCTATTAGTCCATCTATACTGACCTCCATCAGGTTGCAAATTAAAAATAATTTTTTTCTGCATCTAGCTCTGAAAAAATATTTGGGCTTCTAGCGGTGTGTGGGACTTGGTCTATTAGTCCATCTATACTGACCTCCATCAGGTTGCAAATTAAAAATAATTTTTTTCTGCATCTAGCTCTGAAAAAATATTTGGGCTTCTAGCAGTGTGTGGGACTTGGTCTATTAGTCCATCTATACTGACCTCCATCAGGTTGCAAATTAAAAATAATTTTTTTCTTCATTTATCTCTGAAAAAATATTTGGGCTTCTAGCAGCGTGTGGGACTTGTTCTATTAGTCCATCTATACTGACCTCCATCAGGTTGCAAATTAAAAATAATTTTTTTCTGCATCTAGCCCAGCCAATAGTTTTGGCCTAATACCACAGTTTGGCCACTCAGCTCTGCTCGGTTACCATCCATTGTTTTTTTGTGCAAACAACTCCAGAGTTGTGAATTAGTTAACCACCAAAATGAGTGGAAAAAGGCCTGCTGCTGGTGGAAAGGGGAATAGGCGTGTTGGGAAGGGGAAAAAAGGTTGTGTCCGTGGGGTAGGTGCAGAAGAAAGACCATCTTCCAGCCAAACTAAAATGTCTACTTCTTTTAGCGGACAATGTGATAAGATCCCTTTCTTACGGCCACGCCAATCGCTACAAATTCCAGATGAGGCACAAAAACAGCAGGTGCTTCAACGGATATCAAGTGCTCCTTTAAGTGGGCTCTCCTCCACATCAACTTCAACATC
The DNA here is from genome assembly GCF_046119375.1 of Phyllobates terribilis. Taxonomy (NCBI): domain Eukaryota; kingdom Metazoa; phylum Chordata; class Amphibia; order Anura; family Dendrobatidae; genus Phyllobates; species Phyllobates terribilis. Next base: position 908,094,075 of record NW_027362762.1, on the reverse strand, counting down.
ACAAATACTCCAGTCCTCAAAGGTGTCACCCAAATCGCACTTGCTTCCTCACAGCTCCCAAATCTCCAGCTGCCCGTCTGAGTATGAGGTAGAACAGATGGTTGAGTCTGCAGAGCTGTTTACTCATACTATAGCCTGGGAATCAGAGGTCGACTCCAGCGCTTCTGTGAATCCAGACGAGGAAATGATCTGCACTGATGCCCAGAATCTTTATGAGTCGGATCCAGGACCAGACGCAGAAGGTTCTGACCATAATGTAGACCCTCATTCCCAAACTGTAACTCCTGTTGGTGGAGACAATGAGGAAGACGATGATAAGACTCAAATACCTGATTGGAGTGACAACTTTAGTTTTTTGTCAGGGCAGGAACAGGTTGGCTCTGAGGACGACAGGTGTGATAACGCACAGGGTGATGATGATGAGGTCGGAGATCCCACTTACTGTCAACCCACAGTCAGCCAAGAGATGAGGTCAGCAGAGGAGGTGGAGGAAGATGCTAGTGACGACGAGGTCAGGTTGCGCCTTCCTGGACAGAGACGTAGTACTGGAAGCACGTCAACAACTGCATCCTCAAACACAACTCTGCCTCTCACCACAAGTCGTGGTGGCTCTTCAGGTCGCATGGGTGCTAAGCCTTGCATAGCCTGGGCATTTTTTCAGATCGATAAAGATGACCCAACTCGTGTTATCTGTAACATTTGTCAGCAAAAGCTAAGTAGAGGCCAAAAAATACATAGTTTGAGTACTTCATGCATGAACCGGCACATGGACATGAAGCATAAGTTGCAGTGGGAAGCTCAGTGTGCTACAATGCGGCCTAGCCGGCCGGTCCAATCACCGTCTGCCATATCTTGTGCATCCGCGGCCTCTTCATCCTCTGTGACTGGGGGGACAGCAGTCACACCTGTTTTGGGGCGCAGACCTGCCACCTCTTTACCCGCAACAGCCAGCGTGATTGGCAGGTCATCATTTTCTTTGGAGGTGGTAACACCAGCTGGTGTTGAGCGCTGTCCGACATCGATAGCACCACCTTTGGATCAAGGCAACCTAACATGTCCGCCTGCATCTTCCTCACAGACCGGCAGTTTGCCGGGGACACCCTTATCAACCCCGTCTAAGCACAATAGCCAGCCCTCGGTCCCTCAGATGTGGACAAGTAAAAGACCATTTCCTCCTAGCCATGAGAAAGCTAAGAGGTTGAATTTCACCATCTGCAAGCTCTTGGCTACAGAAATGCTGCCTTTCCGCCTGGTGGACACAGAGGATTTTCGAGACCTTATGTCCGTCGCAGTGCCCCAGTACCAGATGCCCAGTCGGCACTACTTCTCAAAGAAAGGTGTGCCTGCGCTCCACCAGCATGTCGCACACAACATCACCGCTTCTTTGAGAAACTCTGTGTGTGACAGGGTGCATTTCACCACAGACACTTGGACGAGTAGGCATGGACAGGGGCGTTACATGTCGCTGACTGGGCACTGGGTAACTATGGTGACAGCAGTACAAGGGGCTGCTGTCCAAGTCTTGCCGTCCCCACGAGTTGTGCGTCAATCCTCTTTATGTCAAAGTTCCTCCACTGCTTCTGCCTCCTCAACCTCCTCTCGGTCTTCCACCTGCACCCAAAGCCTGTCTGGTCATGCCACAAGCTTTCTAACTGCGCAGAAGGGATCCTGCACACCTCCTTACTATGCTGGCAGTAGGGCTCAACGTCATCAGGCGGTTTTTACATTGAAATGTCTGGGAAATGTGAGTCACACAGCTGAGGAGTTGTGGTCAGCTCTGGAGAACCAATTTCATGAATGGTTGTCTCCACTGGACCTGAAACCAGGGAAGGCCGTGTGCGACAATGCTGCAAACCTGGGTGCGGCCCTTCGCCGGGGCAATGTCACACACGTGCCTTGTATGGCTCACGTGTTGAACCTGGTTGTCCAGCAATTTTTAGCCCACTATCCCAGACTAGATGGCCTTCTGCAGAGGGCACGGTCGCTGTGTGCTCACTTCCGCCGTTCGCATCCCGCAGCTCAGCGACTTACATCTCTACAGAAGTCGTTGGGCCTGCCACTTCACCGGCTAAAATGCGATGTGCCTACCCGGTGGAATTCAACTCTGCACATGTTGCAGCGACTGTGGCAGCACCGACAAGCCCTGGTGCAATACGTTCTGACGTATAGCCTGGGCCAACGAGATTCAGAGGTGGGGCAAATCACGCTGGAGGAGTGGTCTCAGATCAGGAACCTATGCACCCTTCTGCACAGTTTTGAAATGGCGACGAAGATGTTTAGTGCTGACGATGCCATTATCAGCATGACTATTCCGGTGATTTACATGCTGGAGCACATGTTAAACAGAATTCGGAGTCAGGTGGTGGCACAAGAGGAGGTGGAGGAAGTAGAGGAGGAGGAGTTGTATGCGGAAGGGCTAACATCTGCAAGGTCCAGACGGTCGGCAGCACCAAGGCGGCAGGCATGTGAGGGTGGGGGAGATGGTTTTACCAGGGCGCATGGTAGCAGCCAAACTAGTGAGGAAGGTGCAGGAGCCCAGGAAGAAGTGGAGGACGAACTGATGGAAGACTCATCAGATGAGGGAGACCTTGATCACATTTCTGTTGTGCGAGGTTGGGGGGAGAGGACAGAGGAAGGAAGCATGATTGTTACCTCGCCACCAACACAACAGGGACTTGGTGCTCCTGGATGCGCAACACACATGAGTGCCTTCTTGCTGCACTACCTGCATCATGACCCTCGAATTGTGAGAATTAGAAATAATCCTGACTACTGGGTTGCCACACTGTTAGATCCCCGGTACAAAAGTAAATTTGCAGAAATTATTCCTGCCATAGAAAGGGATGCACGCATGCAGGAGTATCAGCAGAGACTGTTGCAGAATCTTACATGTGCTTTTCCACAAAATACCAGTGGTGCACGTAGTGAATCTCACAGTTCCAACTTGCCAACCGTGGGACCGTCAAGTGTTCAGCACTCAAACCGTAACAGAACCACAGTATCTGCTGGTAACATCAATTTTGCGGAATCATTTCACCACTTTTTTAGCCCATCCTTTGCAAGGCCACAGGAGACAAGAAGTCTGACACATAGTCAACGCCTAGAGACGATGGTACAGGAGTATCTCCAAGTAAACATTGAAGCCACGACTGTGTCACTGGACCCTTGCTCTTTTTGGGCTTCCAATCTGGATAAATGGCCGGAGCTAGCCACTTACGCCTTGGAGATCTTGTCATGCCCCGCAGCCAGCGTTCTGTCTGAACGTGTGTTCAGCGCTGCTGGTGGTGTGCTGACAGATAAGCGCACGCGGCTCTCCACTGATAATGTAGACAGACTCACGTTCATAAAGATGAACAAATCATGGATCCGAAACGACTTTTCTACCCCTGTGTCATCCTGGGGAGAGTAAAAGCTTGATGATTGGTTAAAATCACCCTACCAACCGTTTTAAGCTTTCAAATTACTAATCATGTTTATCTGTATCTTGACTGGAAAATAATTTGGGCTTTGTAGCAGTGTGCAGCACTGATCCTATTAGGCCATCTATAATAAGCTTCACCAGATTTAAAATTAAAAATAATTTTTAGCTGCATCTAGCCCGGAAAATAATTTTGGGGCTCCGAGATGCGCAAGACACATAAGTGCCTTCTTGCTGCACTACCTGCAGCATGACCCTCATATTGTCAGAATTCGAAGTAATCATGACTACTGGGTTGCCACACTCTTAGATCCCCAAACTTTTCGATCAACCTTTTCATTTTAATAAAGACCAAAAAAATGGTCATTTTTGAAATTATAAGCATTAGCAGGTTGTTAGAAACTGAAATCAAACAGTTTTCAACTCAAAACTTTATTCTAGGTGATGTTACATTTTCACATAGGACCCCTTGTTCGAAAGGAGCTTCTGAACTCTCTCGTCCATTGAATTTGTCAGGTTTTGGATGGTTTCTGCTTCAATTGTTTTGCATGAGGACAGAATACCCTCCCAGAGCTGTTGCTTAGATGTGAACTGCCTCCCGCCATCATAGACACTCCTTTTAATGATGCTCCAAAGGTTCTGAATGGGGTAGAGGTCAGGGGAGCATGGGGGTCACACCATAAGTTTGTCCCCTTTTATGCCCATATCAGCCAGAGATGCAGATGTTTTATGTGCAGCATGAGATGGTGCATTATCATGCAGAAAAATGATCTTGCTGTGAAATACACGGTTCTTCTTCTTGAACCATGGCAGGAAGTGCTGTTTGAGAAAATCCACATACATTATGGAGTTCATCTTTAGCGCCTTCAGGGATCCTAAAGGGGCCGACAATCTCTCTCCCCATGATTCCAGCCCAAAACATTACTCCACCTCCTCCTTGTTGGTGCTGTAGCCGTGTTTGCGTGGGGTGTCCATCAACCAGCCATCCTCCACTCCATTCATCTGGACCATCGAGCGCTGCACGGCACTCATCCGTGAACAAAACAGTTTTGAAATCAGTCTTCATGTAATGTTTGGCCCACTGGAGCCGTTTCTGCTTGTGTGAAGTGGATAGAGGAGGTCGACAGGATGGCATATGCACAGCTGCAAACCTCTGAAGGACCCTGCATCTTGTTGTTCGGGGGACGTTGGAGGCACAAGCAGCTTCAAAAACTTGTCTGCTGCTATGACAAGGCTTTTTTGCCGCTGCTGTTTCAACCTGACGTAATTGCCTGTAGGAAAGAGTCCTCAATTTGCCCTTATCAGCACGCACACGTGTGTACTGTGAATCAGCTACATACTTCTTGATTGCCAAGACACTTCATCCTGATCATCGCACAATGTTGATTGTAGTCATGCCTTGACCTAAACACTCCACAATTTGTTGCTTCTCAGCAGCCGACACATCCTTTTTCTTTCCCATTTTGGCAGAAAATGTAGGCTGCTTAATAATGTGAGAGAGCCTTCTTAAGTAGTCTTGCCTTTCATTGGACACACCTGCCAAACTAATTAGCACAGGTGTCTGCAATTGCTTACAGTGATATAAAGAGCCCTGACACACATCACCATCAATGAGTTTAACTGACAAACAAACAAATTCTTCCCTTATCACTCCTAAACACTTTTTGCATAATAATTTGGAACGCGGTGTACATGTGCTTTTCCACAAAACACCAGTGGTTCACGTAGTGAATCTTACAGTTCTAACTTGCCAACCGTGGTCTGTATGGAATTGTTCAATAAAGGGCCCAAAATTAAGATAACATAGATGGGAGAGGTCTCTATGAATAGGAATTCCTAAGTATTTGATACCCTGTGAGGGCCAGGCAAAGGGAAAGTTGGACTGGATGGAATCCTATATGGATTTAGGGAGGGAGACATCGAGGGCCTCAGACTTCGCTGCATTGATTTTAAAATTTTACCATGTAACAAAGTGATCTATTTCAGCCATAACAGCAGGGATGGATATATGTGATTGAGTGATATATACTAGGACATCATCAGCAAATAGAGAGCACTTGTACTCGGTGCCTCCCACCTCAATCCACCTAATATTGGGGTTATGGCGAATTGATGAGAGCAGGTGCTCCGTCACTAGGATGTATAAGAGAGGGGACAGAGGACATCCCTGCCTTGTCCCATTGGTGATTGTGAAAGGTGATGAAAATGTTCTGACGCACCCCCTGGGCCTTGGGACACCCGGAGCCGGACACTTTTTGGTGGATGCTGGTGGTTGTAGTCTTCGTGGCGGCGATCCGGTTCCGTGGCTCAGGGCGGTCAAACCAGTGGCGGAACTATTTATGTGGTTTTGATGTTTAAATGTCCGACTACGCCACCCGTGGATTGCGGTCAGAGTGAACCGCCGCTACTGGGCAGACCGCTAAGGCTGGTGTTGTGGGTGCAGCAGAGCGTAGCATAACTCCCCACGGGAGGAGTATAGCCTCAGGGCAGTGTATGCGGAGGATGGGGGTGATGGTGCAGGGCAGCAGCAGTAACAACACGGAGTCAGTGATGCAGTTCAGGGCCTTTACTCACAGTTCTTATTATCCAGACCACGTCTGCAGGTAACGGCTGCCCACGTCGTACTGTGCTCACCAGGTGAGGGGCTCAGACAACTCCCAGATAACTTTGGAGCGCTTCACAGGACCCCCTTTGTGTGTCCTTTGTCTGGCCTTTCTTACCAACACTTCTGTCCGGCTGCCTCGGGCCTCCTCTTGGTAAACTTGGCGCCAGTTTCCCTGACCCTATGTGGTGCCTTCCTAGCGGGTGGAGCAAGGGGCTGCGCCACATAAAATGTCAGAGCCTCCGGTTTCTAGCTGAGGGTCGTTTCCTGCCTCCACTAGTTCGGGGACCGGTCTCCCCCTTTGGCCTGACCCCTCCACGCAGGTGGATTCGGGCGTGCGGTGGCGACTCGCCCGTCCGCACCCCTGGGATCCCTTCATTCCTCGTTCCTGGAGCCTTCTCCGCTCCTCTTCCTTCCTTCTCCCTCTTGCAGGCCTGGGCCTCTGTTACTAGGCCCGCCTCCGGAGCAGAGCTCATGCAGAGCCCCTGCTCCCTGCCACTTCTGCTCAGACTTCTCTGCACTGAACTAAGATGGTGCCCACCTTTTATACTCCCTTCTCAATGCACCCAGGAACTGCTTCCTCCCTGCTCCTGCACTGCAGGGTTCCTCTTCCTCAGTGTTCCCTCCCCCCACTCCAGCCAGGGACAGGGACTGTCGTGCCCATCTCAGGGGCATATTGGTCGCCCTGCCCCACGGCAATGTGGTGTAATGCATGCAGGTGTCGGGTCCTGATCCACACTCCATCCTTATCTGAGAGTGAGATATCACACCTCTGGGTGAGGTGCAATACGTCTGTAGCAACCGAGCCCTCGGTGCTACAGTTCCATTTATCTTCAGCCTAGGTGACGTATTGTGATACAGGGCCGTGATTTTGGCTATAAAAGGGTCCCCTAGACCCCTACCCCAAGCTTTTTAAGAGAATCATATATGGCGTGCCAGGAGACTCTATGGAATGCTTTCTCAGCATCCAACGAGAGTATCTACTTACAAATTTTTAACTGCATCTAGCCCAGGAAATACTTTGTGCCTAGTAGCAGTGTCTGCTAGTCAGCGGATTATCCCGGCTGTTAAGCAAGCTACACCACCTGTAGTTTGGACACTTAATTTTTTCAAAGGAAATGCTTCGGGACCACGGGATACTTAGTGAAGAGCATCAGGAGGCACCCCAAGGCATAGGGGCTGGGACTGGCACTAGGATGCCTTGCGGTGGACAGCCGAGCTCGATCCTTATAAAAGCTTTTTAACTGCAGTAGCTTTAGTGGACGCTACTGGAGCTGGAATTACGCGGCTGCTGGCATGAGACTTGCCCTCCAATAGATCCTTGTAAATGGATTTAAAGTGTATTCATTCAAATTAGAGGGACAATTTAAATTAAAAAGCTTAGAGCTGCCTCCACCACAGGGGGGCTCTCTCGACCCACCAGCGGACAGGCACCAGTATTGGGAGAGGGGGGCTGGCCGTCAGGGTTCACCGCGGCTCTGGCACAAACCCGGCGACACGGAGGTGGCACGGGCAGGAGCGGACTGGCCGTCTCGGCTTCTCACTTTTTGGATTTTAGAAGGGCATGACATGCCTATATCTGTGTCTCCCCCTCCTTTTACTCCTCCACCTCTTTTCTTTTCGCATGACTATATGTACTTGTCACTTTTCTATGTGTTAGTTGTGTCTTCTGAGCAGTTTGTCAGCTTTTGGACACCTTTGAAGGTGTTTTCTATGTGTTTCTATGTGTTTTTGTTTGCCTGCCATTGGTTTTAACGGTGTTCGAAGGTGTTCGACGAACAGTTCGACGAACAGTTCGGCGAACACACGGGTGTTCGACGAACCGAACCGAACTCGAACACTACGGGGGTGGCTCAACACTAATGAAGTTATCTAAAAAATAGACAGAATTATATATTAAAAATATACACAGGAAGTATATGTAATTTCACTAGCCCAACATAAAATATAGGAGAGCCCTTATATTTATGTATTTTCTATCTATCCATTTATGCGTATAAGATCAGTCGGTCAGTGGTTAGCACTGTAGCCTTGCTACATTGGGGACCTGGGTGGTAATTCCACCGCGACAACATCTGCAAGGAGTTTGTATGTTCTCCCCGTGTTTGCGTGGGTTTCCTCCGGCTGCTCCGGTTTTCTCCCACACTCCAAAGACATACTGATAGGGAATCTAGATTGTGAGCCCCAATGGGGACAGTGATGATAATGTCTGTAAAGTGCTATGGAATATAATGATACTATGTAAGCAAGCATAACAATATTTTAGATAAAAATAAAATGAGTGTTGACACTTTGGTGTACGCCATCAATTTTTTGCCTTTTGATAAAGGTTTTGTCCCAGCTGGGAAGGTTAACACATAATTACAGCGTAGATGATAACTTGCAAATTCCTAGGACCCTCAAAAATCTCTGGAATGGGTTGTGTATGAAGCTGTGCCATGGATCATCCAGGACAGTGACAGCCCCTTAGTCAATAAATGGAGCTGTGTCGTCCATGCACAAAGATCGGACCATTTCAGAGCCCCATTTTCGGATTTGTGATAACCAGTGATTTTCCTGTGGTTAGGTAATAACTTGCCAAGTTGGGAGAACGTCTTTAAGCCTAAAAGTAATGTTTTAATGGGTAAATAATGGATCTTTCTGTGCTCATAGTTTAGGTATTTGAGCTGAGGAAGTTCACTATGCAATCGACTTTGGCAGAGAAAGTGCTAAAAAAACAAGCAAATTCCTCCCTGGTTATGTTCACATTAGGACCTCTTCCCAAACGTGTGTATGTGCCCATCTGCCCTGAACTGGACACCACCTTTCTCACCTTATCAGTAGATGGAGCAGTCGGCCAGTACCTGCTCCAAAGACTCTGAATGACGGGTTGGTCTCAAGCAAGTGATATGTCCACCTTCAGGATTCAATTGGATGAGTGACAGATGGTGGACAGATATGATTCTTCCCATGATCACTCCTTGCAGCATTTGACAGTGACTGATTATAGCCACAATCAGTTTAGACAACCAAATCTTTACTTCAAAATTGCTTTTGGTCCTGGTCCTCAGGGGGCAAACACGGCAGAACTCCCCTTTGGATACACAGACCTGCATTTGGAAGTTAACTATCTATACAGCATGAGCTACACTGCAGCTAGAAATACATAAAATGTAAAAGTATATACTGGTCTGAACAATGCACATAAAATGGGATTCATTCACCAGTTATCTGTGCAATCCAGTGCAGAGAATTCCCTGTTCAAGGACCGTTTGTCCTTTTATGAAGCTTTGAGTTATATGAAAACCACCGACCGCTAATAAATAAAATTATAGATATCCTCAAAGTAGTAAGACTAAAATATACCTTATATATTGAATATCGTTAACCCCTTCACCCTGGGACATTTTCAGTTTTTTGTTTTTTCATCCCCTTTTTCCAAAAACCATAATTATTTTATTTTTCCGTCAATATGAGGTCTTGTTTTTTGCTGGACAAGTTGTAATTTTGTAAAGAAACCATTGGTTTTATCATGCGATGCACTGGAAAGCGGGAAAAAAATTCAAAGTGAAATTGCAAAAAAAGTGCAATTCCACAATTGTTTTTTGAAAAAAATCAGAAATTTTGTTAAAAAAAATATTTTGCTTGTGCCGTCATTTTCCGAGATCCGTAACGCTTTCAATTTTCGGGATATGGGGTTAGGTGCAGGCTTATTTTTTGCAACCTGAGCTGATGTTTTTACTTATACCATTTTGGGGTGGATACAATGCTTATTACATTTTATTCCAATGTTGCAATGGCCAAAAAGCATGTAATTCTGGCGTTTTGTTTTTTTTCTCATTACACCATTTACCGATCTAATTAATTTATTTTACATTTTGATAGATCGGACTTTTACGAATGCATTGTTAACAAATATGTGCATTTTTTTAATTGTTTTATTTTTAATGGGATAAAAAGTGGGTGATTTGAACATTTGTGTTTTTTTAACCCCTTTACGACCATGTCAGTAATAGTATGTAGCTGCGCTCTGGGCCTTCTGGGGCAGCTACGTACTATTACGTGTGCTACGATTGCGCCCACACACAAGCGGTGCGGGGCAATCGCCACCGGGTGTCAGCTGATTGTCACAGCTGACACCCGGTGCCATGTGCCAGGAGCGGTCAAGCACCACTCACGGCACATTAACCCCCGAAATGCTGAGATCGAAGTCGATCGCAGCATTGTGGGAACAAGGGGGGAGGTAAGCGCCGATACTTACCTCCTCTCCGGTTTCCAGCGGTGTCTGTGTCGGATCCCGGATGTTGTCATGGTGACCCGATGTCGTAATGACAACATCCGGGTCACCTGGAGGCAAGAAGTTGCTTTGGTCATGCGCAGGGTGCGACCAAAGTAACTTCTGCATGCAGTGCTGACAGGCTGTATATATCATAGAGATGCTGCTGCATCCCTATGCTATATAAGCGATCAGACTGGAAAAAGTGAAAGTCCCATAGTGGGACAATGTGTAAAAGTTCCAAAAGTCTCAGAAAGTGAAAAAAAATATTTTAAAAAAATTAAATTTTTTTTAAAAATATATATATACTGTACCCATAAATAAATATTATTGTGAAAAAAAAACAATACAAGTACACATATTTGGTATCGCTGTGTCCGGAATGACCTGACCTATAAAACTGTCCCACTAGTTAACCCCTTTAGTGAACATGGTAAAAAAAAATAAAAAAATGAAGCACAAAACTGTGCTCTATCATCATCATACCGCCAAACAAAAAATGGTACCGCTGAAAACATCATCTTGTCCTGCAAAAAACAAGCCACCATACAGCTCCATCAGCCGCAAAATAAAAAAGTTATAGCTCTCACAATAAAACGATGCCAAAAAGATTATTTTTTTTCCATAAAATTGTTTTTATTGTGTAAAAGTGACAAAACATAAAAAAATATATAAATGCGGTACCGCTGTAAACGTACTGACCCAAAGAATAAAGCTGTCTTATCAATTTTACCACATGCAGAACAGCATAAAAAAGCCCCCCCCAAAAAAAAAATTTTGGGGGGGTTTTTGTTTATTCTGCCTCCCAAAAATCGGAATAGAAAGCGATCAAATAATATCTCATGCCCAGAAAATTGTACCAATAAAAATGACAACTCGTCCCGCAAAAAAACAAGCCATCACATGACTCTGTCGGCCAAAATATGAAAAAAATTATAGCTCTCAAAATTTGGTGATGCAAAAACTAGTCTTTGCAAAAAAAAAAGTTTTTTTAGTGTGTGACAGCTGTCAATCATAAAAACCCGATATGAACCTGGCATCGCTGTAATCAAGCCGACCCAAATAATAAAGTCGTCTAATCACTTATACCGCATGAGAAAAGGCGTAAAAAATAAACTCTAGGGTTAGGGTTGTGCTCTGGTTAGGGCTGTGCTAGGGTTAGGGTTGTGCTAGGGTTAGGGTTGTGCTAGGGTTAGGGTTGGGTAAGGGTTGGGCTAGGGTTAGGGTTGGGCTAGGGTTGGGCTATGGGTAGGGTTGGGCTAGGGTTAGGGTTGTGCTAGGGTTAGGGCTGTGCTAAGGTTAGGGTTAGGGTTGTGCTAGGGTTGGGATTTTTTCAAAAGTAAATAAAAAAAAAATGATGACGATATGTCGACTATTGTTGAGGGCAAGTGCTCGCTACTTGAGTTTGCATCGGGTGCTCGGCTATGCACCAAGTACCACGGGTGCTCGAGTGACATGCTCGAGTTTCCGCCCCATATGCTTCGCCGACAAAAAAAACTTGCGGAGATTGCCTGCCATGCACGAGTGATCTCCCCATGTTTTTTTTGGGTGTTTAATAACCGTGAAACATGCGGGTGGGGACTCGAGCATGTCACTCGAACACCCGTGATACATGGCGCATACCTGAGTACCCGATGCAAACTCAAGTAGCGAGCACTTGCGCTCAAGACTAATGACTACTTATTCAATATGATGACCCAATGTTATCAATTTCTGTGTTGTACTTCTGGGTTCAAAATGTTCACTATACCCCTTGATAAAATCATTGAGGGGTCTAGTTTCCGAATTTGGGTCACTTGTGGGGGGTTTCCACTATTTAGGCACATAAGGGGCTCTCCAAACGTGACATGGCATCCGCTCTCAATTCCAGCCAATTTTGCGTTCAAAAAGTCACACAGTGCTCCTTCCCTTCTGAACTCTGCCGTTCGTCCATACAGTGTATTTTCCCCACATATGCGGTATTAACGTACTCAGGAGAAATTGCAAAAACATTTTTGGGGTCCATTTTCTCCTCTTACCCTTGTGAAAATAAAAAAATATTTTTTGTGGAAAAAGTTTGATTTTTTCATTTTCACAGCTCCATGTTATAAACTTCTGTGAAGCAGATGGGGGTTCAGGACGCTCACCACACATCTAAATAAGTTCCTTGAGGGGTCTAGTTTCCAAAATGGTGTCACTTGTGGGGGGTTTGCACTATTTAGGGAAAATCAGGGGCTCCCCAAACGCAACATGCCGTCCGCTAATTATTCAAGCAAATTTTACATTCAAAAAGTCAAATGGCACTCCTTCTTTTCTGAGCCCTGCCGTGCACCCAAACAGGGATTTGCTCCCACATATGGGGTATTGGCGTGCTCTGGAGATATTGCACAACAAATTTTGGGGTCTAATTTTTCCTGTTACTCTTGCAAAAATAAAAGGAAATTGGGCCTAAATTAAGATTTTTGTGAAAAAAGTTAAATGTTCATTTTTTTTTTCACGTTCCAAAAATTCCTGTGAAGCACCTGAAGGGTTAATAAACTTCTTGAATGTGGTTTTGAGCACCTTGAGGGGTGCAGTTTTTAGAATAGTGTCACTTTTTGGTATTTTCTGTCATAAAGACCCCTCAAAGTCACTTCAAATATGATGTGGTCCCTAAAAAAATGGTTTTGTAAATTTTGCTGGAAAAATGAGAAATTGCTGGTCAACTTTTAACCCTTATAACTCCCTAACAAAAAAAATTTTGGTTCCAAAATTGTGCTGATGTAAAGTAAACATGTGGGAAATGTTATTTCTTAACTATTTTCTGTGACATATCTCTATGATTTAAGGGCATGAAAATTGCAAAATTTTCGAAACTTTCGCCAAATTTCCGATTTTTTTAGCAAATAAACGCAAGTCATATCAAAGAAATTGTACCACTATCATGAAGTGCAGCTGTCAAAGAGTTAATAGCAGCAGACGGAGCTCCGCTCCACTCCCGGCTATTAGAGGCACATGATGGCTGATTAAATCAGCCATCATCTGCCGGGAAAGAAGCAGGCTCGCTGTGCATTGAAGGCAGTATGTCATATCGGTAAGTGATTGACCTTTTAAAAACCCAAACATTTTTCAGTCTTGCACTTTTATTTTTTAGACTGAAAAAAGATAATTAGCTCATATCACCTAATACTCACAGCAATCCCAGGCTCACGGATTAGTGTCCAGCATACACTTGCAAGGATATATAAAGAAGGTAAAATCCGGAGGCATAAAGAGAGTATCACGTCCCCATCGTGGCTGTAATTGGGGAAAAAATGCTCCATAACAAAGAGAAATTATGGATATTGAAATTAAATGCACGGATACCGCAAGGTATGAATTATAGATCAGATCTAATGTTTTTTTTATTAAATTATACATATATGCTTGCATTTACAATATTATGTTCTGTTTCTGCGTATTTATATGGCAAATCTATTACATAATAAAAAAATTATTTTTTTTTCTTCTCCTAAGTTAATATCTGAATATTCTATGAGAATTCGGTGCACGCAAATCTTGTCTAAGTAGGAGTTAATATCCTAATTTGTATACTAATCTATCACACTTGTTTAAGGGTGGTCACAGTTTTTATTATAAATGTGATGTTTTTTAATTCATTTGTATACTGACGAATAAGGGGCTGTGTCCTCGAAACGCGTCCAGTTGTTCCCCTCCTAGGGACATGTTGTGATTTTTAATTTTGGAATAAAAGGATTTATCGCATGTGGCACCGGATTTTACCTTCTTTATATACTTTTATTGTTTTCTCCCCTTGTTTCAAGAACCACAACATTTTTGTTTTAAGTCAACATAGCCATACATGGACTTGATTATTTTTTGCTGTTGAACGAGTTGTATTTTGAAGGACACCTTTCATTTTTACCAAAGTACAATAAGTAAGGATGGCAAGTTATAGAGGCTCGAGACATTTTGGACAGTTCCATGTGCATTGTTTTGTAAATTTATATGTTTATTAGGTATGAGAAGTGAACACTCGGAAACAAAAAGGGAAATCTGTAGAGAGGTGTTTTTCTAGCCATTCATTACTTACTGGGTCATGAGAGGTAAATCTGCTGCATAGGATGAGTGTTTGATGCCTTCTTACCTCTGGGATGATCTATTTAGATACCTGGATGTTAAGTGGTTATTTGTTAACGGGCCAATGTAAGTCTAATGTATCCAACAGCTAAACATCATCATCTTAAATCCATCATAACACGATTAGAGGAGCTAAACAAGTTGCTATAAATGACCAACAGCTTGATGATTCCCAGTGCTGCCGTACGAGCCTTACAATAGCTGGACGTGTGAAGAGGACAATTGATCACTTCGCTATGAAAAGTCAGCACCAACAAAAAGGCTGATTTACCATTACCCTCTTGGAAAAGTTGTTTTGCTCTAATTGTCATGTTCTGCTTCTAGTATTTACCTGGTTTGAAGCCTCAGGATCAATTAATATTAGCCACTTTGACTTCTGAAATTGGCCCATGAGAAAATTTAAGAGAAACAGTCTAAAATTGACAAAATAAATCGTAACTTCAAAGAGTCGCTGAACATTTTCTCGATCAAAGTGAAAACGTCACATTTTCCCCAAAAATGTGATTGCTCTAATATTACCATCAGATTGCCTAGCGCAAGCTGAAGCTGCAGAAGGTCTTAAACTTGTCTCAGAATTTTTCATCCCAACCCGACACATTTTCTAGTTTAAGTAAAAGGAGTCGAAAAATAAATTTTAACCCCTTTTCATTTTGTGTTTTGTTTTTTTCCTCTTATTCTAAGAACCATCTCTTTTTTATCTTAGACTTATGAGGTCTTGTTTTTCTGAGTTGTACGTTTGAATGACACTATTCATTTTAGCATTCAGTGTACTGGAAAATGGTAATAAAAAAATCCAAATATGGTGAAATTGCACAAATAATACAATATTTGGGTTTTGTTTTGATAGCGTTCATTGTGCGGAAAAAATGACCTATTTTATTTTTCACGTCAGTAAGATTATGGCGATACTAAACTTTTTTTTTTTAACTTAAGAAACGTAGAAAATCTGTAAAAAAAATTTTTTTGCTTGTGTCGCCATCTTGTGAAATCTATAACATTTTTAATTTTTAGTCATTAGTGCTGGGTGAGAGCTTGTTTTTTGCGGCCTGAGCTGACGATCTTATTGATACCATTTTGAGATAGATACCTTTTTTTCAATTATTGCATTTTGTCTTGCAGTGTTAGTTTTACCAAAAAAATTCTGATATTTCTATGTTTTTTTGTCATTATGATGTATACCAGTCAACTAAATAAATTTTAGATTTTGATAGATCGGACTTTCATGGACCAAATACCAAATATATAAATATATATTTTTATTTCTTTATTTTTAATGGGGGATAAATTGAGCTGATTCAAAGTTTTACAAACCTTAGCACATCACTCATGGCTTTGGCTTCCAGGTCACCGATGGACAGTATCAAGAGAATGGCCCAAAAAGTTAAGAGAAGCCTTGAACAACCAGAAAAAAAATAGCAAAGGTATTGAATGACCCTAAAGGTATAACTGGAAGCAGAATTCACAAGTTTACAGTTAAAGGAACACTGTCTGCACTATCTGAAGCTATTGTACTGGCAAGCTGGTAGATCAATATTTCCAGGACATTATTATTGACCTATTTTACCCCACCGATCAGGTGATTGAAGGGGCTACAGTGCCCTACATTGTGCGGTGGCCATGAAAGGTACTGCAACTCTCTCCAATACAACTACAGTACCATTTAGGGCCACAACACAATATATAGAGCTGTTCTAGTTCCCATGTGGCTCAGTAAATTTCAATGGCTAATCGTTGGGGTTGTACCCTCCCCAAATTGATTGATGCAAAGGTCACTAATATTAAAGTCCCAGGAAACCCCTTTAAGGCTGGTATTTGGGAGAAATAAGGTTTGAAATTAAATTTACTTGAAGTATTTGTAGTGGTCTTTCTATCATGGAAGGAAAATGTACTGTCTGTAAATCAGGAAATTTGTGGTGTCTCTTTATAGAAAATATATAGGTGAAGTTATTGATTTTTTTAATCTCCTCCAGTAAGATTAATCATGTTCTCTGAGCTCTCCTCTGCTCTATCAGAGCCATCATCTCATCTTCTTCCATAAAATCAATGTGGTTTTAATGCCCATAAAGGTTCAAAGTAGTAAAGAAAAATGTTCTGCCAAGTGTCCTGAGTTGCCCTTTGGAACCATCATAGTGTATAATTTTCCTACTAGGGCATTATATTTGCATTTTATTCCAATTGAAACAGTTTTAGTTTGTCTTATTTGTATCCACTAATACAGAGAAGATAAGGATAATCCTATAAATAATACAGCAAGGCTTAGGACCTGTTTACACCATGTTATATTTTTGGCGAGTATGCTACAAGAGTAGTATACTGTATATATACAGGCATTAGTTTTACGGATGCAAAATAAATAAGGTATAGAAAAAGTCCATTTAATGGATACCATTATGGGAATGGGGAAGCAGCTGGATGAAGGAACAGGAGAAGGAAACAAAGGGAAAATGATGCAGATTCTATCAACTGGAGGCACATAGGGAAAACAGCTACATTTGTAATAGTCAGAAATAGTATTAATCCTCATGTAAACATGTGACAGCTCGTTATGGAAAGTCACCAGAAAATGCAATTATAATTTAACCCCTTAGCAACATGTGGCGCTCATGTACGTTACACGCCGGATATGGATTATACAGTAAGCCGGCATTTACATGTAACAGCAGCAATGGGAGATGAGCTCTGATCGCTGCGGGTTACCCTTTAACTATCAATCTCTGAAAACGGCCTTAAAGGTGTGTGGTCGGGGCTAAAAAGGCATTATTTCGGGGTGCCGATGGAAGGCCAAGGCTGATGGCTTCCTAAAGATCATCATAGCTGCCATGTAGGTAAAACTGTGAGACTGCAATTTTACCTACTGTATATACAACATGTTTTGCAGTGTATAAAACAAGCACAGTCTGGCAATCACAGGTTCAAGTTCCCTAGGAAGACTTTAAAAAATACAAGTAAAAATAAATAAAAAACCATAAATTTGAATATTCTTCCTTTTCCCCCATTGAAAAAATTAATATTTTTGGTATCGGTTTGTCTCTTAATATTGAATCTATCAAAATATAAAATTATTTACCCTGTACGATAAACGGTGAAAAAAATCAAAATGCCAGAATTAACATTTTTTGGCTGCCCAAAAATGTAATAAAAAGGGATAAAAACATCGACCATGCTTCAAATTGGTTTCAATAAAAATGTTACCTTACTATGCAAAAATCAAGCCCTGACACAGCTCCATCGTGGAAAAATGTATAAAGTTATGCATCTTAGGAAATGGTTTCAAAAGCCAAATTATTTTTACAATTTTATTTTTTTACCACTAAAATAACAAAAAAACTATTCAAGTTTGATATCACTGTAAGAGCCCGTGCAGACGACCATATAACTCACACAAGTGCTATCCAGGGTTTTGATGGAGAGCACTGGTACCCCTGTTATTCTATGGGGCTGTGCATATATCAAAGAAATTCCTCAGACCAAGTGGTCTGAGGGGAAAAAAATGCAGCATTCATGATTTAAAACCAGCATAGCCAGAACAATAAACAGAATTTTTTTTAAAAAAAATCCAAAATCAAATTAGAAAATAGCAAAAGGCAAAGGTACTCACCAGCCAAGGTTTCAAGAAAAATGTGTGACGCCTCTACTCGAAAAGCCCTTTTCTTTACCCTGGGAGATGGGGGACTCGGAGTCGGGTCCTGTGATGTAGAGATGGGGTGCAGCCGTGGCCCAGACCCGACCCGTGCTCAGGGCTGTCACATTAAAAGGATGGTGTGGGCTTATCCGGGTTGAGTGGCTGATTTACGACTACGCCACGTGTGGCACCTGGTGAAGGCCACCAGCGCCGCCGCAGTCCGCTGAGGCATGGTGTTATGGCGGCCAGAGTTATTACTACTCCCCACAGGCGGAGCAAGGCCTCAGGGCAGAGGGACAGGATGGAGGGGGTAGTAGTAGAGGAAGACGGGCGCCGCGTCGTGCGGTGTAGCGCAGAATAAACAGTCCAGAGGCCATAGGGGTGAACTTCCAAGGCTTTACTCACTTTAGAGATGGCAGAAGGATGGCGACTCCCTGCTCCCCGCGGAGTCCTGCGGTCACCAGGGACGGGGGTCCGGCAACCTCCGAGTAAGTGCAGCATTCAGTCGGGACCCTACACCAGAGTGTTCCTGAACTACAGACCGAATCCTTTCCTGTCCGTGTGTGTGCGAATAGGCCGGGTCTACCTCTGAGCTCCTCTCAGAACAAGGGCACGGGTGGCAGCTCCGCTCCATCCGATACCCAGTGGGATCCTCAGGGCCTACCGGGCTTTCCCGACCAGGACATGGAGTAGCAAGGTCGGGTGTCGGGGGCCGGTACCCCTCTTGCAGCCGGACTCCCTCTGAATATATCAGCATGGCGAGGACAGGTGGCGTACACCGCTCCATCTCCATCCTGCCTGGGATCCATTTGCTATGGAGCCACACTCTTAAGCTCCGGGCCTTCCTGGTCCTGGTCCTTGACCGGTTGAGACATTCCTTGTCTACAACCGACCCCTCGTCCCAAGGCCGGGGTACGAGGGCTGTGTCTCCATCCGATGCAGGCCCACACAGGATCCGCGTTAGGGTGGGAGATCACAGTCCACTCAGCAATTGACAGCATAGAGACAGTCAAAGAGCGATTGAAGGCAGTCAAAGAACCAAGACCCAAGATGGCTTTTTCATTAAATATGAAATTTAAAGTGTAACTAACTTGTAAGTCCTCCATCCTCACCCACTAACTGGTTCCCCTAACTCTTGGTTCCCCAGTCTCCCTGTAACCAGGAGGGCAGCACCTAGTGCATACTAGCCCCCTCTGGTGGAGAAATGTGGTGTTGGATGCAAAGGTTGGGTCACGACTATCACACTGTTCTTACCTCAGAGGAGGAACACTACACTCCATTAAAGAAGTGCAGCATCCCTGTGGCGGTCGAACCCTCAGGGGCACCACAAACGCACACCAGGAAACGGCCGGGCCCCTTTTGTTAGAAGGAGGTAACACAGGTGCAGAATGCTGATGTACAATCACCCTCACCCACTCACACTGGAGGGGCGATTGCCTAGCACTAAAACTGCACACAGATGAAACTTGCAGTAGGGTGCAATTCACACACTCGCGGCACCGTGCCTAGCCAGCATCCTATTACACGCCCCTACTATTCGATTAGGCGGGACGCCCGGCACCCCACAGTTTCATCTGTGTGCAGTTTTAGTGCTAGGCAATCGCCCCTCCAGTGTGAGTGGGTGAAGGTGATTGTTCATCAGCATTCTGCACCTGTGTTACCTCCTTCTAACAAAATGGGGCCGGCCGTGTCCTGGTGTGCTTTTTCTTGAAACCTTGGCTGGTGAGTACCATTACCTTTTGCTATTTTCTAGCATTCACGATTTGCCTCTGAGAATCAGATGGCACTCATCCATTCAACTCTATTGGTCCGTGGAAAAAAATCAGACCACATTTGGATGACATTCGAGTGGGGTCCGATTTTCATGGACTTACATTAAAGAGAAGGTGGAAAAATATTTTTTTTTCTCTCACCTCATACCGATTTTCTTGAGTGTGAAGAAGGCGCTCCTCTGCACCTGCGCTGATAGTGCTGACGTGAAGAACTGTGTTATTAAGTTATTATTATCATAAAGTGAATGTTGTAAAACAAAACCCAAAAAACAATGTGCACAATTTTTTTTTTCACCATTTTTACTTCTTTCACAAATGAGTTTAGACCTAAGACATAGATATACTGTACATGTTGCGTCCACATAAAGGTTGGCAGTAAGGCAAATGTAGGAGTATGA
Organism: Phyllobates terribilis; assembly: GCF_046119375.1. Lineage (NCBI taxonomy): Eukaryota > Metazoa > Chordata > Amphibia > Anura > Dendrobatidae > Phyllobates > Phyllobates terribilis. The sequence goes on along the minus strand of NW_027362762.1, from coordinate 908,073,910 downwards.
TTGACACAAATGTAATTATTGGCAGAGCTCCCAAGTCATTTATTTTAATTATACTGATGACCTGTATCTCAATCTGAAGTGGAAATATTGAATATACAGTAAATATACACTTGGGGGGGAATATGCTGCACCTGTCTTCATAGAGCCAAGGACATTGGGAATATATGGTGCTCATCATACAATAACACTCACAATTAGAAATGAGCGGATCTGAAAAAAATTAAATTTCCCTGTTCATGCGGATTTTCCATTGAAATTCGATTTACAGAGAAGATTTTCTGCATGATTTGAATGTCCTTTATTATGCTCTGGGGTCTATGCAGACCCCAGAGCACAATAAACGTAAGATTTAAAAAAACAATAAAAAAATACTTATGCTCACTTTACCGCTCACCTCTCCATCCCCTTCCATTGCCCCCTTTGGAAGAGACTCTGATTTACCTAATATCCTCAGTAATATTGTAAGACTCATTAAATGTTTGGACATATAACATTATCTGGTGATGACTTTCAAATTAAGACAACACAGAGAAAGCTTTATTACTCTGCGTTATTAATTACAGAGGCCATGTTATTATCTGTGCATTAGACTTGCTGAGTTTGGTTTAACCAGCAATACCAGCGTAACTAGGAATAAGGAATGGTCATATGGTCATGATAAAAATGAACAACATGATATGCTTAGACATGGTCGCTGTGTAAGCAGGTGAAAGACTTATATAGTTAAATGCATGGTGGTGCCTAAGTAAACGAACACTGCCATCTACTGACCGGAGGGTATAATAAAGGGAAAAAAATGAAAGCGAGCAGGAACTAGAAAATGTGTGTGTGTTGCCGGATAGAATAGAGAAGCAAGAGGCACAAGGTCATGTGACAAGCTGTGTCGAAGTTAGAAAATATAAACAACCCCTGAGGCAAGGGCAGAGGATGAGTTATTGCCTGGACCGGTGTCAGGTCAGACGTGCAGTGCTAGCTGAACTAGCTTACAGCCACTTGTAAGAGACGTGAGAACAGCATGACGAGATCCTTTGTGCAGACCAAAAAGCCTGAGTAACCAAGTGGAGAACCACTCAGGTGATGCAGTAAAATGAGGTCATCAAGTGAGCGGTTAAAGTAATATGGACAATCTAGTGAGTGGCACTACTGTAACCTACCCCCCAATGTATCCCGCCGGGGGCCCCTAAGACTTTTTGTAAATATCTTCCGTTGCCGATAATGCCTGTGAGCGGCGCTATCTGTGGCCTCTCACAGGCATCACGTGACCCCGTGCTGATGTCACGACAAGTGAGGCGTGACTCAGCGCTGGAGTCCCCGCGGTGGCTGCTGGGTTGTGTGCGGGGTTATTCCCCGCATCACACCCAGCATCCACCGCGCGTTTTCCCAATGAATGGGGAGAGGCAGAGCGCGCAGTGGATGCTGGGTGTGACGCGGGGGGTAACCCCCCTCCCACAGCCTGGCATCCACCTGGAATGCGGAAGACAAAGACCCAGCACTTGTCGTGACTAGTGTTGAGCCACCCCCGTAGTGTTCGAGTTCGGTTCGGTTCATCGAACACCCGTGTGTTCGCCGAACTGTTCGTCGAACTGTTCGTCGAACACCTTCGAACACCGTTAAAACCAATGGCAGGCAAACAAAAACACATAGAAACACATAGAAAACACCTTCAAAGGTGTCCAAAAGCTGACAAACTGCTCTGAAGACACAACTAACACATGGAAAAGTGACAAGTACATATAGTCATGCGAAAAGAAAAGAGGTGGAGGAGTAAAAGGAGGGGGAGACACAGATATAGGCATGTCATGCCCTTCTAAAATCCAAAAAGTGAGAAGCCGACACGTTCAGTCCGCTCCTGCCCGTGCCACCTCCGTGTCGCCGGGTTTGTGCCAGAGCCGCGGTGAACCCTGACGGCCAGCCCCCCTCTCCCAATACTGGTGCCTGTCCGCTGGTGGGTTGAGCGAGCCCCCCTGTGGTGGAGGCAGCTCTAAGCTTTTTAATTTAAATTGTCTCTCTAATTTGAATGAATACACTTTAAATCCATTTACAAGGATCTATTGGAGGGCAAGTCTCATGCCAGCAGCCGCGTAATTCCAGCTCCAGTAGCGTCCACTAAAGCTGCTGCAGTTAAAAAGCTTTTATAAGGATCGAGCTCGGCTGTCCACCGCAAGGCATTCTACTTCCAGTCCCAGCTCCTTTGCCTTGGGGTGCCTCCTGATGCTCTTCACTGAGTATCCCGTGGTCCCGAAGCATTTCCTTTGAAAAAATTAAGTGTCAAAACTACAGGTGGTGTAGCTTGCTTAACAGCTGGGATAATCCGCTGACTAGCAGACACTGCTACTAGGCACAAAGTATTTCCTGGGCTAGATGCAGTTAAAAATTTGTAATTAGATACTCTCGTTGGATGCTGAGAAAGCATTCCATAGAGTCTCCTGGCACGCCATATGTGATTCTCTTAAAAAGCTTGGGATAGGGGTCTAGGGGACCCTTTTATAGCCAAAATCACGGCCCTGTATCGCAATACGTCACCTAGGCTGAAGATAAATGGAACTGTATTACCCTGAGGGCTAGGTTGCTACAGAGGTATTGCACCTCACCCAGAGGTGTGATATCTCACTCTGAGGTAAGGATGGAGTGTGGATCAGGACCCGACACCTGCATGCATTACACCACATTGCCGTGGGGCAGGGCGACCAATATGCCCCTGAGATGGGCACGACAGTCCCTGTCCCTGGCTGGAGTGGGGGGAGGGAACACTGAGGAAGGGGAACCCTGTAGTGCAGGAGCAGGGAGGAAGCAGTTCCTGGGTGCATTGAGAAGGGAGTATAAAAGGTGGGCACCATCTTAGTTCAGTGCAGAGAAGTCTGAGCAGAAGTGGCAGGGAGCAGGGGCTCTGCATGAGCTCTGCTCCGGAGGCGGGCCTAGTAACAGAGGCCCAGGCCTGGAAGAGGGAGAAGGAAGGAAGAGGAGCGGAGAAGGCTCCAGGAACGAGGAATGAAGGGATCCCAGGGGTGCGGACGGGCGAGTCGCCACCGCACGCCCGAATCCACCTGCGTGGAGGGGTCAGGCCAAAGGGGGAGACCGGTCCCCGAAACTAGTGGAGGCAGGAAACGACCCTCAGCTAGAAACCGGAGGCTGTGACATTTTATGTGGCGCAGCCCCTCGCTACACCCGCTAGGAAGGCACCACATAGGGTCAGGGAAACTGGCGCCAAGTTTACCAAGAGGAGGCCCGAGGCAGCCGGACAGAAGGGTGGGTAAGAAAGGCCAGACAAAGGACACACAAAGGGGGTCCTGTGAAGCACTCCAAAGTTATCTGGGAGTTGTCTGAGCCCCTCACCTGGTGAGCACAGTACGACGTGGGCAGCCGTTACCTGCAGACGTGGTCTGGATAATAAGAACTGTGAGTAAAGGCCCTGGACTGCATCACTGACTCCGTGTCGTTACTGCTGCTGCCCTGCACCATCACCCCCATCCTCCGCATACACTGCCCTGAGGCTATACTCCTCCCGTGGGGAGTTATGCTACGCTCTGCTGCACCCACAACACCAGCCTCAGCGGTCTGCCCTGGAGCGGCGGTTCACTCTGACCGCAATCCACGGGTGGCGTAGTCGGACATTTAAACATCAAAACCACATAAATAGTTCCGCCACTGGTTTGACCGCCCTGAGCCATGGAACCGGGTCGCCGCCACAGAGACTACAACCACCAGCATCCACCAAAAAGGGTCCGGCTCCGGGTGTCCCAAGGCCCAGGGGGCGCGTCAGAACATTTTCATCACCTTTCACAATCACCAATGGGACAAGGCAGGGATGTTCTCTGTCCCCTCTCTTATACATCCTAGTGACGGAGCACCTGCTCTCATCAATTTGCCGTAACCCCAATATTAGGTGGATTGAGGTGGGAGGCACCGAGTACAAGTGCTCTCTATTTGCTGATGATGTCCTAGTATATATCACTCAATCACATATATCCATCCATGCTGTTATGGCTGAAATAGATCATTTTGTTACATGGTCAAATTTTAAAATCAATGCAGCGAAGTCTGAGGCCCTCGATGTCTCCCTCCCCAAATCCATATAGGATTCCATCCAGTCCAACTTTCCCTTTGCCTGGCCCTCACAGGGTATCAAATATTTAGGAATTTCTATTCATAGAGACCTCTCCCATCTATGTTATCTTAATTTTGGGCCCTTTATTGAACAACTCCATACAGACCACGGTTGGCAAGTTAGAACTGTAAGATTCACTACGTGAACCACTGGTGTTTT